>NC_138234.1:4292554-4840054 GCF_964197995.2 Scardinius erythrophthalmus | reverse complement strand
GAAAGCCGATAGCCGATAATTCTTTATATTTGAAAGCCGATAGCCGATAATTCTTTATATTTGAAAGCCGATAGCCGATAATTCTTCATATTTGAAAGCCGATAACCGATAATTCTTTATATTTGAAAGCCGATAGCCGATAATTCTTTATATTTGAAAGCCGATAGCCGATAATTCTTTATATTTGAAAGCCGATAGCCGATAATTCTTTATATTTGAAAGCCGATAGCCGATAATTCTTTATATTTGAAAGCCGATAAGCGTTAATTCTTTATATTTGAAAGCCGATAGCCGATAATTCTTTATATTTGAAAGCCGATAGCCGATAATTCTTTATATTTGAAAGCCGATAGCCGATAATTCTTTATATTTGAAAGCCGATAGCCAATAATTCTTTATATTTGAAAGCCGATAAGCGTTAATTCTTTATATTTGAAAGCCGATAGCCGATAATTCTTTATATTTGAAAGCCGATAACTGATAATTTCGTATATTTGAAAGCCAATAACCGATAATTCTTTATATTTGAAAGCCGATAACCGATAATTTCTTATATTTGAAAGCCGATAATCGATAATTCTTTATATACCGATAATTCCTTCAATTTGAAAGCCGGTAACCGATAATTTCTTATATTTGAAAGCCGATAACCGATAATTCTTCATATTTGAAAGCCGATAACGATAATTCTTTATATTTGAAAGCAGATAACCAATAATTTCTTATATTTGAAAACCGATAACCGATAATTCTTTATATTTGAAAGCCGATAACCGATAATTTCTTATATTTTAAAGCCGATAATCGACAATTCTTTATATACCGATAATTCCTTCAATTTGAAAGCCGATAAGCGATAATTCTTTATATTTGAAAGACGATAACCGATATATTGGTCGATAAATCTAAATCAAAATTTTTATATCATTTTTGAGAGCCTGATTACAAAAACAAAATTCTAACCATTAAAATCATTTAGCACTTCAGATTTAAAAAAAATTAGAAGTATCTTAATTTAATCTATGTAAATTGACCTTTATTATAATAATTTTTTTGAGTAGGAATTTTTTTAAATTGTTTTAGTTAACAATAATAACCCTGGTTCAGTATGCTAAGCATTATCCAGCATATCGGAAAGATATTTATGCGTTTATCCAAAGCGACTCAGAATCACAGCATACGTTGTGTTGCTTTACATCAGGCCCTGACAGCTGAGATCGTCAAGACCATACGTGACATCATCGCTCTGAATCCACTGTACAGGTAAGAGAGGTGAAAGAGGCTGTTCAAAACCGCATGCTAAGGGAGATCAGTGTGTTTATCAGTGTGTGTGTTTGCTAGAGAGTCTGTGCTCCAGATGATGCAGGCTGGGCAGAGAGTAGTGGATAACCCTATTTACCTGAGCGACATGGGGGCGGCGCTGACCGGGGCCGACTCGCACGAGCTGCAGGACGTCCTGGAGGAAACAAACGTACGTTTACCACCCCCGAAACCCAATCTCAGAACGTCAATGTGTGTCTAACAGAAGAACTGTCGTTACAGATTCCCAAACGACTCTACAAAGCACTTTCTCTGCTGAAGAAGGAATACGAACTGAGCAAACTACAGCAGCGTCTCGGGAGAGAGGTGAGGACAGGTTCCTAACTAGGGTTGGGAGTCGAAAATATCGAAATCGGATACTTGCCATAAAATTTAAATTTCGATTCCTCTTATCGATTCCTTTGTGAGCATTTCAATATGTGTATAATAACTTTATTGGGCAGCTCTTAAAGTGACAGCAGCCTAATATTCCTGCTGCCGTCTCTATAGTAACACTAATCAAACTACAAATGACAAAGAGAAAATTCACTCGTTTTTGAGTGAATAACTTCTGTAACTATATTTGTAATGTATATTTTATTTATAAAGTGCAGTGAACACCTGGAAATCTTAAAACAGTGTTTATTTCAATCGCATCTTTGTTCAGTTGTGTCTATTAGTTGCGATTTGTGATTTATTTGTTCTTTTTTAATTACTGAGTGTTCACTTGTCTTTAATAAAGCTTGAAGTGTATATTAGTTTGGTTAGTTGTTTTTATATGGTGTTTTTAAACCACAGCAAGCGTTCCTTGTGTAAGTGTTCTTTAGCCTGTTGATTTGTGTTCATGATATTCAGCTACAATTAAATGTTTAGAAATAAGACGAAATGTGGATGATATTTGTTTTTAGGTGTTTTTTTTTTTAATGTTATTGGAATCGAAATTAGGAATCGATAAGCATAATCGAAATCGTTAAAATTGAAACGATACCCAACCCTGTTTGTCACATGCTGTTGCTTATTCACTGGTTTCCGCTGGCCTGCTGGTTTTGATGCTCAGGTGGAGGAGAAGATCAAGCAGACGCACAGGAAGTACCTCCTCCAGGAGCAGCTGAAGATCATTAAGAAGGAGCTCGGCCTGGAGAAAGAGGACAAAGACGCCATTGAGGAGAAGTTCAGGGAGAGGTTGAAGGACCGTACCGTACCTCAGCACATCATGGAGGTTATCAACGAGGAGCTGAACAAACTGGGGCTGTTAGATAACCACTCCTCAGAGTTCAAGTAAGGAGGTCATCGTTGTTATAAACAAATGTAGTCTATGAATACTGTACCGTTTCTTCTTAAAGGATTAGTTCACTTGAGAATGAAGGTTTTTGAGGAAAACGTTCCAGGATTTTTCTCCATATAGTGTCTTCAATGGGGTCCAACGGGTCGAAGGTCCGAATGTGAGTTTCAGTGCAGCTTCAAAGTCTCGACACGATCCAGCCGAGGAATAAGAGTCTTATCGAGACAAACCAGCGGACATTTTATAACAGAAATAAACATTTATATACTTTTTAACCACAAATGCTTGTCTTGCACTGGCTGTGATGCGACACACATTACGTAATCATGTTGAAAGGTCAAGCGGGACGTAGGAGAAAGAACCGACCTAGTGTTTATAAAGCAAACGTTCAAGACTAAGACAAATGGCCTTTACAAATTTTTTTAAAAAGAAAAGTTAAAACAACGATGTCGGACGCAGAGTTTTTCGCCCTACTCTACATTTCTGAACCGGAACATGTAATGTGTGTCGCATCACAGCCAGTGCAAGACGAGCATTTGTGGTTCAAAGTATATAAATGTTTATTTCTGTTATAAAATGGCGGATGGTTTGTCTAGATAAGACTCTTATTCCTCGGCTGGATCGTGTCGAGACTTTGAAGCTGCACTGAAACTCACATCTGGACCTTCAAACCCGTTGGACCCCATTGAAGTCACTATATGGAGAAACATCCTGGAACGTTTTCCTCAAAAACCTTCATTTCTTTACGACTGAAGAAAGAAAGACATGAACATCTTGGATGACGTGGGGGAGAGTAAATCATCAGGAAATTTTAATTCTGAAGTGAACTAATCCTTTAATATCCATTAAAATGCCCAAGAAGCTGAAAACACAACTGAAACCAGCTTAAGATGGTTGGACATGGACTCTACCTGGTCATTAGCTGCTTTAGATGGTTTATCAGTGGTAGACCATTGAAGTCCAGCAGCAAACCAGCTGCCATGTTCCACAAAGCAGTTTGACCTCCATAAAATGGTATTTCGCTCATTCAAACTTTGATCCTTCTCTCCCCCCCCTATTAAAATCCCCAGCGTCACCCGTAACTACTTAGATTGGCTGACCTCCATGCCGTGGGGAACCAACAGTGTGGAAAACCTGGAGTTGGTCCGAGCCAAAGAGGTGTTGGAAGAGGACCACTACGGAATGGATGACGTCAAGAAACGCATTCTGGTAAAGATCAAGCATAAGCGGTTCAATCTTACAAAGTACGCTTACAAATCCTATTAATTAATCCTGGTGCTTGTTCATTCCTGCAGGAGTTCATAGCGGTAAGCCAGCTTAAAGGCAGCACACAGGGAAAGATCTTGTGTTTCTATGGCCCTCCTGGAGTTGGCAAGACCAGCATCGCCCGCTCAATCGCCAGAGCGCTCAATCGCGAATACTTCCGCTTTAGTGTGGGAGGAATGACAGATGTGGCGGAGATTAAAGGCCACAGGTGAGTGATGCGTGTGAGGCCACGCCCACCAGCAGTTAGTCGCAGTTTCGTTTTTTGTCGACATTTAGAAAAAATCGCAAAAGTTTTGCGCAAATCTGTTATGGAAACGCGCCTAATGACAAAATATAAAAGACAATAAAGTGACATTTTTGATCTTATGAGTTTCCGGTATTCTTACCTAACACTAACATAAGTGTTGACATCAGTGCTGATTAAACATTAGTGTTGAACAATCTTACGGCATTGGGGTAGAAACTATTCCTGCATCTACATTCTACACTTCTTTTCAAGCTCTTAGCACGCAGTTCTGTGTGTGATTGTGTTTGTGCGTTGCAGGAGAACATATGTTGGTGCAATGCCAGGAAAGATCATCCAGTGCCTGAAGAAAACTAAGACTGAAAACCCACTGGTCCTTATTGATGAGGTATGAACAATAAACAGGGTTCATACACAGTGCTTAACCTCCTGGGACACAGGAATAGACTTTTGTCCACTATAATGGACATTATATTTTAGTGAATTTCTCTGACATCATACATGTCACATCACATCTGGGTGTCCTGTAAAGGCTTTTCAGAGATACCAAATGTTTGGAGGTTTCATCATGAAAACCACTTCTCCTTGGTCTTTAAAAATGTCTGACTTTAATTTAGTGATCAAATGTAGGAAATATGATAATATATTGTAATTATAATTTAAATCAGACTACTTTTCAAATTGTATTTCATAAATCAACATCTCAGGAAAATGTTAAGGGGTTTAAAAACAAAAAAAAACGTTCTGTTACAGAACAGGGCGTTGATTTCATACGTGTCCCCTGTAGAGACATCAGGACTTAAATCATGTTTATCAGGCATTTTGGGAGACACAACAAGTGAATATGGAAATAAATTATGCATCAATATTCCTATGAAATATTAGATATTATTATTAAAATGTTGCTAATTATTACTCCAATTATTACACTTCTTTTTTCATTAAATGTTGCTCCAAGAACACATTAATGTGCACATTAGATACAGTGTATAGATACACTGCATTGAATGGGAATATTAATTTATGGCCATTTTACCCACATATTGCATAAAGTAAAATGTTGTATCAATAAATTCCATTATATCTTTCATAAGTCAAGTCAAGTCAACTTTATTTATATAGCGCTTTTCACAATACAGATTGTATCAAAGCAGCTTCACAGTATTAAATAAAATAGTACATCAGTGTTTGTTTCTGGTGTAAAACATCCACGTTTGGTAATGCAGATCAATAGCACTGGTGAATCGATTAATCAATTTAAGTATCCCCATAACATAGTTGAGAATCATCTTTATACAAATTTTGGTTAAAAAAAAAATCCTGAAACCCCGAAATGTATTGGTGACTGAAAAAAAAATCCCATTGTTTTTGTCTATACATATAATTTCATCTCATTTTTATTTTTTAAACAACTTAGTCCTGGTGTCCTCTACAGAGGACATAAAATAACATGAATAAAATATTATTTTTCAAAAATGTTATTTTACCATTTGTTTCTTATGCTCTAAACAAATGTGATGACATGAAAAAAAAAATCTGGGTCTCAGGAGTATTTTTGAAATTTAAGTCTTGGAAAACCCTTGAAAAAAGCCATTTTTACGAAGAAGTACTTGAAAATGGGAAATTTCTTTTTTATTTTATTGATAAAACAATATTTTCAAACAAAATGAACGCTGCATTCTGTGCGATATAGATATAGAGGCATTTTGCATGAATATGAGCGTTATATTGCTCATATTAATATCCAAGTATATGATACAGCTTTCATTCTTCAATCATATATTAATATCGGAAAAATCAGTTTGAAAGAGGAAAGCGATATCTTTGTCATAGTTTCATAGTTAAAATATAATAAAGAAAGATATTGTTTTGAAAAGTGCGATCTCTGATTGTAGTCCTTGAAAAAAACTAAATATTAGTGCTTAAAGTCATTGAAAGTCCTGGAATTACTGTGAATTAAAGTCCTGTGCGAACCCTGAATAGACGTGATCCTAACGTCGTTGTTCTCTCGGTGTGCTGGGATAACTTTGCTGAGTTCATCTCTGTGTTGTGCAGGTGGATAAGATAGGTCGAGGCTACCAGGGCGACCCATCTTCTGCGCTACTGGAGCTTTTAGATCCAGAACAGAACGCTAACTTTCTCGACCACTACCTGGATGTGCCTGTCGACCTGTCTAAGGTATGAACTAGCCAAAATACACATTGGTTGGAAGAATACTATGCTTTTATTTAGGGTTTGAAATGAACACCCGCCAAATGCAGGTTAAAATCAACTTTGGCGGGAAACGCTGTCAGATCACGAGCCAATTTGTATGAAATCCCAATTTTATAATATATACACTACCGGTCAATTTTTTTTGCATTAGTAAGATTTTTTATGTTTTTAAACGAAGTCTCTTCTGCTCACCAAGACTGCATTTATTTGCTTAAAAATACAAAAACAGTAATATTGTGAAATATTATTACAATTTAAAACAGCTGTTTTCTATGTGAATATATAGTAAAGTGTAATTTATTCCTGTGATCAAAGCATCATTACTCCAGTCTTCAGTGTCACATGATCCTTCAGAAATCACTCTAATATGATGATTTGATGCTCAAGAAACATTCATTATTATCAGTGTTGAAAACAGTTATTTACATTTTTATTTCAGGATTCTTTGATGAATAGAAAGTTCAAGAGAACAGCATTTATCTGAAATCTAAAGCTTTTGTAACATTAAACACTACCGTTCAAAAGTTTGGGGTCAGTAAGAATTTTTATTTAATTTTTTGAGAGAAAGAAATTAAATAAATCAATACTTTTATTCATCAAGGATTAATTAAATTGATCAAAAGTGACAGTAAAGACATTTATAATGTTACAAAACTTTCTATTTTTGATAAATGCTGTTCTTTTGAAATTTCTATTCATCAAAGAATCCTGAAAATAAAAATGTAAGTAACTGTTTTCAACATTGATAATAATAATGTTTTTTTGAGCATCAAATCATCATATTAGAGTGATTTCTGAAGGATCATGTGACACTGAAGACTGGAGTAATGATGCTTTGATCACAGGAATAAATTACACTTTACTATATATTCACATACAGTAGAAAACAGACGTTTTAAATTGTCATAATATTCAAGAATATTACTCTTTTTTTTTTTTTTTATCAAATAAATGCAGCCTTGAGCAGAAGAGACTTCTTTTAAAAACATTAAAAATCTTACCGATCCAAAACTTTTGACCGGTAGTGTATATATAAACTGTGACGTAGTTAATCTGCCTCATTTCTTTTTTCTGTTTTGTCCTGTAGAAGTTCTGAATGGCTGGTAACTTTAGTTAAAAACGTAGAAGCCAAACTGGCCAGTGAGTGAAGAAGTTAAATATCAAACGCTGGTTTTGTTGTTCCTACATTGGTGTTTCCTTTGGGTTTCAGGTGCTTTTCATTTGTACGGCCAATGTCCTCGACACCATCCCTGAACCCCTAAGAGACCGAATGGAAATGATCAATGTATCAGGCTACGTTGCTCAGGAGAAACTGGCAATTGCGGAGGTACGTTCACTTGGTCTTTTTTCCTGAAAATCATCAACACGTTTTATTTTTTGGGACAATTTGGACAATCTGAGTCTGGCATAATGGGTAAAGCTTAAAGCCGCCAACTGGAAGGTTGCTGGTTCAAGACCAGTAGTTAACAAGCCATAACTCCTAAAGTTGGTTGTGCTCAAATTCTACTTGGCCATTAGCTGATCAATTGTATTATAAAATGGTGGATCTGGTTTTGACATGGTAGACCACCTTAAACCAGCAACAAAGTTGACAAAACCCAACTAAAACCAGTTTAAGATGATTGTACATGGGTTTTACCAGGTCATTAACTGCTGTAGATGGTTTATCAGTTGGACTACAAGCTGGTGGACCTGGTTTTGACATGGTAGACCACCTTAAACCAGCATAAAGGTTGACAAAACCCAGCTAAAACCAGTTGTACATAGTTCCTACCTGGTCAGAACTGAACTAGATGGTTAATCAGTTGGACTACAAACTGGTGGACCTGGTTTTGACATGGTAGACCACCTTAAATCAGCACCAAAGTTGACAAAACCCAATTAAAACCAGTTTAAGATGACTGTACATGGGTTTTACCTGGTCATTAGCTGCTTTTATATGGTTAATCAGTTGGACTACAAACTGGTGGACCTGGTTTTGACATGGTAGACCACCTTAAACCAGCAACAAAGTTGACAAAACCCAATTAAAACCAGCTTAATATTATTGTACATGGGTTTTACCTGGTCATTAGCTGAACTAGATGGTTGATCAGTTGGACTACAAACTGGTGGACCTGGTTTTGACATGGTAGACCATCTTAAACCAGCAGAAAGGTTGACAAAACCCAGCTAAAACCAGTTGTACATAGTTCCTACTTGGTCAGAACTGAACTAGATGGTTAATCAGTTGGACTAGAAACTGGTGGACCTGGTTTCGACATGGTAGACCACCTTAAATCAGCACCAAAGTTGACAAACCCCAGCTAAAACCATCTTGATATAGTCAATGCATCAGGTTATGTTGCTGAGGAGAAACTGGCCATCCCTGACGCTAGAAGTCACTTCCAAAGAGTTCGTTCCACTGGATGCATTGAAGTCGGCATCAAACTTTCCTGGTTTTTGTGCCCCCACAGAGATACCTGGTTCCCCAGTTGCGATCTCTATGCGGGCTGGACGAGCAGAAGGCCAGAATAACGCCCGAGGCCCTGAGCGTGCTCATCAGACAGTACTGCCGGGAGAGCGGCGTCAGGAACCTGCAGAAGCAAGTCGAGAAGGTTCAGCAGATTCATTATTTACTCAGATTCAGGATTGTTATTTCTGAGCGTCCCGCTGAGCTCTGTACCTCCACAGGTGTTCAGGAAAGTGGCGTTTCGGATCGTCAGCGGCGAGGGATCGGAGGTCAGCGTCACTTCGGAAAACCTCCAGGATTTCGTGGGGAAGCCCATCTTCACTGTGGACCGGATGTATGACGTCACGCCGCCGGGAGTCGTCATGGGCCTGGCCTGGACCGCAATGGGTGAGCGCTCAAACTCGGTTTACTCGTTTCCAGATTCGACTATGAATAGTTTAGTGCAGTTTTGGTTTTAAGGTTCTCTGATGTTGGCTAATGGTCACATGACATGCAGGTCTCGTTTAGTAAGTGTGTTATTTTTATCGTTTTTATTTTAGAATTATATAATTATTTTAATTTTCCATTTTTAGTCAGTGATTTATTTTATTTTGTAATTTTATGTTTACATTTTTATTTTGATTCTCTTTTTAAAGTCACGTATTTTAATTTTACATTTTTATGACGTAATTCATTCTTAGTTGGTGCTTTGCTTTGACTTTACATTTTTGTTTTTATTTTTAAATTATTTATTCATCGTTTAGTTGGTGCCTTATTTTGATTTGTTTTTATTTTTAAATTACTTGTGTACATTTTTATGATATATTCATTCTTAGTTTGTGCTTTGTTTCATTTTTATATTAAAATTATTTACTTATTGTAATTTTTCATTTTTATAATTTAGTTCATGTTTAATGGTGCTTTATTTGTTTTTATCTTAAAATTATTTATTTTAATTTTATATTTTTATGATCTGATTTTTAGTTAGTGCTTTATTTGAATTAGTTTTATTTTATGATTTAATTAATTTTTAGTCAGTGCTTTATTTTGGTTTGCTTTATTTTAGCACAATTTATTTTATAATTTAATTACATTTTAAGTTGGTGCTTTTTGACATTTTAATACTATATAAGTTTTTTTTTTTTTAGTTAGCACATTATTTTGACTTTATATTTTAACAATTTATTTATTGATATTTTTAATTTTTATAATTTAATTAATGTTTTATTAGTGCTATATTTGTTTTTATCTTAAAATTATTCATTTAAAAAAATATATATTTTTATGATTTCATTTTTAGTTAGTGTTTTATTTTTGTTTGCTTTATTTTAACATAATTTACTTTATAATTTAATTAAATTTCAGCTGGTGCTTTTTGACATTTTAATACTATATACATTTTTACTGTTTATTTTTGTATTTTTTGTTTTTTTCTCCCCTATTTTTACCACTTTAATGGATCATTAGCTTCAACATTCTCTCTTGTGCCCCTGTCCTGTCCTCAGGCGGGTCGACGCTGTTCATCGAGACGTCTCTGCGGCGCCCGAGCGATCCGGTGGGCAAAGACGGGCCCAGAGAAGGGTCGCTGGAGCTCACAGGACAACTGGGAGACGTCATGAAGGAGAGCGCTAAGATCGCGTACACCTTCGCTCGCTCATTCCTCATGAAGAAGCGGCCGGAGAACGAGTTCCTGGTGGGATCGCACATACACCTGCACGTTCCCGAGGTGAAGATCGTGTGATTATTCAGCAGGAACGTGTCAAGCCGTGTTTATTTATAGAGCGCTTTTTACAAGACTGATTGTTTCAGAGCAGCTTTACAGAGATAACAGGAGAATAATGCACAGGGGTGCAAACAGCGCGCTTTTCGGCGCCTCCCGCTTTTTTCACGTCAGTTTGGGTGACTTGTGTGAATCGTGCAGATCCGAAGAGTTTTTTTTTTTAAGGAGGAGGAGGGGGAGGAGGGGGGGGGATGGGGGGGGGGGGGTTTGAGAGGGTCTGATTATAATTTAACCAACAGTAATTCTGGATTGCGTCCACCAACAAGTAAATAGGAAATAAGCGAATCAGAACACTGCGCGCCAAACCAGCAGTATGTGCGCAAGCGTGAACCACTAGTGTTTCTGTCTCACTCTGGATCTGCCACTGCATCACATTTCTCTCTGCGTGGCGTGGAGTATCCGTTTTTATGTCGGCTCTCATGTTAACTGGTTAGAGCTTGTGTTAGAGCACAATGCCTGCGTGACACACACTTCTCGTGCCGCTCCGAAACCGCGTGCTAGAAATAGAACCGCAACCGACGCCTATTTTTCACGCGACACGCAAGAGTGTTGGAAGTTTTCAGACAAAATAGAAGGCGCAAATACATATTAATAAATTACATTTTGATGCTTGAAAGTCTCTCGGTTTTGACAAATGCATATATACCGGTAATTGTAATTTAAAGAATAGGCCTAATTATCGATTTTCAAATATTGCCCCTGTCAATAGGCCTACAGAACGAAATATTCTGTAGCCTATTTTGCCGTCAATACTGCCGACATTGCCTTTGCTGTATCAGGCTATATATTTTATGTTTATCATCCAAATGTAGATGGTCTGTCGGCGCACAGAGCCACGCAGTCGCAGACAGCACGTGAAGTTCGTGAACACCGAATTCCCTTTTCTTTCTTATCTATTTGTGTTTGAACAGACATGTGCACGAAAAAATAAGCCAGTGTCCGTCTCAACGAGTTTCCCCGTTAACGCAGTCAAAATAAAAATTAATTACCGGTATTAGATACGTGCATTCGTCCTAAAGGGACAGCACCCAATATACCTGCAGCTGTTTGTGTCACCAAAGTTAATCAAACAACAAAAGAGAAAGAGAAAAATCACGTTTTGTCAAAAGATAAACTGTATTAATACTTAATACAGTTAATTTACCTGAAAAACATAAAGCACTGCTTTTCTCGTGTATTTGTAATTTATTGTATTTGTGCTTGTATTTTGTTTATTAGTTTCTATGCAGATGCACTAGGCCTACCCTACACAATTACCCCAATCATCCTAGAATTATTAATTCTTTACAAAAAGAGCTATTCAAATCATTAGGTGAAATTGTTTTCAGGAAGTAGCAGTAAAGCAAGAAGAAGAAGTGCAAGAGTTTTTCTACATTTAATTTGACTCTATGTGCCTATAGGGGTGGGTTGGGGATGGTGGCAATGTAGTATCTGGATATTTGCCGCGGGACGAGGGCTTCGATTACCTCTCTCTTTTTTGACCATACATGTGTTTGCACCCCTGAATGCAACAGAGTTTGTTTCCAGAAGAAAATAGCGTCACAGTCCAGCTTAAGTAAGCTCTGAGATGTTTCATTTTTGTTGTAATAAAGTTATCAATTTTGTTTATTTATATATATAGCCGCTCTGGAGTAAACCGCGATGTCATCGTCCAGCTCAGTTCTTGTATAACAGTGTCAATGCAGGCAGATCAATAATATTGTTGAAAATTAAATTAAATGTTAAATTTAATGTCCCCAACTAAGCAAGCCAAGCCGATGGCAACAATGTGTTTGGTCCAAGCTAGGGATGTGACGGTGAGGATATTTTCCCACCGGTTAATGGACGCGTGACAACACGGTAATACCGGGATCACCGGCGGGGGCTTTTAAATCGCTAATTTAAAGGCGAAACTAAATTGCGCGAGTCTGCAAGGTCATTCACAATGAGTGTTCTTTGATCTCATGTAAAAAGCGTATCTATAGCACAAATTGTTTTTATCGTGCAGTTTATACGCAAAAAATATTTGTACGTGCATATTGATACGCACTGTAAACCCCTTGGGTTGGATTAGTGATGTGGAGTATGTCCGAATTACACGCCATAAAGTGCACGAAAAAACTTATTTTTTGCGAATAAATTGCACGATAAATACAATCCTTGCTATAGATACGCATTTTCATGAGATCAGGCTGGTTTTTCTATAGGAATGAACTGAAAACGCTTGCTCCCAGCCCGTGGACATGTGCGCATTTTAGTTTCGCTTTCAAATTAGTGCCAATTTGGGCCAGTTCGACTCGTAATTCGATTGTTACGACATTGTGGTGGCGTTCCTGTGCGCTCGACTCGTAAATATGATCTTTACGACATTGTTTTACACAGTGTGTGTGTGTTGTTGGTGTGTTCAGGGAGCGACTCCTAAAGACGGGCCGAGCGCGGGCGTCACGATCATCACAGCTCTGCTGTCTCTGGCTCTCGACACCCCGGCCCGGCAGAACCTGGCCATGACCGGAGAAGTGTCCCTGACCGGGAAGATCCTGCCGGTGGGGGGGATCAAGGAGAAGACCATTGCGGTGAGTTACTGGGGGTTAACTGCCTTAGTGTGTGTGTGTGTGTGTGTGTGTGTGTGTGTGTGTGTGTGTTTGTGTGTGTTAGACATGTGCCGGTATTCGGTAATGCGATAAATCGCGGTAATGAATATGCACGATATTATCGCGGGCACTTCAAAATACCATAATAGCAGGTTACTTCTGATATGAAACAAATTCTCAGCTCTCATGTTCTGTCTATTTTATTACGAAATTCAGACAATAAATACCGTTTTGGCGCTTGTTAATGTGACGTGACCGATCGCTGTAGCGCCTCAGTTCAAGTAAACCGATCATCTGTTACCTCTTATTTAAAGATACAGTACAACTTACCGAAAGGTATTTATGCCTCATACATAATATCGATCATTCAGTGTTTTTCAACCACGGAAAGAGGTCAATAAAACTGCAGGTGAACAATTATGTCACAGAACGTTACATTTGCCTCAGGAAAGCCATTTAATGACCAACACGTTAGTTGACTAGAAAAAATAGCTATAGAGAGGAGTATTTTGCTAAATATGTGCACTATATTATATTTGTACGTGTCATAATTGTTATTATAATGAAAACCAAATTATATTTAATTTAATTTGTTCATTTTTAACCTTTAATAATACCAGCTGACAGGGCTCTCTGTATGTTTACAGCATTATGTGAGATATATATTTTTTCTTGAGAAAAATGTATGTGTAGGCTATCTACTGTAGCCGACCTAATATGTATCCAAAGAGTCAATATTGAATCGAGATTGAAATCAAATCCCAAGAATTGAATTGAAATCGTGAAAATTGTGTCAAATTCTGTTTAGTTACCAAATGTTTTGGCAATCACAATTACACCTATTGTGATGCAAGTTGTTTTTTTTCTACCCCCCCCCCCAATCCATCTGTTTCTCTTGAGCAATTAAAATATCGTGATAATACCGTATACCGTGATAAAAGCTCATTCAATTAATCGCAGCACGAAAATTTGATACCAGCACATGTCTAGTGTGTGTGTGGGGGGATCAAGGAGAAGACCATCGCTGTGAGTTACTGGGGGTTAAAGGAGAACTCCGGTCAATTTTAACATTGAGCTCATTTTTTTTGTAAATTTGGAGTGCTGTCAATACAGAGAACAACGGCAAAAATGTGAGTGTGTGAGTGAGTGTGGGTTGAAGTCCACAGTAGTCGATTGTCGAGTTCACGCGCATAGGTTTAGTTACCTATGATCACGCGTGTGAACTCGACAATCGACTACTGTGGACTTCGACTGAAAAACAGGATGTAAACACAGGTATTTGCGCTGGCTGAATTAACATCATTTTTATACATATCTTTCACATCTACTGCAGTCAGTGTTCACTCTGAAGGAATCACTCACATTGGCTGTGCACTTGTAATGACACATCAAGGATGTTAAGAGGCTAAAAGCAGGTTTAAACATTGCCCCATTGAAGTCAACAGGGTGCAAATTTTAAAAAGAGGATAACACGGTGTAGGCAACACCGATTTTTGTCGTTGTTCTCTGTATTGACAGCACTCCAAATGTACAAAAAAAATGTTAAAATTGACCGGAGTTCTACTTTAACTGCCTTAGAGTGTGTGTGTGTGTGTGTGTGTGTGTGTGTGGGGATCAAGGAGAAGACCATCGCTGTGAGTTACTGGCCTTCACTCGCTGTGTGCGGACAGGCCGTCATTAGCACATTAATTATGACATAAAAAAGGCAAAATATTTAGTATTACTTAGTATGACATACTGATTAAGATATTTAAAGTAGTCATACTTTTGACTTGTCAAAACTTTTTGTCATCATTTTGAATCAGATTTTTTAAATCTTATAAATATGACTTAGTATGTCATGAGATGAAAAGTCAAAATTATGGCATACTAAGTTATATTTATGAGATGGGAAAAAAATCGGTTAAAATTATGACTAATGTCATCATTTTGACATGTCAAAACCATGAGTTTTCATAATTTTCAAGATTTCAACTTTTTGTCATTATTTTGACTTCAAGATATTTTTTCATCTCATAAATATGACTGTCGTAATTTTGACTTTTCATCTCATAAATATGATTTCGTTTGTCATTATTTTGACTTTTTTTTATCTCATAAATATTACTTAATATTTTTCTTCCCTGTGTGACAGAATGATTGTTTCATTGGGCTAAAGTAATTCAGTTATTTGGTAACACTTTACAATAAAGTTTTACTAGTTAATATTACTCAACTACATTTGTTAATATGAACAATACTTAATTTATTGATCTCAGTTAATGCTAATTTTTTTTTTTTTTACCTAAAATCACACATTATGTATGAAATACATTAATATGGTATCACTTTACCCTAAGGTTCATTAGTAGATGTATACGTGTATTCAGTGATGTGTGTTGTGTGTGGTGTCAGGCGAAGAGAGCGGGCGTCACCTGTATTCTCCTGCCGGTCGAGAACAAGAAGGATTTCTCGGATCTGGCCGACTACATCACAGAGGGACTGGAAGTGCACTTCGTGGACAACTACAGCCAGATCTTCCCAATCGTGTTCCCGGGACACTGAGCAGTCCCGCCGTTTTATCTCCGTCACATCACATCACACACACACAGAGAAGCAGGACGAGTCATTCCCCGTGTGAGACTGTTGAATCATGGGACACGGATCATTATGATCTGGAGCGCTGGAGACTCTGTTGCTGCTACTCAGACTCTACTGAAGATTTTATACTCATAATCTCGTCATATGTGTAAATAACTGCCTTAAACATGTTTCCTCAAATCATTTACAATAAATATATAAATTATGACACCGCTTGTGCGAGTCTCGATCTGGAGAAAATGATCATTTCTTCAATGTCTTTCAATTTTATCAACACAGAATTTAGTGAATTCTGTCTTTTGAGGAACATTTTTTAGTGATGTGTGAATTTATTAAAGTTTGTATATTTTAATAGTAAACTTGCAACTTCATTACAAATATATTTAAATGGATGAAAAACAAGGTTTGTTTATTACAACTTCACAGTTTCGAAGCAGTACGTCAGAATTTTAACTTTGTCAATTTCAACTGTTCCATCTCAAATTCAACTTTTCATCTGAAAAATATGATTTAATGACTGAAATAATGTAATATGGAATAACACTGGTTAAAAAAATTATGCTTTTGTAAATCAATTATCAAAATTACACATACCAAGTCATGAGAGATCATTTGTAATCATGACATACTTGAGATTATAACATACTATGTCATAATTATTCATTTTTATCTGGTATGACTTGTGTAATTTTGATAGATCTACAAAAGCATGATTTTTTTAATCAGTCTTATTCAATATTGCATTTAAAGTTGATATATTAAAATGGATGAAAAGGTTAATTAATTACATCTTTGTCAGAATTTAAACTGTCAAATTCAACTTTTCGTTGAAAAACATTAAAGTGTAACTTTGACTCATAAATGAATGTCAATTTTGACTTGCTATGTAAGTTCTCAAATATGACTTTTCTTTCTCATGACTGCAATTGATGATTTACAAAAGCATGATTTTTTTAACCAGTGTCATTCAAGATTACATTTAAAGTTATTTTAATTGTACTAAATTGCAAATTTATTACAAATATATTTAAATGCATGACAAACGAGTTTCATTAGTGTATTTTAGTTGACAATGAATGCTTGTAGACTCTTTCAGTAGTGAACTTAACTCAAAGACAACAGAAATAACCATGAAAACACACGGAAACTACTTAAATCATCGGTATAATTAAATAATTTGGTGAATCAGATATATATATATATACACACACACACACACACACACACACAACCAGTGACCGATGACAAAAAACAGGCATATTTACTCAAGTAACTGCGTTTGGTTAAACACACTTTGATATGATCCACAGCGTTCCTGCAAACATTCGTTACTCAGTGGAGCAGAACGATTGACACGTTCAAATGAAGCACAACACTCCAATGCTTGTTTTTACACATACAAATTTATTTGTCATAATTCAGGCTACTCCTTCTTGGCAGCAGCTTTCCTCATCGCGGCCAGGATGTTGCTGAGCTCCTCACGCTTTCTCTTGGCTCGGATGTGAGTTCCCACCTGTACACACACACACAATGAGGAAAACCAGACTCAAACCTGCGCATTTAGGCCAATAAGAGTTTCCATCTCATGAGTTCAAGAGAACAAAATCGTCACTTCCTGGGAAACTGGCACAAATTAGCAGTAATAAAACGTGGCCCTTCATCCCTCCATCATAAATGAGTCTCAGACGAAACACAAACGCTGTCATGTTCTCTTGTGTTCGGATGTTAAACCTTTTCATTTCAATTAAACCATATCATTCTGTGTTTCAGAGCCACTAAACCTATATTTGAGATGCTGCGATGTGATTGGTCCACTGGTTAGTCCAGTTGTCCAATCACAGCCTCCGCTGAGAAAAAGTCACCCGAGGTTTTGAGGGATTTATCCAGTAAATGTGTCTCCATGCTAGTTTATATGCATGTCTTATCGGATTGAACAATTATCCGCCTCAATTAAGCAAATTTGTTCTTTTACGCACATTTTTAGAATTAATGCCAATCTTACCGTTTCCATCTAGTGTTCTAAATGCACTTATAAATAGTTGGATGGAAACAACCAGATCCTGAAGATGCAGAAATTAAACCTGCCAATCAAAATCTGGACTGAATTAAATGGTCCATTTAGTCATTTTTAAAAACTAGTTGTTTTGAAAACCTTTTTTAAAATTTATTTTATAGTACCGTCTAACCAAGTTATGTGTGCGTGTCTATATATCCTATAACTATATAAATAGACAAATCATATATAAATACATTTTTAAAGCTGTTTAGAAGAATTTTCTTTCAAAGCATCGTGAAACCAAATTTAAATATATATAGACTTTAATACCAAAAAAAAGTATATATATATATTTTTTTTTATTACAAGGAACTGAATTAACGATTCTCTTCACGATTAAAAGCAAAATCAATTCACTAACATTCACAAAAAGCACAGTACTAAAAGTTATTAGACATAAGCAGCAAAAAATTTTAGAAAAGCGCAATGAGGGAAGAAAAACACCCATGACACCTGAAGCGCACGCTCAGATAATTTATACAGTAAAGACTAGGGATGGCTCGATACCATAATTTTGGTTTCGGTACGGTACCAGAACCTAATACCTCGGTATCGATACTAAATCGATACCACAGGTGACAAATAACCAGCTTCAAAATTTAAGTGAATTGAAACAATTTTATTAAAAAACACTGCTTGAAACTCTGCAGTGCAAACAAAAAGTATCAAAATGTTAAAATAAACAAAAAACAGTCAGGGAACTTACAGTAGATTAAATTTTGATTTTGAAAAAAAAAGAAAGAAAGAAACCTGAAATGATACAATTAAAATAGGTTAATATCTATAGCCTAATAATTGATTAATATAGAATAATAATAGAATAATGAAATGACTAATTTTTTGCTGTCATGCATTAACAGAGAATTATCAACATTTATAGCATTTATTCATCTTGGTTTGATTACTGTTTGGTTTGTGTTTGGGTTCATATTAGTTTAATGCATTGCATATAAAGTAATGTTAACATGCTAAACATGTATTAGTATATTTAAATAATAATTACTGATTGATCGATCTAGATTAATAAATGCTATAATACGGTTAGGTCAGGTTACCTAATGAATGTTGACAAATGTAGCTTAAATGTAAAGTGTTACTCTAACATTCATATTAGTAATATCCATATTACTACTATTACTCTAGATTCCTTAGATTCCTCTAGGGGTCGCACTCGCCACAGCAGCAGTGATATGCCATTCATTTTACTATCACTAATACTAAAATTAATATCACTAATCTCTTTATTCATTCAAATTCAATTAATATATGATTGTTTGAAAGTGCAAAAATTATGAGACCTAAACTTCATTGGTTCTAGCGTGTCATGCAAGCACATTTGAGCTTTCGTGTTTACCGTGTCATATTTAATTGATAAGCATTATGTATGTGCGCTATGAATAAAAGTCTAAATTAAAACAGTTGAATGATGGACTCACCTGTCGATCTCTGAACTCTTTGAACAAGTCAGGATGATCAAGTGACAAGTGCTCAACGTTAGCCAGATTTGATGTGTTGCCTCCCGTCGCAAATTTAAAGCAGTGTTTGTAGAGTGGTGCATTGAGGTCTGTTGCTTCACCTTTCTCCTTACTTTTGTAGGCAAAGTAATGCTATATTTCACTCCTACTGCTCTATTTATTAATTTCGGGCGTGTAGAATGAGCTTCATCTGTTTGATCCATCGTGTTCCTCTGTTGTCACCGTTTGCCGGTTGTGCGTGACCCGCGTCAGTTTGGGTAGCGCACTGCCGCCTAGCGGTGAACTTCGAAACAGCAGCGCATTAAATACCGAATTGAGCAAAATTATGATATTGTACCGTTTGAAATATAATATATACCGGTATTTTTGCAGTACCGGTATACCGCGCATCCCTAGTAAAGACTACGTAGAATTTCGATTACTGTGGTATTTTGTACCTTCAAACTAGCCTAAACCAACAAAACCAAAAATCTAAAGCACAATACATTTAATGTTTGTCTTCATATAATATGGAATCTCATTTACGTAAAGAAAAAAGGAAAAAAAGCTAATTTTCCAGAAACTCATGGGGGTCAACATACCCTTTTCTTGATGAACTTGAGGGCACGTTTGTCCTTGGACACCTTCAGCAGCTCCATGGCACGCCTCTCGTAGGGCGCGAAACCGCACACCTCGCGGATCATGTCGCGCACAAACTTAGTGTGCTTGGTCAGATGCTGAAACGCAACAGCGATGTTACTTTACACACGACTGTACTGGCATAATATAGTTTATACAGCAGTGCATGATGGGAGAAAGTCACCGAAATCTGTAAAACCACGTTAACCTGTTAAAGGGGAAATGAAGCAGTCAATCAAGTTTACATGATTTACAAGATGGATTTCCACTTTAATCAACAATTATATAAGAAACATGACAAATGTAAACATATAAAAGAAAAAAAAGAAAAACCGTTGTATCTTTTGCTGCCAGGGCGCTGCCATTGTGTGCAGTATTCTAACGTGTGACGTCACGGGGTTGGTTGGCTTTAATAAACCCGGCTGAATGTATTAATATCACGACGTCAAACTGTCTACACCACGGAGTTTTGACCGCGAACAACTGTTAGGTACAGTCATTAATAGCTAACAGCTGTAAGCATGAACTAGCTAACACTAATTTAGTGTTTAGCTAACTTTAGTGGAGTTTATTAGTACCAGACAAAAAGACGACGTCTAACGTTAACAAACTGCACATGGAAACATTGTTCGCGATGTCTGCCATCATATTCATGTCTCTTGTCAACACCATGTAAGTTAGCATGTATTAATATATGCATTTGAGCCGATACGGCGTGGGAACCGAGCAGTGGTAAGTTACGTTGTTATGTCGAACAGCCGGTGGTGGTTTTGGGCGAAGAGCGGGTTGGTAAGTTGCAACGCGTGTGGCTGTTGTAATGCGATGCCCACCGTGTCAGAGTCCATCTGCTGTATATAACATATAACGTTAGACTTCATTAGTTGTTCGCGGTCAAAACTCCGTGGTGTAGACAGTTTGACGTCGTGATATTAATACATTCAGCCGGGTTTATTAAAGCCAACCAACCCCGTGACGTCACACGTTAGAATACTGCACACAATGGCAGCGCCCTGGCAGCAAAAGATACAACGGTTTTTCTTTTTTTTCTTTTATATGTTTACTTTTGTCATGTTTCTTATATAATTGTTGATTATAGTGGAAATCCATCTTGTAAATCATGTAAACTTGATTGACTGCTTCATTTCCCCTTTAAACAGGGCATAGATCTGAACTTAAATGGTTGTAAGATTGCAGATTGAAAGCACTTTAAAAAAAACAGCATAAAAATTTATAGAAATTATCTATATCGTAAATGTACTTAACTAAAAATTAAACGCAATTTATTTTTTACAAAATATCAAAAATCAAAACCATGCGTCTAACAGAGTTCTAAATTTAAACGATCTCAAATTTAGTGCGCTAAAAGTAACGTACCGTAAAGGACAATTTCAAAACGGTTTCACGGTTAGAATTTTGACCATTAAGTTTTCGAATTAAAATGTGTGATGTGGAAAAACCTATTAGTGCGCGACTGTGACACTGGCAGTTAACAGGTTAAATGCTGATTTTAACTACCCAAAACAGTGAAACATGGCCTCACTCACCCCTCTCCTGCGACTGTGCTTGGGCTTCGACACATTTTTGGTCACTGGATGGCCTTTATTAAGGCCAACTGCCATAGGATACCGTATAGCCATCTCTGAGGAGAACAAACGTGATTAAACATACAAATAACGTTACACATGAAAACACGAGCTGCATGTGTGCTGTTAGTGCTCTACAAGAGCTCAAAGTCATTATATAACACCACTTCATGATGAGGGAGAATACAGTTAACATTTTAAACACGTTTCGGGTTTGAAGCTTCCCAGATACAGTTCATTTATAACGACAGTGTTTGAGAATCGCCTCAGAATGCTTCACCGCATCTACTCCGAGTGAAACCCTCCAAAACACACAAACATCACGCTAAATGTTAACAATAATCGCTGGAAATCATTTTAGAGGGTTTATATTTACAAACGCGCGCACTTTTGTGATGATTTGAGGTAAGATGTATTAGATATAAATGTGATTTTAATGCTTGCGATTCTCCGGCGATTCATACCTGCGTTTTGCTAATGGCGTCCAAACCGGAAGGACCGCTGCTAGGCGGAAGTTGAACTTTCACACGCGACGAAAAGAGAAGAGTTCGCGGGAAAAACGAATGGCGCCATCTAGAAGTGAACAAAATATATTTTGAAGCTTGTAGTCCGGTGCGTTCATTGATGACATATTCTACATAATAAACAGATTGGAGAGTTATAATTTTTAATGTTTGCTTTTTTCTAATACCAAAACGAATCGATCCAGTAAAATTAATAAAACAACCAAATTGCATTATTGCATTATCATTTTACATTTTCCTCGAAAACTCAAAGAAATCGCACATGTTTATTAATGTTCCTATATATATATATATATATATATATATATATATATATATATATATATATATATATATATATATATATATATATATGACAATTTGTTTTATTTTATTTATATTATTTTGTTGTATATTTTTAGCAACATACTATTATTTAAATAATAGTAAAAAAAACATAAAAAAGTATATATATATATATATATATATATATATATATATATATATATATATATATATATATATATATATATATAATTTTAAATATTATTTCCCTCTTGTTTATCAGGGCTTTTGTTGGATTTCAGACTACAAATCCCTTGAATAAAAAAAATTAACTAGAAACTGTAAAAATTTGCAGCTGAGTGGATGTGATATAATAATACACTTCAATGATCACGGAATTGATAAAGATATTAAAGATAGCTAAGGCATAATTCATACAATTCTTGATATTAATGGGAAATCTTAACATTCATAAAATGAAATGGTGCGACACCAAACCTATTTTTCTTACTTTAAAAATTATTTTAAGTTTTATTGTTCTGTTTTGTGCAATTGCACAAGTAAAAAGGCTTATATAACTATTAAATAACATGTTGTATAAAGTTGTATCCTTTTCCTTTTGTCTATTTTAATTTTGTTCTTGTCTTCTGTCCATTATATTTTACTTGGAATGAATGTCTCATTTGTATTGTTCTGGTTAATGGATTTTTAAATAATAAAAAATAAATTTAAAAAGACTACAAATCCCATGAGCACTTCGAAGGATTTTTGGCGCGGTTTTACGTTAGCGGCGGCGGCCATTTTCTTTTCACACCTCCTCCGTTTCAAAGACAGCCAACCAGCTCTCGGACTACAAACACACGGTTTCATTCAAAAAAACTCCACAAACAAAAACTTCCAAACGCCACCGGAAAACCGTTCCGAGTACGACTCAGAGGCCGCTGCTCACACACCGGGCCGAAGTGGAACACTAAAAGGAGTGTTTATTCTAGGTAAAGTGGGTCCGTAGCGTGAATATGGCGACCGCAACCCCGAGCCGCGAGTCTGGCCGCGCGTCGGCCGCGCAGACGCCCCTGAGCCCGACGCGGATCTCGCGTCTGCAGGAGAAACAGGAGCTGAGCGCGCTCAACGATCGCCTGGCCGTGTACATCGATCGCGTACGGTCCCTCGAGCTCGAGAACGACCGGCTGCTCGTCAAAGTGTCCGAGAAAGAGGAAGTCACGACCAGAGAGGTGCAAACCCTTCCTTTGTGCTGCTTTTACGATCGATAAATCTGCCCGCTAGCGTCAATTTCACGCGTATAGTGTCATAAATCTTGTTCTTTTTTGTCTGTTTATTTACGTTCATTACCATTTTTATATTGTAAATCAATTTTTTTTTAAATAGTTAACATTTCATGTTGTTCTTGACTTACACGGGTCATCGCGATGAACATTTTGAAAAATCGCGCGAGGAAGTCGAGTGTTTTTACACTAACTTATCAACCATGTGCGTTTATAATAGCCTTTAGCTTATAGTAAAGCATGTGCACATCTAACGTTATATAAAAATGCGTTGCACAATAGGGTAAAGTGAAATGTATTCAGGGAGTGGCCGTTAAAGTGTGCCCGCATGGTTTCAATTTGTATAATTTGCATTATGTATGCACGTGCCAGACTTTTAGTTGTGCGTTTATGTGTTAAAAGCAAATGTAAAACTTTTCCAAGTATGAGTTCAGGACTGTAAATGTTTGTCCTGGTGTGTTTGGGCGTTTTCCTCAAACTTTTTTTTTTTTTTTTTTTGGGAGTGGCCAAATGCTCTTTTCAAATTTGAATCTGGTCCCCCTCCATCTGTCCCCTTTGTTTTTAATGTTGACCACATCAAACTGAAGCCCTCATACATCAAAAATGCCTAAAGAAATAGTTTGATATCATGCACGATCCTATAGAAACATTTCAGCCGTTTTTCCAACTTTCCAACTGAATTTACTGACAAATAATGTCTGATAATAACAGCTCATTGACTTAAAGGATTAGTTCACCCTAAAATTAACACACTTGTCATTTATTCACCCTTAAGTTGGTAAATATTTCTTTAAAATTAAGCTCTTTTGAAAAATGTTTGTAGCCAAACACTTTTGGGCACCATTGACTTCCATAGTATGGAGAAAAAAAAACACTTTAATTTTACTATCTCTTTAATAACTCAAGACTTGTTGAATCCTTAAATCTTTAATATCACGCGCAATCCTATAGAAACATTTCGGGATGCACATGCTCTGGATTTCCAGACAAATATTGTCTGATAATAGCAGCTTATTGACTTAAAGGATTAGTTCACCCTAAAAGGAAAATTTACTCACCCTTAAGTTGTTAAATACCTGTAAATATTTATTTGAAATTAAGCTCTTTTGAAGAATGTGTGTAGCCGAACACTTTTGGGCACCATTGACTTCCATAGTATGGGGGAAAATACTATTTAATTAACATTTTTGGGTGAGCTATCTCTTTAATAATGCGAGACTTGTTGAATCCGAAATAGCTTGAATCTTTTAATATCACGCGCAATCCTATAAAAACATTTCTGCATGCACGCGCTACAAATTTTCAACTTAACCGGAGTTTATTTTACAAATAATAGCTAATATCTGCTTGTGGTTTAAATGTGAGACTTCTAGCATCCTAAATCCGTCCAGTCGTGCTTTATTCTAATCTCCGTGTCTGTTGGAGACGTGTAAATCTGTTGGGTTTTTGTTGTTTTTGTGCTCTAGGTGTCTGGGATTAAGTCTCTTTACGAGGCCGAGCTCGCCGACGCCCGTCGCGTTCTTGACGAAACCGCTCGCGAACGAGCCAGACTTCAGATCGATCTGGGAAAAGCCAACTCTGATCTCGAGGAGGTCACCCGGAAGTAAGTGTTGCTCAGAAAACGTCTCTCTTAACTGGAATCCAGTCTCTTATCCCCCTCTTTTAATCACCTGTGAGGTCAGAGGTCGTCTTTAAACTTAAGTTGGGCTTATTTAACTCGACTTAAATCCGGCTCCATCTGCTCATTTGGGTAGACGAGTCTCCTCCTCATCAGAAAGATCCCAACTGAGGAATCTGTGTGGTGGTAACCCAAGTTCAGTTAGGACAAAAGCTATTATTAAATTACGTTTCTTAAGTGCATAATCTTATCTTTACCACAGATATGAAAAGGGGATTACAGAAGCATCATAACTACACAAAAAAATCCTAAAAACTTTAGGGAAACCCCAGTGGAGTCCTAACTTCAGAAGTGTTTGAAAGTAGAGCTGGGCAGAAAAATAGATTTTTCGATAAATCGTTTTTAAAATGTGGTCGATTCTCAAAGGCCACGAATCGATAAATTTCCATATTTATTTATTTATCCATCAGCCAAAAGCCAGTATTAGTGTTCCTCTGCTGTTCAGCCTCATGTTACACTAATGCTGTGTGTTTTATCTTAAACATAAAATAACCTGATCCTGTTTGATCAAAGCATGACCAAGTTCTGCCTCGTCAGCATAAAGTCTTCATCTTGCATCAAAGTCTCTTCATCGTTTGCGTTTGAAATATAGAGTTGAGTTCTGTGTTAATGTACCTAAAATACACGGTTTAATATACAGGTTTGTGGCTCTTAATTTCTTTTTAATAATTAACCACTTGTACACTTGTTCACTGATCTTTTTTTTTTTATAAATATAGGATTTGTATTACATCTATAATCATTGAGTCGAATCTGGAATCAAATTGAATTGACATCTGAATTGATTCCCAGCCCTAATTAAAAATCACTTAACAATAATCCTGTCTGAGAATGATGTCAGATTTATTAATAATAGAAGATGAACAACGATGTTTGATGGTGGAAAGACTGTGAACAACCAATTTTGCTGCTTATTTTAATCTCAGAGTTATTTCTATTATCGGAGTTTTTCCGTTGCGCTTCACAGCTGCTGTTTGTTTGCGTGTCGTTGGTTGCTTGGTAACAGACCTGAGAGTTGAGTACCGAACTCGATGGATTGGTTTAAGATCTCCTGCAGATAAGAGGAGATTCTTGTAAGATCGGATGCGAATCCTAAATCAACATGAGATTTGCTCCTGTAATACAAGTTTGTGAAAAATCCTAAATGAACTTGTCAGATGATCTTAATTTAGGACTTGAGATAGAAAGTGTCTGTAACGAGTCTTTGCGGTTTACGCATCATCTCTGGTTGCTAACGAACGCATGCAAACAGGAAGTGTGTGTCGCGTGTGTCAGATTGCGGGCGGCTGCTCTAAACCACGAGCGAGACTTGTGTCGTGATGCAAACCTACATTTGTCACAGATGCAGATTTCACTCGTTCAATCAGAGACTCTCAATAACGATGTATGACGTGTTAGCAAACCTATAAGTGATTAAATGATTGATTCACTGAAATAAGCTTGTAGAAACGATGTAAAACCCAGCTCACGTTAATATTATTGTGATTGTGGATTTTAATTCTGTTCTTGTTTTATTTTATTTTTTTATTAAAATGAATGACAACAATACTGTATATGCATTTTACACAATTAGTGTTTTATAATACGGCTATCTTAATTGAATTTTAAGTATTTATATCTTTTTATTATTGCTCACATTTATATTTTTATATAAGTTGCGTTTATAACTTTTTTTTATTTAATTAAATTGATGATGATGATAATAATAGACAACTACTATTTATATTGTTAAATTTTTTTGCAAGATTATAAAATATTTATATGATATTTGTTTTGCATAACATTACAATTAAGATTTTGTCATTTCTCTTATTTTCACATTATTATTAATTGTATAACATTTTTATTATTGCTTACATTTAAATAATTGACATTTTTACAACTTATCATTTTATATTTTTTGTTGTTATTATTGGATATTTGAATGAAGTTAGGACTGTCAAAGTTAGTTTATACACTTTAAATCTATGCGATCAACATATTTAATCTTCAATTAAACATTTTATGCCATTAATAAAAAATGCGTCTTTTTAAAACCATTCGGCATTAAAAAAAAAAAAAAAAAGTTTTGCATTTTGGCATCAATAAAGCATGGCATCTTTATCACACATTTTCTATAACTTGCAATAACAATTGCATTAACTGACACCGCACGTTTCGTCATGATTATTGTTTAACCCGCTGACATCCATTTCTAAAGATTGGTTTTAAAATCGTTAATAATGAAAATATGTACTAGGGCTGAGCAAAAAAATATTTTTTTTGATAAATCGTTTTTAAAATGTGGTCGATTCAAAATCGATTCACAAAGGTGACGAATCAATCTTTTTTTGTGTGTTAATGTACCCAACATTAACTTTCTTTTTATTAATTAACCACTTGTACACAATAGGATTTGTATTAAATCTGTAATCATTGAGTCGAACCGAGATCTGAGAGCTATCGACTGTAACACCTGATTGATGCCCAGCCCTGTTATACACTGACTGAGTCTTTTTTGCAGCTACAAGAAGAAGGATGGGGATCTGGCTTCGGCTCTGGCCCGGATCAAGGATCTGGAAGCGCAGTTCAACAAGAACGAGGCGTCTCTGAACACGGCACTCCGCGAGAACGGCTCTCTGTCTGCAGAACTAGCCGACCTGAAGGCTCAGCTAGCCAAAGCAAGTCACGCTTACTCACACACCGCTTCACAACACAGATCGTTTCAAAGCAGCTTTACAGAGATAACAGGAAAATAATGCAACAAAGTTTGTTTCCAGAAGAAAATAGCGTCACAGTCCAGCTCAAGGAAGTTCAGTGAAGGTTCATTTTTGCTGTAAAAGTTATTCATTTTTATATATATATATATATATATATATATATATATATATATATATATATATATATATATATATATATATCAGTTCTCATGTAATGGAGTCAGTGCAGGCAGAGCAATAATATTGTTGAATATTCACTTTAATGTCCCCAACTAAGCAAGCCCAAGTCCCTTCCTCCACACCTCAGTCTAACGCAGGTGTGTGTGTGTGTGTGTGTGTGTGTGTGTGTGTGTGTGTGTGTGTGTGTTGCAGGCTGAAGATGCTCACGCTGTGGCTAAGAAGCAGCTGGAGAAGGAGACGCTGATGCGGGTGGACCTGGAGAACCGCTGCCAGAGTCTGTCCGAGGACCTGGAGTTCAGGAAGAGCATGTTTGAGGAGGTCGGTGCGAGAAAAACATTTAATGTGTTTTTCTTGATTACTAGCGTTTAACATAACCAGTAAATCTGAGTCCAGAAGAATGGGAGCGGAACAAACCGAATTTGTGATGTCTGTGTGTGAAGCTCTTACAGCGGTGTGTGTGTGTGTGTGTGTCGCAGGAGGTGCGTGTGTGAAGCTCTAACAGCAGTGTGTGTGTGTGTGTGTGTGTGTGTGTGTGTGAAGCTCTAACAGGAGTGTGTGTGTGCAGGAGGTGCGTGAGACGCGCAGGCGTCAGGAGAGGCGTGTGGTGGAGGTGTGTGTGTGTGAGCTCTAACAGGAGTGTGTGTGTGTGTGCAGGAGGTGCGTGAGACGCGCAGGCGTCAGGAGAGGCGTGTGGTGGAGGTGGACTCAGGCTTGCAGCAGGACTACGAGTTCAAGCTGGCGCAGGCGCTGCAGGATCTGCGCAGGCAACATGAGCAGCAGGTGCAGATCTACAAGGAGGAGCTGCAGAACACCTTCATGGCCAAGGTCAGACACACACATCACTGTAACACGGGTGACTCGCACCACACAACCAGTCACATGGGGCAGTGTGTTGAGATTGAGATTTATGCATCATCTGAAAGCTGAATAAATAAGTTGTTGGGATAGGACAATATTTGGTTGAGATACAACTATTGAAAATCTGGAATCTGAGAATGCAAAAAAAATCGAAATCAATCAAACTTTTCCATTAATGTTGGCGATTGTGCTGCATTCACTCAAATACATGTTTTATATATTTACGGTAGGAAATTTACAAAATATCTTCATGGAACATGATCTTTACTTAATATCCTAATGATTTTAGTCATAAAAGAAAAATCGATAACAATGTATTGTTGGCTATTGCCACAAATATACCAGTGCGACTGGTTTGTGATCCAGGTCATTATAGCCAATAGGCTTGCTATGATAGTCAGTGTTGACTGTGTTACCAGTGTTCAGAAGCAAGGTTACATCACCGCCCCCCGCCGTAGATTTATATATTATTTTTTTGATAAAATCATTGTTCAGTTAGAGAACAAACACTGTTGTACGTTGCCATGAACTGTAACAAGGATCTTACAAGATAACACGATGTAACCTTGAAATGTGTCCCCACATTAAGTCCTTGAATTCGAGGGTGTTGGACCTGGAAAGTCCTTGAATTTGTAGTTAACCGAAGTGTGGGAGCTCTGCACTCCCTGGCGTTAGCAAGCGTGGTTTGCTCTCTGACGGAGTCCTCTCTCTCTGCAGCTGGATAATGCCAAGGTGTCGTCGGACATGAACGATAAAGCGGTTCTCACGGCGCGCGAGGAGCTTCAGGAGGCCCATGTGCGCATCGAGGGCCTGAGCTATCAGCTCAACGCCCTGCAGAAACAGGTACCTGAACATGTTTACACTGCTAATATTGCTCACTAACCCTTCCATAAGTTTACCATAATAATACGGTAGCAACATAAGAATTTAAGTTTTAAGCTTAAAAATTTAAGTATTAATTAGTGCTGGGCAACGATTAATCGCATCCAAAATAAAAGTTTGCGTTTACATAATATGTGTGTTCTGTGTATAATTAATCGGGTACCTAAACAGTTTTTTTTTTTTTTTTTTTTTTTTTTGATGGAAATGTATAATATTGTAATTGAAATTTGTCTAAGTCATTGCACTTATTTTCATAATATTATTATTAATTGTAGAAGATTTGTATTATCCGATAAATAATGGATTATTTCCTTCAGCTGAGACGCTTCAGATGTGCACTGTTGATGACAACATGATGATTTTGAATTGCTTGAAATATGATTGGAATCACTTTTTAAAAAGGGAAATACAGTTCAGTGTCTAACTAATCTTTCTTTCATTTTTTTCTTTCTGACTAATCTTTTCTTTCTTTTTTTCTAACTAATCTTTCTTTCTTTCTAATCTTTCTAACTAATCTTTATTTGACTATTCTTTTTTCTTTCTTTCTTTCTGACTAATCTTTCCTTTCTTTCTTTCTTTCTAACTAATCTTTCTATCTAACTAATCTTTCTTTCTAACTAATCTTTCTTTCTAACTAATCTCTTTCTTTCTAACTAATCTCTCTTTATTTCTAACTAATCTCTCTTTCTTTCTAACTAATCTTTCTTTTTTCGAACTAATCTTTTTCTTCTTTCTAACTAATCTCTCTTTCTTTCTAACTAATCTCTCTTTCTTTCTAACTAATCTTTCTTTTTTTCGAACTAATCTTTTTCTTCTTTCTAACTAATCTTTCTTTCTTTCTGACTAATCTTTTTCTTTCTTTGTTTCTAACTAATCTTTCTGTCTTTTTTCTTTGTTTTTAATCTTTCTTCGTTCTTTCTTTCTAACTAATCTTTCGTTCTTTCTAAATAATCTTTCTTTCTAACCAATCTTTTTCTTCCTTTCTAACTAATCTATCTATCAAAATTTAAACTACTTTAAACTTCTTCAAACACTCTGGTCCGGCTTTCTCAAGCCAACTTAAAGTTTGTCTCAACAAACTTTTTTTTCTAGCAAGTCTGTCATATAGAATACATACAATTATTATGAGAACATTATAATTGTGTGTTTTGGACATGGATTTTTATGGTGAGACTTTTGTTTTTGTAATCAGTCTCTCAAAAATTATATAAAAAATTTAGATTTATCGCCCAATATATCCGCTATCGTCTTTCAAATATAAAGAATTATCGGTATCTGCAAAAATTTTCATATGGGCATCCCAAATCTACATTGTATGTACTTTGGTTGGTAGGATTTGGACAATTTTCCCATAATATCACCCCAAGAAACGTTTGTTCTCTTTGAGTCCTTGTGTAGTATTAGAAGATTAAGATATGATTGGAATCACGGTTAACTGCAACATGTGCAGCGCAAATCTTTCATATAGGCGACATTAAATGAAAAAAGGTTATCGGCTTTCAAATATAAGGAATTATCGGTATCGGTCAAAATCATATCCCAAATCTACATTGACGTGTGTACGTTGGTTGGTAGGATTTGGACAATTTTATTTCCATGATAACCCAAAAAACTGCCCTTGTAAGTAGAAACGTTTGTTCTCTTTGAGTCCTTGAGAAGTGTTAGAAGATTGAAATATGATTGATATCACGGTTAACTGCAACATGTGCTGCACATGCAAGTCCGTCATATAGGTGACATAAAACTATAATGAGAACATTATAATTGTTTGTTTAGGACATGGATTTTAATGGTGAGACTTGTTTTTATAATCAGGCTCTCAAAAATTATATAAAAATTGATTTTGATTTATCGACCAACATATTGGTTATCCGCTTTCATATATTAAGATTATCGGTATCGGCCAAATACATTGGCGTATGTACGTTGGTTGGAAGGATTTAGCCAGTTTTATTTCCATGATAATCCTGAAACGTTTGTTGTCTAAGTCAAGAAAACGTCTTGTTGTTCAGCGTCAGAGATGTTATCCGTCATTCACGACTTGTTTTCTCCCCCCTCCCCCGCAGGCGTCCGCCGCAGAGGAGCGCATCCGCGAGCTGGAGGAGATGCTGTCCAGCGACAGGGACAAGTACCGGCGGCAGCTGGACGCCAAGGAGCGCGAGATGGCCGAGATGAGGGAGTGCATGCAGCAGCAGCTGAACGAGTACCAGGAGCTGCTGGACGTCAAGCTGGCCCTGGACATGGAGATCAACGCCTATCGGAAACTGCTGGAGGGCGAGGAAGACAGGTGAGCGCCTGACGCATTCCTGAACACACTCAAACCGACAATCATCCAAAAATGACTGGAATGCCAACCTAGACAGCATTTTCAGGGCCTTTAAGCTTTTGATTTGCTAACTACAAGGTGCTTAAAGCACTTTAATTTGACTTTTTGATATTTAACTCCTGGAAAACCCTTGAAAACAGACATGGTTATGACGAGGTACTTGAAAAGTGCTTGAATTATTTAAATGCGTATATTGCGTTTAAATAATTCAAGCACTTTCAAGGACCTCTTGATATCGGATGTCAATATTTGAAGTGAATCTAAGATTTAAAGATATTGTTTTGTAGTCCTTGAAAGCCAAAAAAGTAGTGCTTGAAAAGCCAAATTTACAGTATCTGTTCAAACCCAGTTTTAATGGAAAACTAGATAAAAATACTAGGCAAGAGAGCATTTTAAAACGCGGCTGAGATGTCTTGCTACAGGCAGACTCTCGCTAGGCAGACTAGCGATCGGACAAGCTTGTGTTTCAAGGTAGGAAGCTAACTCTATTTTCAAACTTTTTTAGTTTGATGATGCACACAAACTGGCTGTTCGTGAGTGTTTTGCACTGGTTTTTCGCTGCTGATGTGGTTCTGGCAGCTGATTATTATCGTTGTTCGTCTGCAGCCCATAAACATGTTCAGGAACGCTCCACTTCACATTTTTGCGCTTCATACCTGACATACTTGAGGTTCTGGAATGTGTAAGGTAGGTTGTTAAATGTCACGCCGGAATGATAATTGTGTTTTCCTGCTCGTGCGTGAGCGATACGATAGAGCGAGTTGTCAAGAAATAAGTCAGAGAGCTCATTTAGCACGAGGACGAGGAGACCAGAAGGCAGCTAGACCATCTCGAAGATTGAGACCAGTGAAGGATATTCTGCAGTTGAGATATTTGGAGGACTGATGATAGGAAGGAAAGGTAAGCACAGTCGCATAAACATTGTGTTTTCATGGTGCGGTTGCCCATTCATCGTTCTTATGGTTGGTTCGCACCAAGAACAATAACTATAATACAGTTTTAATAATTGTGTGAGGGTGAGAAACTCCACACTACAACTATAATGATAACACTGATGAATGGTATTGTTGGAATCTCTTTCAAACAATACCATTGAAAACCAATCAGATTCCATCTAACTTTAAAGAGGACCTTTTTTACAAGTCTTGATTCTTCTAGAACAGGTTTTCCTGCTTGAATTAGGGCTGTCACTTTTTATTCGATATTCGAATATGCATTCGAACATGACGTGAAATATCCGTAATCAAGCTATAAATAAACTTCGGTTTTTAAAGTGCCATGTGTAGCGCATTTTTTCAGTATATGATTAGACCGTTTGTTTTTTATTTTATTGTTTGCCATCTCATCCACTAGCGGGCGCTCTAAACGTATTGTAGAGTAGGCCCATGACCAAATTAAGTGAATAATAGCCAATAGCCACCCTCTTTTGAAAATGGAAGATAACGCACAGAACGGCCAGCCTGAGCGAACAATTACGTATTACGTAGATATTCGAATACATTGCTTGATATTTGATACCCGTTCAAATTAGATTTTTCTCAAAAGTGCCAGCCCTAGCTTGAATGTTGATTATTTTCCTCATATTCTCCATTGTTGCGGCTCCTCTCTTCCCAGTCTGTCAGTAACGCTCTGTTTACTTCCTGTCTCTATGAAGCCCCTCCTTCTGAAAAGCACACTGTGCTCTGATTGGTCGGCTGGAGCAGTGTGTTGTGATTGGTCGAGCGCTTCGAGTGTGTTTGGGAAATGTCCCGCCCCTTACCATAACCGCCAGTGTAACACATTACTAACTAACTCAACCAGGCCCCGCCCCTTTATTCTGCGTATGAATTATTATGAGGAATATTGTGACGTGTTCGTTCCCGGAAGAAACTCAAGACTACAATGGAGGTGTTTCAGGAGTTCAGAGACACTGACACTGATATAGAGAAGAACTCCCGCTGGAGGGACATTTTCATGCTCAAACAGCAACATTACACACTAAAGAGAGCTGAAGATGCAGAAGTGTAATAGGTGCTCTATATAGTAGCATTTAATCAGGGTTCGTAAAGTGCTTGAATTTGACTTTTTGAAATTTAAGTTCTGGAAAACCCTTGAAATAAAGCCAAATTTATGAAGAGGTACTTGAAAAGTGCTTGAATTATCGAAAGACAATATATATTACATTTTTTGTGTTTCATCGTTGTTGGTGTGAACGGGCCTCACTTTTTGTTAACATACGCGTGTTCCTGTTGATTTGGGATGCGTAATCTGCCTGTGTGTCCCGTCTCCTCTAGGCTGAAGCTGTCGCCCAGCCCGTCCTCTCGGGTCACGGTGACCCGCACCTCAGCCAGCAGCACTTCTGCGTCTTCACGAAGCTCTCGCACTAAGAGAAAGCGTGTGGAGCTCGAGGAAGAGTCCATCGCCGGCCCCAAAGTCCAGTTCAGCCAGCAGGCCGAAGCCACGGGGAGCGTCAGTGTCGAGGAGATCGACCTAGAGGGGAAATCGGTGACCCTCAGGAACAACTCGGACAAGGTACAGTGAATTTAGAAAAAAATTATAATTTCACTTCACGTTTTAAAGGGGTCATCAGATGCCCATTTTCCACAAGTTGGTATGATTCTTTAGGGCCTTTATGTAATGTTTGTAACATAGTATGGTTAAAATTCCTCAATGGTTGTGTAAAACAACACCCTTTTACCTCCTCAAAAATCTGCGACAGTAATTTTTGATTTATGGAGTGATAAAGACAAATCAAAATCCCTTTTCATTGAAACAAGAAGTTTGAATTGTATTTATCCAGTGTTTAGATTTCTGTTTAGAAAATAAGACAGTACCTCATTTGCATATTGAAACAACATTTGTCATTCAAAACATACTTTTTTCACATTAATTATTTACCGTGTTCACCTGTGGTGTGTTGCTTTAAAAAAAAAAAAACTTGTATTTCATAATTTTATCACACATTTAGGATCAATCTCTGGGCAGCTGGCGACTAAAGAGACAAATTGGCGATGAAGAGGAAATCACCTACAAATTCAGCCCTAAGTTTGTCCTGAAGGCCGGTCAGACGGTAACGGTAAGCAAATTGGACCGTATCTGATTTTTACTCCAACTCAGGATGTTTTCTTGATGTTAAACTGTGTTTCTGTTGCAAGGTGTGGAGCGCCAGCGCCGGCGTGTCCCATAGTCCTCCTTCAGACCTGCTGTGGAAGAGCCAGAGCTCCTGGGGAACCGGAGAGAAGATCCTCACCTCATTGGTCAACTCAAGCGGAGAGGTATGAGGAGCACCAGCAGGGTTTGGCCTTTGCTGATTTTGTGTGCGAATGCGCTAAGAAAATTTGAACTTTTATTTGCAGGAAGTGGCAAAGCGAACCGTCACGAAAAGCATCCTGGAAATAGAGAACGGTGATGATGAGGATGGAGACTTTGGAGATGAAGATCTTTTCCATCAGCAGGTAATAGTCAGAAACTGTAAACAGAAACAGAAGTTTTTTTAAACTGTAGGCAAAATATTTCAATTAAAGTTCGACTATGTTGAGTACCATATTTGATACATCAGGCTTTTATGGCTGATATAGTATGATATGGTGAGAATATGGAGGAAAGAAAACAAGAGACTGGTGCACGTTGGTGAAACATGCAAATTGGAGCAGATGCTGATATTTATTTGGACAAACACAAACAGTAAGATGAAATTCTGATGCTTTTAATGTAAATCAATGAGAACAGTTTAGCAGATACTTGCATAAAATGCATATAAATATCAATATCTGCCAATGATATGTCTTGGTAAGATGATATTTAAATGACAGCTCTGTTTGTAGTCTTAGTCTCCCTGTAGTCTAAAAACTCATCTTTGATCACCAAAATGACATATTTAATTTTTTTCCTTGAAAAAAATAATAATTCACGCTTTAAAATATCTTGAATGTAACTCGACACCCTTGCCTCATTTAGTATGCGCGGTTCTATGAATATGCAAATGAGCCCCGCCTCCACTCACTCACTCAGCTCAGAGATCCACTGGTTGACGATCACACGTTGATCTGATTGGTTGCAAGGTAGTTTGTGACGTCAGAAACACCAGCGATTTCAAAGTGTGTTTTTGAGACTGTCTTTGGTTCACTGCAGTTTTAAGGAGGAAATACTCAGCAATGCTGTCGACTTATGAATTTACACATGCTTTGACTTAAAGCAGATTAAAAACACCATATAGACATATAAACAACATTAAAAGCTGGATTTTTAAATCATATAATGCAATGCAATACAAGGATGATTGAGAGATGAACAACTAAACCTTCCTTAAAAGCCTGATGATCATATTTGATACTCATGATTTAAAAAAAAAAAAAGTATGATAAGAAGTGAAGCTGCTTCAGTCCATCTGAAGTATTACAAACAATATCAAAGATATTACATTCACTTGATAAAAATCAGATTTGACAGCATAAAGACACATGAAGCACGAGCTGAAGGAGGACGTTTGTACAATTACACTAAAAGACTTTTACTTGATAAGAGTCTAAACCATCAATCAGTAGTAGATGGTGTTTTTCCACAAAGTTTTGATCATTTATAGGCCATAGAAATTCAATTTGATTAGATTTAATGTAATAACCTTTGCTGAATTTGCTCTTATTTTCAGGGCGACCCAAAGACCGGATCCAGAGAATGTGCCGTCATGTGATGGAGCACTTTTAGTATTTTCCTTCCCACGATTTAGTCTTTTTTGTAGAGCCACTACTTTTTGTATTCCTCGATAATGAGTTCATAACACCCCCCTCCCTCAGTCCTTTATTTCTACGGACCTCATTTGTAAAGCCAGTCAATCTTGAGCAAAATGCCACGGCTCATCAGCGAATCATCGGAGAACGAGTCATACGACCTGAAATTAGAAAGTATTAGTGCGAGCCGGTGACTAAGGAATCTGCATATTCATGTCTATGAATCATGTGTTCTCGTCACTTATGAATGGGGTTATTATTATGACGGTGAGCTCATGTTCTGTAGTGCACTATAGCCCGTAACTGACAGCTGTCAATCTTGTTTTTTTTTTTGCTTCGCCAACCAGACAAACAGGGTGGAAACTAAATCAAATTGCTTCGTAATGAACTCTCCCACCATTTATCTTCGGATATCTTATTGTTTTGGTTTTGATTCGTCCTTTACATAGTATTATGTATTAAATCAGTGAATGTTAAGACATTTTTCAAGCCCATAATCTAGTCGAAGTTCATACGAGCGAATGTTATATAGTGGGCGTACAGAAAATAACAAATGTTCAAAACATTTTGACAGTTCATGTGAATGTAGTGTTGAATTGATCATGTGATCAGTGTTTTAAATTGACTTTAATCAACACGATTACAGATTTACCAAAGACATGGACGACGAATGAAACCAATTTGACTTGGTCAGATTTGCCTTGTTTCTCGCTTGCTTTGCTCAACTTCTCGAGACACTCCAGATAAACTGAAGCCCATATAATAGTTGAGTAAATCTGCATCCATCCACCCTGTCGGTTCTGTTGCGTTTTTTTAAGTTTTAAAACTTACTTTTGTTTTAATTCAAATGTTTCTCGGACAATTATGCATGCAGCGAATATTTTTATATGAATCGGCGAATGGATCGGAGTTGACGCGTACATTTCGCAGGACAGCAGTTTGATTTTTAGCTATAATCGTATATTTTTGATAGGTTTGTCCTCAGGATTTTTAAAACCCTAGTGCACAAGCAATCTTTACATGCATTTTAAATATTTAGATTAAATGTCTTTCTTGTGAATATATTCAGTGCAGTGTGTACAAAACAAATAATTGACTTGGGGAAACATTTTTACGATTTCTTTCTTTGTAAGGTTATTTTAATGGGGGTATCGTAATCTTCGTGTTTACTTTCTGGGGTTCTTCTAAAGGTTCTGTGAGAACGAATTGCCTCAATTGGGACACACATTTGTGTCAAATTTAAGTGAAATCGAGCTCAAGTAAAGTTGTATTTGTGTACATTTGTTACTTGGCCTCTGAGCTAATAAAATCGATCTTTTTGTTTAGTTTTTTTACTTCATGTGACGCGAATGGAAACTGTTTTCTATCCAAACACTCCACATCTGTGAATTTTTAATCTAGCTTCTGTTAGTTACAAACACTGTTTTCGTAAGGAAAGTCATTTCCTTGTTCTTTTCAGGTTTTATTAGACAGGGCTGTGACTAATGTAGCGGATACAATGTGCTTTGGTGTATTTGATACGAAATTGTCAATCTGTCATTTTAACGATCTACTGTAAAGTAAAAACAAAATGCTATTTGAACTGCCATCAAAGTACAGAAATGTGAGTAGAAATTGAGCCATAAATTGTGAACTATGAATCAAATTTGTTGCGGGGTAAAAATTCTTCATTGTACGAGGACTTTTGAAGGGCTATAAGAGAAAGGCGCATGCCAAAAGTGTCTCATTAATTGTGATTTTGATTTCTTTTTTTTTGTATGCATTATCCAATAAATGTTTTACATATTACGTTGTGCCTTTGTGAGTCTGTTAATGAATACAAATCCGGGGTCTGTTTTAGAGATGCACTGATGTATCGGCCAGTAATCGGTATCAGACGATTATTCAAATTCTGTATATTTTATTGCGAAATTCACACAATAAATGGCGCTTTGACGCTCTTAAATGTGGCGTTAGATTGCTATTGCGCCTCAGCTCAAGAGTCTTTTCTTCCACTTTAATACAAGTTATATCTAGAAAAACATGCATGAACATCAGAAGGTATGTTGAACGATACAGTAAAACTTACTGAAATCCGTTTCATGTCTCGTAATCGTTCAATCTGTGTTTCAGCCGCGGAAAGATGTCAATAAAACAGCTTGAGAACAATATCACTTAATGTTGCATTCACCCCAGGAGAGTTATCCAGTGTTCAGTTCGTTAGCTATAAAAACACTAGAGAAGAGCTTATTCACTGTTAATTAGATATGCATGTTTGAATAAATTTGCCATGAAGTGTTTATGAAAACTACCTACTAAACTACAAACATTTCAGCTTTTTTCATTTGAGTGTAAATATCTGGAAATAAACAGTTGATGTTAATAGCTCTGTTGTTAATTTTAACCTAATATTATAGTGTTCCTATAACAGCATTATTAAGGAGAGATTTTATTTGTTTATTTATTTAAAATGAAATGAAATTTCATTGAAATTTAGTATCGGTGCATCTCTAGTCTGCAAAATTTGCTCTGAAGTAAAACGTTATTTTCACGTTTTTTTTTTAAGTTGGACTCAACTCATTACCCGTGGTAAAATCAAAAACCTTGAGTGACTTGTTTGTACTTTCATAAAATGGCAGTAACACCAGGTAAGTTTTATATGTCTGACTGATATGTGACACGACCTACAGGATACCTGCGACATTAAACCTAAGCCTGATGCATGAATTATTCAGCTGTGTATATGTTACCGGCAAAGTGTGTAATTCTATAGAATGCCTAGGTAATGTATAGAATTAGGTCATGTATTTTTGCCAAAAACCATCAGGCATTCTATACAACACACTTTGCCGGTAACACATACATAGCAAAGAATCAGATGTTGCAGAAATGAATAATTCAACAAATTTTCATGTTTCGTTTGAAATACAGATGCACCAAAAGCAACTAGAATGCTTTTAAACTAGGGGTTTGCAGTATTGTACCACAAACAGCGTTGCGTCATACTTATTATGAGTATCGATCACTTATCCAGCACTAATGTAGTGTGCATGCATGTCTTTTGAACTCATTACCCACCACCCATATCTCAGGAAATTATATTCCTCTGAAAACACTTTAAAAGATATTTTGAACACTGAATCAATTGTAAAGCAAACCAACGTGGAGTTATTTTTTTTTTTTAAACCCAACTGTTGGGTTACACACAGGTTGTTTTCCAAAAATGTTGGGTCATTTTTAACATTGATGATATTTCTAGTAGTGACCCGGCTGTTGGGTTACACGTGTTGTATGTTCACTTGTGTATTTTGAATTTATGCACACAATTATGTATATTATTAACATTAAATTCTAGACTCTCCAATATTTAGTTTATAATTTTAAAATATATTTAAAGTCCATCTTTCAAGTTGAAGATCCCCGTGGATGAACGTGTAGATAAAGTGTAGGAACTCGATTTGCGTGAAGAAATTAATCATAAAAAAGTTTTTTAATAAATTTAATTTTCTTATGTATGTCTTTTTAAATTGACATTTTCATACAAGATTCTGTATAAATTAAGTTATACAATTAAATTGCAAGATGGACTTTAAGACATTTTTATAGTTTTATACAAATAATCAATCTGTATTTGAAACAGTGTATTTTATTTATTAAAATAATGTCATAAATAAAAACTCTTAACCCAACTGGCTTTTAACCCAATGCATTGGGTTAAAATATCCCACAAGTTGGGAAGGTGCTATATCACCCCATGGTTGGGTTATTTTTAACCCAACATTATAAAGTGCTTTTTTTTTTTGTATTTCCCCTTGTTAGGAAGCTGGCATTTAAAACACCAAACCCATTTCACCACTAGAGCGCGCCGCGACCCTAAAGTACAGCTTTCGCATCGTTTGATCTCTCTATTGATGATGATTTTTTCCTCGTTCTGTTGACCTCTATATATTTGGGGCTGTTTTCTGCAACGCCTCTGAAAACTGTAATATTATGTTCTTTGCACAGCCAGCGATAGAAAGGATAGATCAACAGCTTGGCTGTTCCAGAGGAAAGGGTTTCGGTGTGTGTTTGTTCCAGACCTCTCACACACACTCTTCCCACTGTCTCTCAGTCATTAGTGCGCCTCTGCCTGCAGCAGAAACCCCATCGTCTAGTCCCTCTTTCTCTCGCTCTCTCTTTCTTCCACCCACCCACCCCCATCACACAAACGCTGGCCGTCTCCCACACACCCACGATTCCAACACCCACGCTGTGCGCTGATAGCCGAAGCGTGTTAAGTACTCTGCACTGGACGACTCTGGCTCATATAAGTAAACAAATCATCGGAGGAGCGTGTGCTATTCATCACTGCATGCCTGGCATGAAGTAGATCAAATGTTATACACGAACAACATGTACTATGACAAACCCTTCCTACTGTTATCGTTTAGTATCGTTGTTGTACTGTGGTAACGTGTCCAATTGCCATAGTACTTTTGTAGACATAATTTGTACCATGATATTGCTAAAAATTGATCTCAACCCCTCTTAATCTCTCAATTTCTTTTTATTGGTTTATTTCAATGAAATGAATGTACTATATTTTAGTAATTTAATAATTTGTATTTTTAGGGGATTTTATGATTCTAAATAATATTTATGCTGTATGTATAATCCATTTATTCACTCTTTGAGCGTAGACCTCGAAATTAAATTTCCAACTTAAACTGTGGTAAATCTTGAATGCTTGGAGCATAGACTGAGGTTTGGTCTCTTTTTTTAAAGATGACACTTGGCTGAAGTGAAAAAATGTTTACAAAAATTACCCCTTGAAAATTTCCCAAACATGATTTACCCTAAAACTGCAAGAAAATCAAAGCCATACATCTAAACAAGTTGTGCTCCAAATATGAGCTTGAGATCTCAAAAAATGAGCTTTCGGTGATATTTAGTTTGGCCGCAGTACCAAACACTTCCACTAGATTAAATGTGTTTCCTATTCATTTCCAATGCGCTCATTTTTGACTGAGGAGCACAAGTGACTTTTTTTCAGGACCATTTCAAATCATAGAAACCAAGTTTCATACCATTCCCATGAAGTAAAAAATTTTAGTAAAATGTGTCAAAAATGACCGAAGAACACCATTTTTTTTAAGAATTATGACAGATAACAATATTTTTGACTTGAAAAATAAAACTTTTATCCAAATAGTGAATGGTTCACAAACAAAAAGCATGTAGAACACAGTAAGTGAGCGCGCTGAATGAAAACTTGAGCGTTTTGACTGGATGCACCACTGACTAACTCAAACGCCTCTGATTGGCCATTTTGTTCACGCACTCAACAGACTTGCTTGTGATTGGCTGCAAAGCCACATAGTAAATAGAAACATTTGATGCTCTTCAGAGTGATCACGCTAATATGCATTTGAAAGCAATGGTTGGCATAGTTTGTTGTCAAAAAGTGAAGTGAAATTGGCTTAATCTCTTTATAAGCATAACTTTCACATGATATTCCCTAATTTTATATCACCAGAAAAGATATAAAGATAATCTCGCTAATTTTCGATGCATCACCCAGCCCTAGTGGATTACAGCGTTATAAAGAGTTAATCCACTGTGCTTGTGTTTGTTTTGAGTGCACATCCAATGTCCAATTACTTGTTAATGCCAGCTGAAGCAAAAGAACATCACAAGCTTGTTGTTGACTGTCTTGCCTCAAATTGCATTGAAAGTCCAGCCGAAAGCTATTGTGTTGTCACATTTCTATGTCCAGTTTGAACGCCCACCAACCAACTGATAGCACCCCCACTGCGAGTGAGAACGGGGCATCTTTCACCTGCTGTTTACCAACAAAACAACACAACAATACACCCCTTCACAGTCCTATTCATTATTCTGCCCTCTTCCATTTCATCCGGTGCTCTCTAACCTCAAGCGCTGTTGACAACTTACGGTTAATTATGAATCTGCTCAATAAAGGTCATCCACTAGGCATTTTTCACACAATAATTGCATTTTTTTGTGCATTTGGCCTCCAAATATCCAGAGAAGAGCATTTTCGCTGCCATATGGCTCTCACAGATTGCATTTTGTCCCCAAAGGTCAAATTTCAGGCATCTTTTAAAGGCTCAATATAAAAAAATGTCTTCCAAATCTGAATATAAACTTAAACTGATAATCTCGCAAAAGAGGAATGGGACTTAATCTTAAGGTACATGAATAAAAATGCATTGGTTATTCAACCGTTTGCACACTATCCAGTCTCAAGACCATTTTAAAATTCAGTGTGGCAGCTTGGTGCTATAAATATCTGGGCTTGGGAGCATGGGGCGAATCGTGCCGTTGTCACCGCGGACAGGTCTCCTGTTGAGAAAGTTTGGTGTTGACACACTACACAACAGCAGGCTAACCGTTTTTCTTCTGCAATCACAGCATGTCCTTGGATCTTCCTGCTGTGGTAAGAACTCTTAAACGAATCCCCATGACCTCGATTCATATTTCCTTCATTTCCATTGTATTCTTGAGCGCACACTTGACCACGTTTCGCTCCGTTGCGCAGTAAAGCCGACCTCGTCCTCGGTTAAGACAACAAGTCTTCACCTTGTAGGCAGGAATCAAGTCTCAACTGAATCTGTATGACAGTCAAACTTACAGAGGTTACGTCTTAATGATGAAGTAAAGGAACTCTGATTTTTGTTTCAACAGGTTTTGCTGGTACATTGCAGTAACAACTTTACTGTACTTTTCTTTTAGAAGTCTCTTGCTTACCTTCAATTACATGAGGACCCGGAGGGTGTCCATATGAAGGCCTGGTCTGAAAATAATGCATAAATAATGTCTGTTTTCAAACAGCTCTCCTCCTATTCCCATTGGTTGGACTCAACAAACTCATTCACTGATGCAGAAACACAGCAACCTAATGGACATTTTTCTCTGTTTCAGTTTAGTTTTTTTGATAATTTTGCTTGTGCCAACTGCATACATTTTGGCACAGGTGTGTATTTTTATTGGAATTTTACTATTTCACCCCCATTTCTTTTACTAAATTGATTTTGCACCAGTAACACAAAATAGTGTCACTCGGAACCTTAAAGACAAAAATGTCCCCATTGAAACCCATTAAAACTGCAATTTTTAATCCCAGGGCCATTTAACTATAAAATCATATGCAATCTTTGTTAATAGGCTTTCATTCTGTTGGCAAGGCTTCAAAATTCAAACTTGTACTATTTTTTACAAGATGGTCCCATTTTCTTAGGTTTGGCTTATAAAGCAAATACTCTCTTTACTCCTATTTTCTGCTCATGCATATTATAGAGCCAATTGGATCAATTATGCAACGATAATTGTGTGGGTGTGTTGGTATGGATGTCAGAGTTTGGTTTTGTGTGCGCGCTTTTAATATTTGATAGAGTAAAACTCTACAGCAAATCTCTAATCCACCCATTGTGTGTCCCGGTGGAGTTTTGCTGGCATCTAATAGGGAAAATGTTGTACTTTTCCAAACAATATCTGACTTTTGAGATTTTTTTTGAGATATCAACCTCAAATTTGGAACACCACTTGTTTAGATTTATGGCTTTGTTTTTCTAGCAGTTTTAGAGTTCAGCATGTTTCATAAAATATGTATTTTTGTTTTTATAAAATATTCATAAATCATTTATCATAAACTTAAACCTTTTTTTTACTTCAATAACAATCTGTCTTCCTTTAAGTGAGACCAAACTTAAGTCTGTGCAAATTTTTATGACATGGACATCATTTGTACCTGTTTTTAATTGACGCACAGGGGTTTAGCGGGTTACAAGAGAGTATTTTAACAACAACAAAACTGCATCAGCTTTAAGCTTGCACTCAAAGAAATGACAATAGATTCAATGTTGGGAAAAATGAAAGTAAACTTGATGTGATTTGATCAAAGGCTCTACTTCACCTCAAAGGACTGACAAGCACTGATCTACAATATTACTGGGAATGAAAACAGAGCTGAAATATTCTTATCTTTTAACAGACAGTTAAATTAACCAGACAATTGCAGCTAATAGAGAACAAAAGAGCCACAGATGAAACTAACTGTCCATCTGTCTAAAGAAAAGTGTTCTTTTTAGTTGTTACAGCAGAGTGTGTGTGGGAGGGTGTGTTGGATGTGTAGACAATCTGGTGCCTGGATAAGTTACCATCATTCATAAACATAAATAAAAGTATAAATAATCTCTTAACATTTGTAAGCACGCGGCCATTTAGTAATATATTTATCCAAAGTGACCTGATATCCACAGCATACTAATGATAGTGACAATCCTGTGGAGAAAAACCTAATTCTAATGTAATTTAATGTTTTGTGTTAGCTTACATTCAAATACAATGTCAAGTAGGGGTGTAACAATATATCGCAATACAAGTGCCGACATGTATTGTGTATAATTCACCCAAAATGAAAATTACTGTGTGAGATTTTTTTTTTTTAATTTTCAGAGTTTTAGTGTCAGTACTGCATTAATCTACTATATATAATGTTGAATATAATGTATAATGGGGGAATATTTCTGGGTCCTGATAATGCCAAATAATGATCAAATTGAAATTGTAGACTTGCAAAAATCAATTGCCCACTATGAATCTAATCAAGCTTGCATTTTGCCACAGAAAAGCAAACTGCGGCGTGACTGAAGAAAATCGAAACCAAACTAACACTCATGTCTGCTCCAGACCTCCAGTGCAAGATAAAATCAATCAAAACATCTTAATCTTGACCAAAAGCAATGCATAATGTAGTGGTATGAACACAATGCATCGCACATTAAGCACAGCACAGCACGTCCCTCCTGTGGGGTTTGTTGTGCGTGTATGATTTTAAATTGGCACAAACTGTGTCCTTTACTGCTCTATCATGCCTCTGAATTCATCTTTCCTCTGTGTGTTAGCCTTAATGACTGTCATGGTGCCTGCTGTGCCGGAAGGTGAACAATAGGGTAAACGCCTGTGACATTCACTGCAAAGGTCTCGCAAAATCTGGGTCATAATCCCGGAGCCTCAGATGCTTCCGGTAATTAGCTGTGAAAATCTCTGGGATTGCGGAAGGCTAGGAACGAAGAGTTTTCATATTAGTAATCTGAGAAAGGAGATCTTAGATATATGTACCCCCAAAGTCTCATCAACTAAGGGTACGTTTACACCGTGTCCTAAACAGACGCGATGCGATAAGATTCCAGCAACAAATAATTTGTCTGTCCACACTAGACGCGGCGCGACTGCGAGATGCGTCGAAATAAATCAAAACCCACAGCCAACCAGAACAGTGTGTGGGCGGAGTCAGCCAATCAGAACAGCGTGTGGGTGGAGTCAGCCAATCAGAACAGCGTGTGGGTGGAGTCAGCCAATCAGAACAGCGTGTGGGCGTAGTCAGCCGGCACCAGAGAGTAATCTCGACGGCACTCGTAAGAATATGGATAAGCAGCTACATAATCAAATTCACAAATATTACACCATTTAAACATTATTCAAATACTTAGGCTACTGAGTTACTAAAACAATCTTTATCAAATAATACACTTGTTTGTTCACAGTTTGAACCTTCTTGTTTCCATTTGTTTAATTTCAAGATCTGAGGTGAATTATCCATTGTCGCTTTTACAGCCACAAAGCTGGAGCACTAAATGATATTCAGAGTCACATTACACGCTTTTAACATTAAATCAAGCACATAAACAGTGCCTGAGATTATCACCGCCACACTTTGTGTTTGTTGTTCCAGCGCGACGTCACAGAAAAATAGAAACCGTTTCTAAAATATAATCGTCGTGTGTCGCCGTCGCGGCTGGTTAGGACAAACACTCTGATCAACATGGAAAAGAGGCATTTTATCGCACGTCGCGTGTAGTTAGGACACGGTGTTACACGACAGCGATGTGCTTAAAATGGAGAAGTTTTCCGTGTAAAGACGACACCATTGTCAAAACGATCCCTGTTCACATGAATCCACGAAAAGGGCTAAAAACGCTGTATTCTGCAGCCAGGCCAGTAGATGGCGATGAAACACTATAGACTGAACACGTAATACACATGTGCATGACGTCATCGTCTTCAGAGAATCGCATTTTTGTTGTTTACACTGAGACCGTTTTCAAAAACTTGCACTTTGAAACCCGTTTTCAAAAGTTTGCGTTTTCAGGCGCCCAAAACGCCGTTGTCGTGCAAACGAACGGCCAAAACTCATAAAAAGTTTTACGTTTTTAGTTGAGAGCGGTGCCGCTTAAACAGCGCCTAAGGCTCAAGTATATCCAACCACTAAACCAGAAACAGGTTTCTTTTAACTTATCTACTTCTGTTTGGCGACTGTATGCGTTATGCGTTCCTCTACACAAGTCATTCACGAACATGTTTCACTACCATCGTCAGCAAACTTCCATGCTCAATTAGCTTCATTTGAACTTATCTACTTCTGAATGTATGCACATATATTACTCTTCCAGAAAAAAACTTAACTAGCAAAGCCAGCAAAACCTTCATGGTAATGTAAGACTTGATTTTCCTGCTTTTCCAAGACAAAAGCTGAGATAAAACTCACCCTACAATAAAGCAATAAAACGCACCCTGGACAGAAGATCTCAAAGACAGAGCACAGGACATCATCTTTTCTCCTTCCTTATCTCTTCATCCCCCTCTCCCTCCTCCCTTCCTCTCCCCCTGAGTCAAGCCACCAAAAGGTCACTGAGATTGTCTATATATCACATATGATGTATCTTGTGAATCTATTGTTTTTTCCTTTTCATAATTGGTATCATTTTAAACGTTGAAGTGCGACTGGTAAACTTGATCTTAATTTCATTGCAGTCATTGGTATAATGAGAAAGATTGAAAACTTAGGAGAATCCTGTTCTCCTTTTTGGGTGGTGTCTCGTCAAGATATCTCCCGAAACCAGTTGTTACCCCCTGGGGTACATGAATTGACCCAAAACAACTCTAAAAAATATTTATACAAGCCTTTTGTTCTGGTCTGGGTATGTAAGGGGAAGTGACAGAGCAGTCTTTGGGAACCTGTAACCAGGAAAACCCCCATGCAGTGCTGTTTCAGTGTTATCCCGTCAGAACACACTCACACACCACTGTGTGTCTCGGTCAGGAATGCACATCTTCTCTTGGAGTCATATTTAAGCAAGTGATGCCATGTATTTATTATTTCTGAATTGGCTTTTAATCATTCAGTTGTGTAATTGGCATGATACAGTTTTACCTGACAAATAAAATGTTATATTTGATTTATTCTGAATGATTCTGAAATCATTATGTTAGTAGACTATGAGGAGTGCTCCCGCAGCTCTGTGTCCAGAATAGGTCAAACTAAAGGCGCATGTATGAACGGAGCAGTCGGCACGTCATCTGAAGACCTTTTGATTTCTGTCTATCACTGATTTAGCAAGTTGTAAGGAAGTGGCTAAAATAAACTACACTTTTGTGTACAGGTGAGCAGTAGGCAACCGACTTAGAGGTATTAGCAAACCCTGCATCCTCTGACTAAAGTCAGAACTGACAAGTTTGTGTCCGTGAGAAACACGATCCGAATAATTGAAAGTATGGGATACTCAGAATAATCAACAATCATAATTAAGTCATAATCAATATTTATGATTATTTTCTAATCAGAAACACAATCTAAATTTGAAAATCATTTGAAATTGGAGTCAGATTAAGCGTAGAGCTAAAGTAATATTGAAACTAGCTAGTCACGACTGTTTCCCGAAACCATATTGGTAACAACTACTGTTAATGAATCTGTTTGAGATCGAATTAATGCTAGATGTTTTGCATCTGAGGACTATTTCAAATTTTTCTTTATTTCCAGATTCAATCATAAGAGCACGTACAACGTACAAGAGCATGTTCGCGCATGCGCGCTTGTTTGCATGTGGACTCAATAAATCCTGATCTTGAGCAAAATCATCAAGCTGACAGTCAGGACAATCATATCTTTTATTTAGAATACATACAAATGCCTTTTACATCTTTTAGTTTGTCAGGAGATTTAAAGTGTAGTTTTTGAAGAGTGCGCATGTGTGAACGAGCTCTAGTGCGTAAGAACGAGTCTGGAAATAAAGTAAAATAACTGAGAAAGATGAGTAATAGTCCTCAGATGCATGTCTGTAATTTATAGCAAAACATCTAGCATTAATTTGATCTCAAACAGATTCATTAACAGTAGTTATTACTCCAACACCTGCATGACATCATTAACCAATGTGGTTGAACGACCAATTTGCGACAATACGTTTCAAGAACAATTTCTCCAACGATGCATCGTACTATGGGAGTGAAGCTGTGAGTTACGTCGTTGTACGGGAAACACACTCCTGGATATTGGAACAACATCAACCATGTTGATCACCTGCAAATTGAGCTTTTTAGCAATGCTGATGACATTGATTAGCTTGTTCAGGTGTGTTTGATTAGGGTTGGAGCCAAACTCTACAGGAGAATGGCCCACCAGTGTCAAGTCACACTTATTCATACAGCGCTTTTTACAACACAGATCGTTTCAAAGCAGCTTTACAGAGATAACAGGAAAATAATGCAACAAAGTTTGTTTCCTGAAGAAAATAGCGTCACAGTCCAGCTTAATGTTTAGATGTTTAATTTTTGTTGAAAAAAAGTTCTTAATTTAGTTAATTTATAGCCGCTCTGAAGAAAACCGTGATGTCAACGTCCAGCTCAGTTCAGTTCTTGAATATTGAGTTTTAAATTAAAGGCCATTGCACACTGAGTCCGAAATTTTCGTATTTGTTCGTCAGCCTTAAAATTCGTCACGCACAGAAACCTTGCACACTGAGTCCGATGCGTATTTATTAAACCTTTGCGGAAAAAAACGCAAAAAAATACAAAATGGATTCGTCCAGAGCCATAGGATTCGTCAAGCAGTGAGGATGATTTTGTTGCCTTCTTTCTTCTTAAAAAGAGAAAAAGAAAGAGGAATTATTGGGTCCATCCAATCCTGAGATTGCGCCTAGGGGAAGGAGAGTTTCACCTCCTTATCAAGGAGTTGCGAAATTATCCCGAGCGATTCAAAATTTACCTCAGAATGTCAGTGGAACAGTTTGATGCTTTGCTAGCGATACTGGAGCCACATATTAAAAAGAAGACGACCAATTTCCGTGAACCAATCGATCCTGAACAGAGACTGGCAGTATGTCTAAGGTATGGACACACACACACACACACACACACACGGCCGGCGGAAGCGCTGGGCAGACAGAACAGCTGTATACAGGTTATATTTTATATATATATATATATTTAAAAAAAAATTATTATTATTATTTTTTTTTTTTTTATATTATATTTATATTTATTTGTTTTTCATACAGTACTTTGTGCTGCGAGACGAAGTGTATCAACTTGTCAGACGCCATTCTGGATTTTGTCGTTTGCTTGTACGGTGGCTCTGAATTGTCAAAAAATCTCTTAAAATACTGGCTGTGGATGCGAAAAACGCAGAAAATCGAACCTGATCCGAATTTTTTTATTACGGACAAAAGTTTCGTAGACAGTGTGATTGACATAACTGAGGTCGAATTTTTTTTTTAACGTGCGAAAATTTCGGATGCGAATTTCGGACTCAGTGTGCAAGGGCCCAAATGTTACATTTAATGTCCCCAACTAAGCAAGCCAAACCAATGGCAACAAAGGTGGAAAATGGCGACAGTGGCGAGGAACCAAAACTCCATCAGGTAGCAGACAGAAGTTGCCCATATCTGGTCTCGACCAGCATAAACCAACATTAACCAGCTTAAACCAGCATAAACCAGCTTGGACCAGAAAGGAAATTCATGGTCATGTTGGTCATTTTCGGTAGAGTAAATTACCTTCTTAGACTATTAATCACCAAGAAAGTGATGATATAAGCTCCTAATCAAACTTGTCCCCAACACTGCATTGTAATGTTAAAAACCCTTAAGCTAAGTTCTTGCTAACAGCTTGAGTCAGACATTTGCATTTCAGTGGAACATCTTCAAAGGAATTTGGCCACAGATTTATTTCCGTGCATCAGCGTAAATTCAGGACAGCCTGACATCCACACATTTATGTGGGAGGTTATCATCCATGAGCAAAGGGATGCTCAGAGCGAAGGTTCACGCTGATCTGATTCAGTGATGCTATGACCTTTTCCCAGCAGTTTCCTTTGATAGTTTTTGTGCATATGCACAATGCCTAATAATCTAAAATCAACATTTACGCTCCCCAAACGTCATGTCGATTTTCTGCTTATATTTACTGCGAAAGGAAACATGTAAGCAATCTTTTCTTGAAGTGTCAAGTAGAAAATTCACTTCAAACGCCGCTCTCTAATGCTGGAACCACTGATCAAGTGAATAACCACGTCTTGTTCACTTTACATTAGACACCGTATATCGCAACAGCTTCTTCACCTGGTTAAGAGATTCTAGATGTTCAAATTCAAGGATATGATGAGGATGCTTGTCATCGGGGTTTAATTAACTTGAGCTCCAAACAGCACTGATAAATGAAGTGCTCTCAAAGCCATCTGGAAAAAAAGCCATTTACTAATTCACTGAAGCAAAAAGCAGACCAGAGCCGCAGAAGCGCAGCGGCTTTCTCAGGGGATAAGACCTGATTTTTAGAGGTGTATGCAAAATACTACTGTGATTGCTTTAGGGCTTTTACATTTAGACTATTATTATTATTGATCGTTATCGTTGGAATATCAAATGAAAGGTGGTCTGTTCTGGAGGAAACTAAAACCTTGCTATCTTTCTGGGACATTACCCATGTTGCCCTCAAATTCAGTCAAAATAATCTCAGAGAACTTGGGAGGCACTGATGTACTTGGTCTCGGTTGGAGAACCTGGTTAAATCCATACAGAACATGAAAAGTCTCTTTCTTGACTACTGTGAAATTGAATTCACACAGTTTGACTGTGAATTCCAAGATGGAAACTTGACATGCACAAAACAAGAAAGCGTCTCGTGTTTATACCACAGACTGTAAAAAAATATGGACGTAGTGTCCGTGACGTCACCCGTAGGTTTCTGAAGACCGGTTTTGAAGCCTAAAGTGGGCGTGGTCCACCGTCGCCATCTTGGCAGCGCGTCACTCCCGAATTTATTTATTTTTACAGTCAGACAATTAGCTGAGGTAACGTGACGTCTAATAGACAAACGGCTAATGACCACAGCAGCGGGAATCCACCTGTCACTCAAAAGTGGACACACCCTTAACTATGCAGAACTTAAAGGCTTAATGTAATGTAAACGGATGAGTTATAAAAAAATTCACCCCCCCCCACAGTCGTCATGAAGGGCAACATTAGCTTTATAGACCAAAGCCACTTTTTGCTCCAGACTGTAAACATGTGTTTTTCTGCTGTAAAGTTGGGCATTTTAACATGCGGGAGATGCAGATTTGACTCACTTTTGCAGCCAGCCTCAAGTGGCCAGTCGATGAATTGCTGTTTAATTCACTTCCGTGTTGGTTTCAAGAGAGAGACAGGGAGGTTGCCGCTTGGTTTATACGGATTTACGATAAAAAAAAAAAAAACATTGAAATTCTAGTAAAAGTTTCACAACATTCAGTTATACTCGTGGAAAAAAGGCCATTTTAATGATTGTACAATGACATTGTAACCATGAATCTATTTTTTAAATGAATAAATAAAAAACAAAAACACATCTTAAAGGGATTGTAGGCCCAAAGATTGACATTTTTTCATCACATGTCGTTCCAAAACTGTGTGACTTTATTTCTTTCGTGAAACACAAATAGAGGCATTGCACAGAATGTCCAGAGGGCTTGATTTAGGGCTGCAATGTAAACATCACTAAAAAAACACCATAAAAATAGTCCATATGACCCTTGTGCTACATTCCAGCTCTCGTCATATATGAGTTTATTGAGTTTCATCTTAGAAAAATGATGGGAATTAGGAGACTTGAGAAAAAAATACCATGGAAAATCTTCAAATGAACAACAGAATTCACATTTTCAATTAAATTAACCCTTTAAAATTCATTCCTTTCTGTATTGTAAACTGATATATCAATAACTTAATACACATTTCACAAAACTTCCAATTAAAAAAAAAAAACATATTAGTTTCAATCATGTCCATAGCAGGTGATATAGATCTGACTGTGAATACACCATGCATTTTTTCTTGAGTTGTAATGCGTCTCACATACATCAGCTCTTACAATAGTCAATAAATAATGTAGAAATGGGCAGAAATGTCAACTGAATATGTTCTGAACACAAGCTGGGTCACTTTTCACCACAGATGTCCCAAGACATGCAACTTACATTAGCTAATAAGAGTCAAACAACTCCATTCCTACACTGTTACTTCAAGATAAGAGATGAACGCATAACAACAGCTTTGTTTTTCAATTTATATCAATCAATTTATGCAGTTCTTCACAATTCATGTATGTTTCTTATGGAAGTTTCATCGAAGACGAATAATTAAACATGTTACTCCATCAAATAATGACATGGATTTCCATTGCTGAATTGCTTGTGTGTAAAAATGTTTCGCTCGGTGCTTTTATTTCATCCTTCAATATTCAGCGTGAAAGTCTTAAATCCCTTCTGTTGCTGTCAGATTATCATTGGCAGGAAGGGCTTTCCTCGTGTGGCCGAACAGACTTCCTTTCTTTTTTTTGTGTCTTGTTTCCAGTCCAAATATCTAAAAATTCTTGAATCAAGATGCATTTACTAGATGAGTAAAATGCTATATGATTTTATGTCTTGTTTTATGCGGGGAGGTCAAAATGATCTGCTAATGGGGAAAGAAAAATAAAGATTATTTTTCTTGTTTTAAGCAACAACTCACTTCATTTAGATTTTTACCCCCAGAAAACAAGACATAATATCTTATAGCCAGGGTTCGAAATGAACACCCGCCAAATGCGTGTAAAAATCAACTGTGGCGGGAAACGCCGTCAAATCACGAGCCAATTTGGCGTGTTACTTATCATGTTTACTCACTTCATGGGGAAGTTCGTTTAAGCCAAATCTGTGCAGATTTAGTGCAAATACTCGTGAGTCATCATGATATATTAAATAAATACGGCATATTGCACAGAATCTGCTCATATCTGGCTTACTTGAACACACACGTCACTACACAATTAACGGCGGGCTTGTTCATTTGCATTGAAGCAATAGCGAAGATTAAAAAGCATTTGATTAACAGAAAAGAGATTGATATTTATCAACATCTACATTTTTCTGCTGTTCTTTGTCCTGTGTTGATCTGTCCACCTAAAACACATTTTTGGTGATGAGGATGAAAGAGGAAGAGGAGATGCTGGATGACAGGATTTTGTTTGAGTAAGAAATTAATGCATGAAATCCACATTTACATTTACATTTTTATGCATATGGCAGACGCTTTTAACCAAAGCGACTTGCATTGCATTTCAAGATACACATTTTTACATTCTGATCAGTTCTTGCTTTCCCTGGGAATCGAACCCATGACCCTGGCTTTTTCTTTTGGCTGGTAGAAATTCTGAATGGCCGGTAACTTAAAAATTTAGTAGCCAAATTGGCCGGTGAGTGAAAAAGTTAATTTCAAACCCTGCGTAGAGCACTTGACTACTTTAGTAAATGATTCTTGATTTAAGATTTATTTTGGATATTTCGGACTGGAAACAACACAAAAACACTTGAGTAAAAAAAAATTTTTTTTGGCAGTGTATGTTACAGTCAGATAATCATTGGCAAGAAGGGCTTTCCTCGTGTGGTCGAACAGACTGACGTTTAGGACACAAAATCTTAGCGAAGGCCCGGCGGAAGCTACTATGGCAAAGTGGGTACAGAAAAGGGTTAATGGCCGAGTTTAGCCAAAGAAGCCAAAAAGTGACTTCGTACCAATGATGTCCCACACAAGTGCCACTGCAAGCGGCCCGTATGATCATGAGGAGTGTGTACGGTGCCCAACACACCCCGAAAACACACACTATAACTGCTAATGACTTAGCGATCTTCTTATCTCTCGAGAGACGCGCTTGTCCTGCGCTTCTGGAAGGTGCGCATGCGTTCGAAGCATCTTGCGCTCGTATTATCCGCGTTCGTACCCAACCACTCAACAATCCTCGCTTCTTAATAGTGGCTTTCATTGTTAAAGACACGGAGTGTGTGCTACTGGGATCCCCGCTTGATGACGGCGAAACTTCGTCGTCGTTGTCGTCTCGGATAACGGCGGAAATGGCCGCCGGTTCGCTAGACGAAACCTTGCGCGTTTTGACGAAGAATACAGAAGAGCTTTGTCCGTCTATGACCCTCCAACCGTCCTCTTTCTCGACCTCAACATTCGCCATGCGAGTCCGGTTTCTTCGCTGGATGTTGAGATAAATGCTGAAGTTGAAGAAGGCCACGGATATGAACGGAGAGAAGAACTCGAATGTTGACGCGGAGAGAAGGAAGTACCAGGTGCAGTAAAACTCGGCGAAACACTCGTCCTCGGGAACGATGCTTTCTCCGACGAGAAGCTCCCAGAATATGATCGCTGGACCGTAGAGGAGGAACGCTGAAACCCAGACCGCTAACATCTTGAGGACCGCCAGACGAGTGACACCCTGCTGGGCTCGATACCTCACCTGCGGAATAACACACGTATACGGTCATTTATTTACACACGTATAAACATTTATTCAGACACCGTTTCTCACGTTATCACAGTTTATTCGCGAGAGTTGGTAATGAAATATGAGCAGAACTCAGTTGATATTTGACTGGTTTTGTCCGTCCTTCTGTTAGACTGTCTCACACATGAATTATGTTGAATATCTGTCAGCTGTTAAATTTAACTACACAATTAGATAATACCAGTTTAGCTCAACCAATCACCAAGCAATGCTTCATTTTGTTCAGTCTGTGTGTAAAAAGAGCATTAGCAATTAAAGAAAAATCACTTCAGCAAAACATGGTCAGGTCAAAGTGTCTGAATAATGTTTGATCCCACATGTTTATAAATGTCACTGGTAGTCACTGTATGAAGAATTATTGGGTATAATATGTCACAGTTTACTTTATTTTGCTCTCCTCACTTACATAGATGAACTATAGTGTCCTGTACCCACTAGTAAAAAAAAAATCAAAATTTATATCTGATTTTTGGTTTGACTATAGATAGATTAACATCCTTTCCTCGGGTCATTTTTTTAAATTATTCAAAAATCGAGTGTTCATCAGAGGGGTCCGAGACTCTAGGACTTTTGTCGCATTTGAACCATGAATACACACACACACACACACACAAAATAACACAAAGCACACACAAAGTTTTATGGTTGAAATTTAAAAAAAGTAACAAATTCTTCCCTCACGGGTAAATTTGACCCACTTAGTAATGAATTGAATGCGAGGAATGCTTCAGTACACATAAAAAAAAAAAATGCTCATAATTCAAACTTAAAATGCTTTTTTTATAATGTCTACATGTGTATCTGCATGTAAACTGACTTTAGGACCCAGCTCATTCACTCCATACAGAGATATAAGGCCATCTAGAGTCATGAAATATCACGTTTTATTTGTTTATTTTTTCACAAGAGGTCGGCAAAGACACCAGATGTAAGATATTTTGAGCTGAAGTAAAAGGGTAATTTAACATTAATCTAAGTTGAAAGAATGTGAGGAATGTGCTTAAATTACTATTCATTTATTTATTATTTATTGATCAAATCTAGTAATTTAAAGATAAATATCCCCAAAAAACTGCATTAAAAATTGAAAAAATATGATCAAAATAAAATGAAATAAGATTTCTGGACAAAAAAAAAAAGTATAATTTTAGGGCTTCGGGTCATTTTGACCCGCGAGGGAAGGATGACGGTTAAAGTCCCATAATAAAATAGCCATATAACAGTCATAAATTGGCATGGGAGCAATCCCTGGCAGCGATCACACCCAATAACATCTATGCACAGTGTGACTGCCTCTTCTTCTTCATGATTTATTCAATTCACAGCCTAGAAGTCTGAGCAGAGCGGGGGAAAGAACGAATCTAGCCTATCTCGACCCTGCAGAACTGATCGCTTACACTGCCAGATAATGATCAGGACTAATGCAGCTGTTATGAGTTAATCAGTGTGTCCGATTAATCCGATCATGTGAAATTGCAATTTACCGTCAATTGGAAAAAGATCAAGACGAGCGACTAAACCACTTTGAGCCACGAATACACAAAAACTTCCCGTAAAGCTGCTTTGAAACAATTTGTATCGTGAAAAATGGTGTACAGATAAATATGAGTTGACAAATGTATATTTCAAAACCTGGAAAGCTGTCGACTGCATTCATAAAAGAGAATGCAAAAATGAAGCATTTTCACGAATGCTCTCAGATGTTTTAACCCCGTAAAGCCTGACATGTAAAATAATGGCCTGAAAAATCATTTATTTTCTTCTTTTTTAAATGGAAATGTTTATAGAACCTTTTAGACAAAATCTTAAATAAAATTGTCAAGTATCATATTTGGTACATCAGGCTTTTATGGCTCATATGATAGTGAGAATATGCAGATGACACTCGAGGAGGAGAAAAACACCTACGTTTTATTCAGACGCCAAAACTGAGCAAATGCAATTTGCTGCAGATGCTGATATTTATATGGACAAAAAGTGAGGAAATTCTGAGGCTTGTAATGTAAATTAATGAGACATTTATAACAGTATAGCAGATACTTACATAAAATGCATATAATATCAATATCAATAATACATCTTAGTAAGATGATATTTAAATGCTTAATGATATTTATTAATCTTTGTTGATGTTAATTTCAACATTTACTAATACTTTATTAAAACCTTGTTAACATTAGTTAATGCACTGTGAACTAACATGAACACACAATGAACAGCTGGATTTTATTAACTAATATTAACAAAGATTCTGTAACAAATGTATTGCTCATCATTAGTTCATGTTAGTTAATACATTAAATAATGTTAACTGATGTAATGTAATGTTAACTCAAGTAAACCTAAATTGCTTCAGTCCAGTAATTGGAGGAGGACATTTGTACACTTACACTAAAAGACTTTTACTTGATAAATGATCAATCAGACGAAAGAAGAAATGTAGTAGATCGTGTGTACGTTTTTCAAAGTTTTGATCATGGCGTATCAAATACGATACTGTAGGCTGTATATCTTTGGGCATATGCATCTGACAATCATAATGATGGACAGTGTGTCAATAAGTGTGTCTTCGCTCTAGCACCTCACTCTCTAGAGTCCCGTCTGAAACACTTTTCATTTCAGTCATCACAATTGGAAAGATGACAACCAGAGAAAGGAATCAGCTATTCGTAAAAGACAGGATTCCTCAAGGGTGTCTTGTTATGAACCAGTGCCGTTTCAGCTCTGATATTACTGCAAATAATAGCTGTCTTTAGGGAGTGAGGGACACGAGCACCACATGACAAACATCACACCTTCTATTGCCCTTAAATTGCATTCTGGGGCATCAGAGATGGCAAATATGTTTTGCTGACACAATGCTCATCTCAGTTTTGAAGTGCCATACCACAAGCAATAGCCGGCATTTCACCGTCTAGTGTAACTATAGACCCGATAGAGTCTGGCTATGAGTAACACACTTCTAGACAAAATAACCTTGAATTTGGTTACATGTCGTTTTTGCCAAAATAACTTGTGAGATGTATGATATTAAACCTGGATTTTGTGTTAATGAAACATTTTAAGTGGTCATTACGTATTCTTTTTTGTTTTTAAAAAAACATTGTCATTACTAAATCAAATTAGTTGTTTGCACTAATCAGACAAAATATTGAGTGCAATGATCTGTCCATCATAAGCGTGCATCTATCCATCATAAAAGTGCATCTATCCATCATAAAAGTGCATCTGTCCATCATAAAAGTAAGTGCATCTGTCCATCATAAAAGTAAGTGCATCTGTCCATCAAAAAATGCATCTGTCCATCATAAAAGTGCATCTATCCATCATAAATGTGCATGTGTCCATCATAAAAGTGCATCTATCCATCATAAATGTGCATGTGTCCATCATAAGCGTGCATCTATCCATCATAAAAGTGCATCTATCCATCATAAAAGTGCATCTGTCCATCATAAAAGTGCATCTATCCATCATAAAAGTGCATCTGTCCATCATAAGTGCATCTGTCCATCATAAAAGCGTGCATCTGTCCATCATAAAAGTGCATGTGTCCATCATAAAAGTGCGTCTGTCCATCATAAAAGTGCATCTGTCCATCATAAAAGTGCGTCTATCCATCATAAAAGTGCATCCAGCCATCATAAAAGTGCATCCATCCATCATAAAAGTGCATCTGTCCATCATAAAAGTGCACCTGTCCATCATAAAAGTGCATCTATCCATCATAAAAGTGCATCTGCCCATCATAAAAGTGCATCTGTCCATCATAAAAGTGCATCTATCCATCATAAAAGTGCATCTGTCCATCAGTGCATCTATCCATCATAAAAGTGCATCTATCCATCATAAAAGTGCATCTGTCCATCATAAAAGTGCATCTATCCATCATAAAAGTGCATCTGTCCATCATAAAAGTGCATCTGTCCATCATAAAAGTGCATCCATCCATCATAAAAGTGCATCTGTCCATCATAAAAGTGCATCTGTCCATCAGTGCATCGGTCCATCATAAAAGTGCATCTGTCCATCATAAAAGTGCGTCTATCCATCATAAAAGTGCATCCATCCATCATAAAAGTGCATCCATCCATCATAAAAGTGCACCTGTCCATCATAAAAGTGCATCTGTCCATCATAAAAGTGCATCTGTCCATCATAAAAGTGCATCTATCCATCATAAAAGTGTCTGTCCATCATAAAAGTGCATCTGTCCATCATAAAAGTGCATCTGTGCATCATAAAAGTGCATCTGTCCATGCATCTGTCCATCATAAAAGTGCATCTATCCATCATAAAAGTGCATCTGTCCATGCATCTGTCCATCATAAAAATGCATCTGTCCATCATAAAAGTGCATCTATCCATCATAAATGTGCATGTGTCCATCATAAAAGTGCATCTATCCATCATAAATGTGCATGTGTCCATCATAAGCATGCATCTACCCATCATAAAAGTGCATCTATCCATCATAAAAGTGCATCTGTCCATCATAAAAGTGCATCTATCCATCATAAAAGTGCATCTGTCCATCATAAAAGTGCATCTGTCCATCATAAAAGCGTGCATCTGTCCATCATAAAAGTGCATCTGTCCATCATAAAAGTGCGTCTATCCATCATAAAAGTGCATCTGTCCATCATAAAAGTGCGTCTATCCATCATAAAAGTGCATCCATCCATCATAAAAGTGCATCCATCCATCATAAAAGTGCATCTGTCCATCATAAAAGTGCACCTGTCCATCATAAAAGTGCATCTATCCATCATAAAAGTGCATCTGCCCATCATAAAAGTGCATCTGTCCATCATAAAAGTGCATGTATCCATCATAAAAGTGCATCTGTCCATCAGTGCATCTATCCATCATAAAAGTGCATCTATCCATCATAAAAGTGCATCCATCAATCATAAAAGTGCATCTATCCATCATAAAAGTGCATCCATCCATCATAAAAGTGCATCTGTCCATCATAAAAGTGCATCCATCCATCATAAAAGTGCATCTGTCCATCATAAAAGTGCATCTGTCCATCAGTGCATCGGTCCATCATAAAAGTGCATCTGTCCATCATAAAAGTGCGTCTATCCATCATAAAAGTGCATCCATCCATCATAAAAGTGCATCCATCCATCATAAAAGTGCACCTGTCCATCATAACAGTGCATCTGTCATCATAAAAGTGCATCTGTCCATCATAAAAGTGCATCTATCATCATAAAAGTGCATCTGTCCATCATAAAAGTGCATCTGTCCATCATAAAAGTGCGTCTATCCATCATAAAAGTGCGTCTATCCATCATAAAAGTGCATCCATGATCCATCCATCATAAAAGTGCATCCATCCATCATAAAAGTGCATCTGTCCATCATAAAAGTGCATCTGTCCATCATAAAAGTGCGTCTATCCATCATAAAAGTGCGTCTATCCATCATAAAAGTGCATCCATGATCCATCCATCATAAAAGTGCATCCATCCATCATAAAAGTGCACCTGTCCATCATAAAAGTGCATCTGTCCATCATAAAAGTGCACCTGTCCATCATAAAAGTGCATCTGTCCATCATAAAAGTGCATCTGTCCATCATAAAAGTGCATCTGTGCATCTGTCCATCATAAAAGTGCATCTGTCCATCATAAAAGTGCATCTGTGCATCATAAAAGTGCATCTGTCCATGCATCTGTCCATCATAAAAGTGCATCTATCCATCATAAAAGTGCATCTGTCCATGCATCTGTCCATCATAAAAATGCATCTGTCCATCATAAAAGTGCATCTATCCATCATAAATGTGCATGTGTCCATCATAAAAGTGCATCTATCCATCATAAATGTGCATGTGTCCATCATAAGCGTGCATCTATCCATCATAAAAGTGCATCTATCCATCATAAAAGTGCATCTATCCATCATAAAAGTGCATCTGTCCATCATAAAAGTGCATCTGTCCATCATAAAAGTGCATCTGTCCATCATAAAAGTGCATCTATCCATCATAAAAGTGCATCTGTCCATCATAAAAGTGCATCTGTCCATCATAAAAGCGTGCATCTGTCCATCATAAAAGTGCATCTGTCCATCATAAAAGTGCGTCTATCCATCATAAAAGTGCATCTGTCCATCATAAAAGTGCGTCTATCCATCATAAAAGTGCACCTGTCCATCATAAAAGTGCATCCATCCATCATAAAAGTGCATCTGTCCATCATAAAAGTGCACCTGTCCATCATAAAAGTGCATCTATCCATCATAAAAGTGCATCTGCCCATCATAAAAGTGCATCTGTCCATCATAAAAGTGCATCTATCCATCATAAAAGTGCATCTGTCCATCAGTGCATCTATCCATCATAAAAGTGCATCTATCCATCATAAAAGTGCATCCATCAATCATAAAAGTGCATCTATCCATCATAAAAGTGCATCCATCCATCATAAAAGTGCATCTATCCATCATAAAAGTGCATCCATCCATCATAAAAGTGCATCTGTCCATCATAAAAGTGCATCTGTCCATCAGTGCATCGGTCCATCATAAAAGTGCATCTGTCCATCATAAAAGTGCGTCTATCCATCATAAAAGTGCATCCATCCATCATAAAAGTGCATCCATCCATCATAAAAGTGCACCTGTCCATCATAAAAGTGCATCTGTCATCATAAAAGTGCATCTGTCCATCATAAAAGTGCATCTATCCATCATAAAAGTGCATCTGTCCATCATAAAAGTGCATCTGTCCATCATAAAAGTGCGTCTATCCATCATAAAAGTGCGTCTATCCATCATAAAAGTGCATCCATGATCCATCCATCATAAAAGTGCACCTGTCCATCATAAAAGTGCATCTGTCCATCATAAAAGTGCACCTGTCCATCATAAAAGTGCATCTGTCCATCATAAAAGTGCATCTGTCCATCATAAAAGTGCATCTGTCCATCATAAAAGTGCATCTGTGCATCATAAAAGTGCATCTGTCCATGCATCTGTCCATCATAAAAGTGCATCTATCCATCATAAAAGTGCATCTGTCCATGCATCTGTCCATCATAAAAGTGCATCTGTGCATCATAAAAGTGCATCTGTGCATCTGTCCATCATAAAAGTGCATCTGTCCATCATAAAAGTGCATCTGTCCATCATAAAAGTGCATCTATCCATCATAAAAGTGCATCTGTCCATCATAAAAGTGCATCTGTCCATCATAAAAGTGCATCTGTGCATCTGTCCATCATAAAAGTGCATCTGTCCATCATAAAAGTGCATCTGTCCATGCATCTGTCCATCATAAAAGTGCATCTGTCCATCATAAAAGTGCATCTGTCCATCATAAAAGTGCATCTGTGCATCTGTCCATCATAAAAGTGCATCTGTCCATCATAAAAGTGCATCTGTCCATCATAAAAGTGCATCTATCCATCATAAAAGTGCATCTATACGTCATAAAAGTGCATCTGTCCATCATAAAAGTGCATCTGTCCATCATAAAAGTGTATCTATCCATCATAAAAGTGCATCTGTCCATCATAAAAGTGCATCTGTCCATCATAAAAGTGCATCTGTCCATCATAAAAGTCCATCATAAAGTGCTCCACACTGTGAACACACTCCACACGGGGGGTTAATAAAGGCCTTCTGAAGTGAAGCGATGCGTTCGTGTAAGAAATATATCCATATTTAAAACTTTATCGACTAAACAAGATAACCTTGAATTTGTTTTCATGTCGTTTTTGCCCAAATAACTTGTGAGATGTATGATATTCCATCCTGTGGGTTAAGTCAACAGTGATTACAAGGTGTTTGGTTTCATTTCTTCACTCATTTCATTTCTTTGTTATCTAATTGATGACTAGTCTATTCTTGGCCGATGGTTTAGACGTCTATTACATTTTCACTGAAAGCCCGAATTTTGACAGGTTTTAGCCTAGACGTCTGGGCGGTGTTTGGACGCTATTAGACGTCTTTTAAACGCAAAATTGCTTGCTGGGACCCCTTCAACAAATACTACTGTTTTAATGGAGGGACAGCTTTTGTAAAAACACGGATGAATCACATGATTGTATTTTACCCCAAAATTAGGGTTAGGGATCATTGTTACACGGTTCATAAAGGGTGCTTAAATTGCTTGATGTACTTGACGTTTTGACATTTAAATTCTGGAAAACCCTTGAAAAAGCCATATTTATGAAAAGTGCTTGAATTATTGAAAGACAATATATGTCAAATTATTGTTTAATTTTATTGATAAAACAATCTTTCCACACAAAATCAAAGCTGTAACCCATCTGATACAGACATAGAGCCATTTTGCATGGCTATGAACGTGATATTGCTCATTTAAATATCCAAGTATATGATACAGATTTCATTCTTCAGCTCAATCATATATTAATGGCGGGAAAAATCTGTTTGACTAAGGAAAGTGATATCTTTGTTATAATAAAGTTAAAAGTGCTGGCGCTTTATATGTACCATTTTGTTTTAAGTTTATTTTGGTTTATCTATTTACCTTTTTTAGAATTTGAAAAATAATAAAGATATTGTCTGATAAGTGATATCTCTGATTGTAGTCCTTGAAAACCAAAAAAGTAGTGCTTGAAAAGTCCTTTCATTTTGAAGAATTTCATTTTACAGTTTCACTGTACGAACCCTGTTGTTATGATAACACCCATAATATTGTAATGGAAAAACACACAGTGGATTATTCTGTATAGGACACACTTATTAAGGAAAAATCACCACACCAAGGATAATAATTAAAGGCAAACAAAGTCAGACATGCTTGTCAAATGCCAAACTGATACCATTACATAAACCGCTACTTTCAATCACTCACAAGTCTTTTTGAAATGTCATTTGGATTTGAAAAGCATTTCACTTTGTCATTTGCATGATGGATCGTTACTCTTTCAGAAGCCATTACTGATAAAACCCATTGACATGTTGTCAACAAGAAGTGGCGCCAAAACCGTTAAACAATGAGAACTTCAAAAAGAGCTGAATACCAAATTTATTCCCAAATTTCAATGCATTATGTTGTGAATACACTCTTTAGATGTCGTCGCATATTAAAAGTTACTCCAGATATTCAGTCACAAGCGGCTAAATTAGCTTTCAGCACATCTGCAAGATCTCGTAAATGTGTTATTAAAGCGCAAATCTACGCCTTAATGTTTTTTTAGCAATTCTGATGCTGTATTTCTATGCAGGAAATCAATATTTGCGCTACATAATACTGCTCAGGGATCTCAAAAGGGCTCGAAACGAGGGCTGGGAACTGTGTTTTCTTTAGTCCTTCACATCAATCCCATGTTTTCCGAGCTTATTTTTGCTCAACGGTTTCTGTGAATGTGAAGAGAGGTTATTTAAGGGACCTCGAGAACCCAAATTCAACATCGTTTTGCTGTTTGCAATGGAGATAAATGCACACATTGAATGAAAAAAATATTGAACTTCCTTCCCCTTCCTTCCTTTTATGATTTCAGGAGAAGAGCTGATGTGCAGCCGTGAGGTTTTCAAAGCTTAGTCACTTCAGATCAGAGTTAATCAGAGTTAATCGATGGGCAGCTACTCCTTAAAAACTAGTTAGATACATGACAAGCTACAAACAAACTACATTAAAGCAATTCATAATTCAATCAGAGCGGTATTTATCCGGCTCAAAAAACAAGGGAATCTTGATTAGAGTGACAGATAAATGTACACTAAACACATCCCAACGAACTGATTCACTACAACGAATCAGACTTGCCAATGCTAAATATTAGAGAGTATACATCTTTGGGTAACATTTTATAATCCTTCCTTAAAGAATAATATGGAAGCTTGTTTCCGGCACAAAATAAAACATTTTAAAATATAATTGCGACTTTTTATCTCAGAATTGCGAGATATAAAGTCAGAATTTCGTGAAATATAGTCAGAATTCAGACTTTTTTTCTCGCAATTGCGACTTTATAACACATAATTGTGAGTTTATATCTCGCAATTCTGACATCTTTTCTCAGAATTGTGAGATATAAAGTCCAATTCTAAGGGAGAAAAATATGTACTTTATTATTATTATTTTTTTTTACCTCAGAATAGTTTATATCTCACAATTCTGACTTTATAACACGCAATTGCGACTTTATATTACGCAATTCTGAGGAAAAAAAGTCACAATTCTGACTTGATATATCGCAATTGTGAGAAAAAAAGTCACAATTCTGACTTCATATCTCGCAATTCTGAGAAAAAAAGTCACAATTCTGACTTGATATATCGCATTTGTGAGAAAAAAAGTCACAATTCTGACTTCATATCTCGCAATTGTGAGAAAAAGTCACAATTCTGACTTGATATATCGCAATTGTGAGAAAAAAGTCACAATTCTGACTTGATATATCGCAATTGTGAGAAAAAAAGTCACAATTCTGACTTCATATCTCGCAATTCTGAGAAAAAAAGTCACAATTCTGACTTGATATCTCGCAATTCTGAGAAAAAGTCACAATTCTGACTTGATATATCGCAATTGTGAGAAAAAAGTCACAATTCTGACTTGATATATCGCAATTGTGAGAAAAAAAGTCACAATTCTGACTTCATATCGCAATTCTGAGAAAAAAAGTCACAATTCTGACTTGATATATCGCAATTCTGAGAAAAAAAGTCACAATTCTGACTTGATATATCGCAATTGTGAGAAAGAAAGTCAGAATTCTGACTTGATATATCGCAATTGTGAGAAAAAAAGTCACAATTCTGACTTCATATCTCACAATTGTGAGAAAAAAAGTCACAATTCTGACTTGATATCTCGCAATTGTGAGAAAAAAGTCACAATTCTGACTTGATATATCGCAATTGTGAGAAAAAAAGTCACAATTCTGACTTCATATCTCACAATTGTGAGAAAAAAAGTCACAATTCTGACTTGATATCTCGCAATTGTGAGAAAAAAAGTCACAATTCTGACTTGATATATCGCAATTGTGAGAAAAAAAGTCACAATTCTGACTTCATATCTCGCAATTCTGAGAAAAAAAGTCACAATTCTGACTTGATATATCGCAATTGTGAGAAAAAAAGTCACAATTCTGACTTCATATCTCACAATTGTGAGAAAAAAAGTCACAATTCTGACTTGATATCGCAATTCTGAGAAAAAAAGTCACAATTCTGACTTGATATATCGCATTTGTGAGAAAAAAAGTCACAATTCTGACTTCATATCTCGCAATTGTGAGAAAAAGTCACAATTCTGACTTGATATATCGCAATTGTGAGAAAAAAGTCACAATTCTGACTTGATATATCGCAATTGTGAGAAAAAAAGTCACAATTCTGACTTCATATCTCGCAATTCTGAGAAAAATAGTCACAATTCTGACTTGATATCTCGCAATTCTGAGAAAGTCACAATTCTGACTTGATATATCGCAATTGTGAGAAAAAAGTCACAATTCTGACTTGATATATCGCAATTGTGAGAAAAAAAGTCACAATTCTGACTTCATATCGCAATTCTGAGAAAAAAAGTCACAATTCTGACTTGATATATCGCAATTGTGAGAAAGAAAGTCAGAATTCTGACTTCATATCTCACAATTGTGAGAAAAAAAGTCACAATTCTGACTTGATATCTCGCAATTGTGAGAAAAAAAGTCACAATTCTGACTTGATATATCGCAATTGTGAGAAAAAAAGTCACAATTCTGACTTCATATCTCGCAATTCTGAGAAAAAAAGTCACAATTCTGACTTCATATCTCGCAATTGTGAGAAAAAAAGTCACAATTCTGACTTGATGTATCGCAATTGTGAGAAAAAAAGTCAGAATTGTGGGATACAAAGTCGCAATTATTATTATTTATTTATTTTTCAGTGGTGGAAACAAGCTTCCATAGAATAACTACACAGGAACAAATGAGTGTGACGCAATATGAACATTCTATTAACTAACAAGAAACTCTGATTATTAAGTAACAGCGCTCAGTTGAGTGAGGTAGTTAACTATTACCTAATCAGTAACTACTATTTTTTCATACCTCCCAGAAAACTACTATATACAGGTACATGAATAATGCATAATTTATAATAAAAGATAATGGTAACCCACTGATAATGACTTTTTAATAAAGTTTTATTACATACTTCTAAAGGTACTACTAATAATTTGGATCAGTATTCTGAAGTGAAAAACATGATAACTACCTAATATTGACTAAAATAAAATAAAAATAGTAGTTACTGATAAGTAATAGTGAATTACATTCAACTGAGCGCTATTACTTACTAATTCATTAGTCAGAGTTTCTTGTTAGATAATAGTAGTTACTAGAATGTTAATAGTGTGTTACTCATTTGTGACCCTGGACCACAAAACCAGTCACATGAAATTGAGATTTATACATCATCTGAAAGCTGAATAAATACGCTTTCCAGATATGTGTGGTTTGTTAGGATAGGACAATATTTGGCCGAGATACGACTATTGAAAATCTGGAATCTGAGGGTGCAAAAAAATCTAAACATTGAGAAAATCTCCTTTAAAGTTGTGCATTTATGTTGGCGATTGTGCAGCATTCACTCACAAAAATACATGTTTTCTATATTTACAGTAGGAAATTTACAAAATATCTTCATGGAACATGATCTTTACTAAATATCCTAATGATTTTTGGCATAAAAGAAAATTTGATAATTTTGACCCATACAAGACTCGTCAAGTCATCTTCATTTATATAGCGCTTTTAATATTCATTTATATAGCGCCAACATACAATGTATATGTGACTGCTTTTGTGATCCAGGGTCACAATTGTTCCTGTGTATTTATTCATTAATGAAGGAACAGTATTCTAAAGTGTTCCCAATTTTGATTATTTCTGATTGCAGATGTAAAAAAATAAAGGAGCTTGCTACTGAAAAGGTGGTTATTTCACTCCCCCAATCCTCTTCAGATCTCCAGTTAAACCGTAACAAAGACATACTATATTTGGATTCCTTCCAGTAGCCAGTTTTCCTGTTTCAGAAACGTGACTTTTAGTCGTGTGGAGTTCATCTGAAGCCTGTCACAGGGTCTGGTTTGAGTTCCCTGGGTCACCACTAGATGTCCTCCTTCCCCCACGGTGTCTGTCACATTAGGAACTGCATTCCCCACAATCCTTGTCTGCTCTCATCACTGTTCATTGCACCCAGCTGTTCCCCATCATGATCGTTAGTTTCTGTGTTTAAATACCCTGCCTGTTTTGTGTCTGTCACGGAGTCCTTGTTATATGTCACCACACTTGATGTCTGTGTTTACCCAGTTCTTGTTTGTGTCTTGTACCTTGGATTGCCTTGTTGGATTTTTGACCTTTGCCTGGACTGTTGTGAGTACGGATTAACCGAATAAATAACTGCACTTGGATCTGTCTTCCCCTGTGTGCGTATCGTGACAAAGCCTCTCTCAGGAGGAAAAGGTCAGGTTTTGTTTCAGTCACTCACCGTGAGTCATTAAAGTCCATAGTGTTCAGAATACACCTCAATTCAGTCCCGCCAGTACAGATGTGCAATAAAATGAGTGTCACGTGACACTCACAATACAATACAGTTGTGCAATGCAATGCAGAACTAATAAACACTTCCTGCGCTTTAAACATTCGTTACAAAACAAACCTGGGGAAGCGTTTCAAGGCATTGTATGTGCACTTCTGACACACAAAAGCTGCTCTAAGAGACTTTCTCTTAATTGCTGAATTTCAGGGTTAGCATTATGGCCAGTGGCAGGAGAAAATGCAAACTTGTTTTCTGCTAAAACATCTGTGGGTGTTTTAATGCATCTAAACAACCACAGAAAAAAGATTATTTATTTATACACTTGTGCTTATGCAAAGCTCTTCGACATTAAATGTATTTGTATCACTGCTGTCAAATCGATTATTCATGATTAATTGCATCTTATATAAAACGTTGTTTATATAATATATGAGTGTGTGTATTATATATATAGACACACACACACATGTATATATATATATATATATATATATATGTGTGTGTGTGTGTGTGTGTGTGTGTGTACACATATTATAAAAACAAACTTCTGTTAGATACGATTAATCGCGATTAATCGGTTTTGACAGCACTATTATTAATAATAATAATAATAATACACTTTATTTATATAGCACCTTTCCAGGGCTCAAGGACGCTTAATTTGTATATACATTTGAGCTAATTTGTATACCTATATATTTGAACATCTTTTTCCACTATAACTTGAAAGATCTTCATTCTTATTTCGGGGAAAAACTGTACAGAACGTTTTTTTTTATTTAATTTTTTTTTTTTTAACTTAGCATCATCAAATTATGTAATAATATGCCTTTTTTATGCAAATTAGTGCTGGGTAATTATACGGCCATGAAATGGCCAAATTCATACTGAACTTAAGGTTGAGTCACTATGAAGTATGAATATAAATTGATGATGCAGTCCGTGACTGACATAGCGGATATTTGCAGTGAATTGCACTGAAAAATTCATGATCATAGAGCGATTGAACGCTGGACTCGTTTGCTTATTACTCATCTGATTGCAATAACACTGACTTCAGCGTCTTGTGGGTTTCTTAAACAACTCATTCTTTTCAAACAAAGGGAAATTTGCAGCGCATCAAAACTGGTGTGTGTTTGTGTTAAAGAAACTGCAATATTTGAAGAACATAGAATATTGTGTGCAACTCTACAGACCAAAAAAATGGGTTGCAAACACTTTAAATAATGCAAATTACTTTAATATGCACACAAACAAGTTTTGCTTGGTGTCTAAAATGATGCACTGGAAATTTCATTAGTCAACATTAGTTAATCTATTAACTAACATGAACTGAGCAAAACATTTGTTTCAGTATTTATTCATCTTTGTTAATATTAGTTAATAAAAATGTAGCTGTTCATTGTTTGTTCATGTTAGTTCACAGTGCATTAACTAATGTTAACATGTTTTTTTTCAATAATGCATTAGTAAATGTTGAAATTAATATGAACTAAGATTAATAAATGCATTGTTCATTCTTAGTTCATGTTAACTAAGGTAGTTAACTAATGTCAACTATGGAACCTTATTGTAAAGTGTTACCTTTGAAACAAATGAGTTCACAAAACTCACAAGATAAAAGTAAAACTGCATTTTTGTTGAGAAAAAATGACTTGTTTGTGATTGAGATTCTGGTTGGAGGGCTTATGTTCCTTTATGATTTCAGCTCAAACGCCTGGAAACGTTCTGTCATTTCAGGGCAAAATTACTATGTTTTTTCTTTTGAAGAAAGTATATGCCAAAATCCATGAGTGAAAACCTCTATTGTAGCTTGTCAGAGACTAAAAGATATAAAATATGGGAAATGACGCACCCCTGTTGTGGTAAAAAAATAAATAAATGTTGGTGACTTGGTGTATATAGCTTCTGCATTTTTTATGTGTGTTTCTCAACCCCTTGTGAGGGTAAAATGTGTTTCTCAAGCTTATTTTCAATGATGCAACAGACTAGAAACTGAGATAAAGAAAAACCCTAACAATCAAAAACACCCTAAACTCCCTGTGAAATCTCCCTGGATGATTCAGAAGACAATTTAAAGTTCTCACGAATTTCACATTTGAGTCTTTGACAAGCTACAATTAAGGTTTTCTGTTTTTTGATCTGACTCTTTGCTGTTTTTCAAAGTGCTTTTTTGTGGTTAATTGCATGAAAAACAAAAAGGGTTTTAATTTGACCTCAACACAATCGATCTAACCCTAGCCTTTCCAAAACACATCTGATGAAACTTTGCACGCACATTCAAGAGAAAAAGTTGCTAAATTTCAAGAAGAAATAAAGTGTTTACCAGTGTTTCAATCGAGTGACCCGCAACAACCTGGATTCACTTGCAATTTCTAGAAAAACAGTGGCCAGTATAACAGGTTATATAACAACATATTATATATATATATATATAGTATGTGTGTGTTTTTGAGTATGAAAGTGTTATTTTGGGCAAACAATTAATCCAGATGTCAAACCTAACAACAAAAGCACTGATAAAACGGTGTAAATACAGCTGGAAAACAGTGAAAAATCAACCTTATTAATTATTCACACCCCAGTGCATGATGGGAACACCAGTATTAGAAAAGTTAAGTAGGTTTTAATTAATTTTATATCGTTGATATTCCCGCTTTAATTTCTGCAAGCTTGAATTGAGAACTAATATAGGATTTGCTTTGTTGTTGTTTTTTATTCTTGCCAGAACTAACTTTTTCGTGTAGAAATTACATTTGTTTTTTTCTGTAGCATTTACTTCACCACATAATAATTTTTTATCAGTGTTTATAGTACACAGTAAAAAAACGTTGGGTTATTTTTTTAACCCAACCGTTGGGATACACATAATGGGTCACTATGTTGGGTTCACTGTAAAAAGTGTAAACCTGTTGCCTTAAAATTACTAAGTAAATAAACTTAATTTGACAATTCCAAATTACTTAATTTTTTTGATTAACATTAAGTTTATTTACTTACTAATTTTAAGGCAACGGGGTTCCTCAATTTTTTTTAAGTTAAAGGGATAATTCACCGATTAGCATTAAGCTTTGTATCAGTAGAAACCCGGTAGTATCGTGCTTCCCTCCCTCATGTCCCCCTGAGACCAGAGATTTCTGTAATGTGTGTCTGGAAGAAAACCTCAGGTGATGTAAAAATCATCATTTAGCTCATCGGAGGCTTTTGTGTCCAGAGGCGAGAGACTCCAGCCAGTAGGAGGAGCTCGTCCCGCATGTCTTCAACCCGCCCATAGGGGGATCTCACCATAAAACACCGTCTTTTCAGTTTCGAGTCGACTAGTAGCCTAGCTGTATGATTTCTCCCGATACTGCCCTCTGTAACCGGGAGGCGTGGCTTGGGCGTGGCCTCGTAGGGCAGCGAAGCAAGTGCATTCTGGGAGTTGTAGTCTTTCATCCACATGAGCCAAAAATACATTTTCAGGCTTTTCTCAGTCTAGAAGGCACCAACTTCTAAAATAACGTCACATTTCTACTACATAAATGACCCAATTTAAATACACGTTCATCTTTCCAGCGGTGAAATATCCCTTTAAGTCGACTGATCACTTTTTACAGTGTTGTTTCCACAAAAGTTGGGCCATTTTTAAAATCGTTGGGTAATTTATAGTAATAACCCAGCTGTTGGGTTAACAGTTGGGCTGTTGAGTTACACATGTTGTATGTACGCTTGTGTATTTTGAATTTGTATATTAACATTAAATTCTACACTCCCCAATAGGTAGTTTGTCATTTTAAAATATATTTGTTGAGACATATTTATTGTTTTATACAAATAAAAACAATCTGTATTTGAAAACAAAGTGTATTCTATTTATTAAAATAATGTCATACATAAAGATAAACAGTTAACCTAACTGTTGGGTTACATTTAATCTAATGCATTGGGTTAAAATAACCCACAGTTGGGAAGGTGCTATATCACCCCATAGTTGGGTTACTCGTTGGCTGATTTTTAACCCAACATTATTAAGCGAGTAGGCTAATCGGGTGTTGATACTCACAGCTCTGGTAACGGACAGGAACCGATCGTAGCTGATTAAAACGATATTGAAGACTGACGCCGTGCACAACAAGTAGTCCATCACGAGCCACAGCTTACAGAGTCCTCGACCTAGCATCCACCGGCCCGTCAGGATGTAGGGCATGTAGACCGGGATGCAAAACGCCCCTGCAAAGAGACACACTTTACTGTATTATACGGACGTTGGCTGGTTATAACAAGGCTTGCATTAATAACCACACGCTTCTCCTGGACGGGATCTAATAGGCCCTTTAGAGCAGTGGTTTTCAAAGTGTGGGGCGCGCCCCCCAGGGGGGGGCGCAAGGTTACTGCAGGGGGGGCGCGGGAGATCAGCAAAAAATAAATAAATAAAAATATAGCCGTTACGTTACGCGTTCAAGTGCGTGAAAGCGGTAGTGCTAGCGCTCTTCTTTTATAAAGCGGCAAGTTCGGCAACGAACGGCACTGAATCGTTCTTCTTCAGACCGTTGGAACAAGCCCAACATTGAAGTTGCTCGCCAAAGAAAAAAACCTCTTCAGCGGACCGAATCACGAGCTGCTATTGTGAACGCGCGGCACTCCGCTGCTGTGCGCGCTCTGGTAAGAAGACCAACCAGAAGCTGAGCTCGTGAGGCACTCTCCAAAGCTGCTATATATTAACTTTTAATTATAAATTAAAAGTTAAAGTTCTGGTTTATTATTCTCTCTTACTGTTGATTCAATGACATGACAAATTAAAACTATTCCTGTTTTTCATTGCACGTTTTTATTTTATTTTGTAATTTTTGTATTTTTCATTTTTCAAGGAGAAATACAAAAAGCAGGCCTTCAATAATTTCCTAGATCAAAGACACTTGTAAGTTTATCATTGCACGTTTTTCATTGTAAAAAAAAGTTATATATATATATATATATATATATATATATATATATATATATATATATATATATATATATATAATTTAAAAAAATTGGGAGGGGGGGGGGGCGTCAGATTTTTTTAAAGGTTTAAAGGGGGGCGCGACCAAAAAAGTTTGAGAACCACTGCTTTAGAGCACCAAATCAATGGATCATGTCATGAAGGAGTCTCTTCACAATATGACAGATAAACCCGAGCCATTATTAGAAAGCCATTGAGTAGCAAAGGGAGAGGTGACTCTTTTCTGTACCTGAAAGCATCAAGAGAAAGCTTTTTCACCAAGGCATACAAAGCAGCAATCCTCGTCTTTGAAGGACGCTGAGATTCACATCTATCGTACTGTCAAATATACAGAGCTTTTTTCAGCTGGTTGGCATTTGAGAAGAAAAAAGCAGCGCTCGGTTGGACTCTTTTATCTAAGCGGCGTGGGCTTGTGTTCAGGTAGAGTTGTGTTAGCCAAGACATAGCCAAGAACTTCCACTGTAAAGCCTCCAGCACTATATACAGACAAAACAAAATGTATTCAGTCACCTTTTCTCACTTTATCACAGTTTATTCGCTATCGTTTAGAAAATGGTAATAAAATATGAGCAGAACTCAGTTGATATTTGACTGGTTTTGTCCGTCCTTCTGTTAGACTGTCTCACACATGAATTATGTTGAATATCTGTCAGCTGTTAAATTTAACTACACAATTAGATAATACCAGTTTAGCTCAACCAATCACCAAGCAATGCTTCATTGTGTTCAGTCTGTGGTTAAGAAGCAAAAACACTTCAGCAAAACATGATCAGCTCAAAGTGTCTGGATCATTTCTGGTTTATAAATGTCACTGGTAGTCACTGTATGAAGAATATTTGGGTATAATATGTCACAGTTTACTTTATTTTGCTCTCCTCACTTGCATAGAGAAACTATAGTTTCCTGCACTCACTAGTTAAAAGAAAATCTCAAAAATGATATCTGGTGTCTGATTATTTTTTGCTTTGACTGGACACGGGCGGAGGAGTAATGCCTGTGAGCCGAACAAACACTCGAGCCGACACAGAGGGCTTGGAGGAGAGACGGATCTGGAAATGAACCGCAGAAAGGATCTCATCTCTTAATCCAAGCCGATGATTTGTGATGCCAGAACACAACAGAAGACAGGGTTCGTACACGGTGCTTAATTTGCCTTTTTGAAATCTAAGTTCTGGAAAACCCTTGCAAAAAAGCCATATTTATGAAGAGGAACTTGAAAAGTGCTTGAATTATCCAAAGACAATATGAAATTAGTGCTTAAGTTTTTCGATGAGACAATATTTTCATGCAAAATTAACATTGCAGCCCATCTGATAAAGATATAAAGATATATATATGAGCGTGATATTGCTCATATTAATATCCAAGTACATGATACAGCTTTCATTCTTCAGCTCAATCATATATTCATGAAGAAAAATCAGTTTGAAAGAGGAAAGCGATATCTTTGTCATAGTTTCCTTTCAATAGTTAACGTTTCTGCTGCACTTTATTCATACCATTTTGTTTAATTAGTATATTTTTATTAATCCGTTTACCTTTTTTAGATTTTGAAAGATATTTAAGATGTAGTTTGATAAGTGAGATCTCTGATTGAAAGTCCTGGAATTTCATTTTACAGTGTCTGTCCGAACCCTGTCTCCGCACTGCATGATGGACGGGTGTAATCGTTCACATTAAACCTCAGAACCAAAGAAAGCATTGCAAGAACATGCATATGAATGGATTAACAAATGCATGGACCACTGAGAAATTTGGATCTAGTTAGCTTTAGGTCATTGTGAGGGTTTCTTTGCCCAATATGATGATATAGTATTCAAAAGAAAAGGAGACAAATGCATATTTCACACAATATTTACTCCAAAATGTACAAACAAATAGAAAATAATATGTTTATATGTAGACCGGTTATCAGACCAATGCATTTAATGATAGAATTACAAGCAAATAAAAATAAATAATTCAATTTAATTGCATGAGTATCTCAGGTTTGACCCGATGGTCTTGTGTTCCTGGCCGGAAGTGATCTTTATTTTCTTGAGAGCGGTCTAACCACTCTTTTAGCTTTCAAGACGAGGCCGGAGAAATGTGGCTTAGTTAAAAATTCACTCGGAATCCATTTCCTACAAATCAATGATGTGGTGTAGGAGCGCAGGTCATCTGTGATCAGGATTATGAATGAGCTCGAAAAATTTTACATTCATCAATTTACATCCGCATGAGTAATGACTTGCAAAACTTGGCAAGAAAGCAATGCACTATAACTAGAATAATATATTATTTGTTGATCGACCATTGAATTATGCCTTGGCCGATTAATAGAAGTGCTAGTTTCAAAATGTACAGACATCCTTGGTTGTTTATGGATAAAACTTTATTTTTGTACATTTTGAGTAAATATTTTGCAAAACTAACATCTGATTTCAGGCATTTTGTGCATATCTGATATTCAAAATGTCATTCTGTAGAGATCAGCCATGCTGCACTGTTGACCGTACATCTGTACGATCATCATCGATCCGGCATTAGATGAAGTCTAATCTATGCAACTCTTGTCTGTCAGAGCCAATATTCCCGAAGATCCCATTGGGATTTACAGTGAGCTTTGATCATATTGAACAAGTGGACACACAGTCAAACCAAAATGTATTCAGACATCTTCAACATTTCTCACATTATCACAGTTTATTCGCGAGAGTTGGTACTGAAATATGAGCAGAACTCAGTTGATGTTTGACTGGTTTTGTCCATCCTTCTGTTAGACTGTCTCACACATGAATTATGTGGAATATCTGTCAGCTGTTAAATTTAACTACACAATTAGATAATACCAGTTTAGCTAAAGCAATGCTTCATTTTGTTCAGTCTGTGTGTAAAAAGAGCATTAGCAATTAAAGAAAAAACACTTCAGCAAAACATGATCAGCTCAAAGTGTCTGGATCATTTTTGGTCCCATTTTACTGGTAGTCACTGTATGAAGATTTTTTGGGTATAATATGTTAACTTACATAAATGAACTATAGTGTCCTGCACCCACTAGTACAAAATATATGAAAAATGATATCTGCTGTCAGAAAAATACTTGGTTTGACTGTATATGCTCGATGACATGCATTTGCGATGCAAAAAAAAAAACTAGTGAATTTGAAGAATTAAACACATACCAACAAGGAAGTCTGAGATAGCCAAATTAAGGAAGAAGTAATTGCATTGATTTCTGAGGCTCTTGTCCACGATGAAAGCGAGAATAACCAGCGCGTTCCCGCCAACCACCACGACCACCAGGATAGTCATCAGGATCGCCAGGATAACCATCGTGATCCCGGGAAAAGGAGCCACATCCGAGCTCACGGTCGAATTGGAGCTGGAAGAGTTGAAACAGGTAACCATCGTCAGATCGAGGGCATCTGGAGAGCCAGCAACAGGTCTGAAGACATCATGTGAACCCGAGGACGAGTGAGTTTTCATCCCTTTAGGGTCGCGTTAACTTCGGAAGAAAAGCATTCCCATTGGAGTCTCCAAACGCCTCATCTTTCAAGATTCCCGTGAAACGCGCGCCATGAAACGACTCTTTCCTGTGGGAAACTCCATGAAGATGTGAAGTCGAGTCCGTGTTCACTGAGACTGAGTTTCTGCTCTATGACTTTCTCATTCCCAACCGAACTGCGCGTTCGCGTCAGGCGCGCGCACTGTTGCGCACTCGCGCTTCCCTCCCGCGCGCAGATAAACATACGAGATTTGCAACTTTACTTTTTGTTGTTGTTGTTGTGAGGATCTGATTGAAGTATTATATCAACAATTGCAAACATTGTGCATCTGTACGAGTACAAAGAATATTGATTTATCATTTTTATACAATCATACAATGTGATACTGGGCTGCACGATTATGGCAAAATTCGATTATTCCCTTGCAATTGCAATTGTAATTGCGATTATTAATTACTATTATCACAATTTACATTGAATATGTTTTGAATAGCTTAACATTGTTTGAAGTGACTGCATGCTATATTTTTATATAAAAATAAACAAGATAATTGCTTTTCTATAGCATTAAGCCTCAAATGTCAAATATATTTATTTAAAGAAACCAAACCAAAGTAAAACATATGCTTCGTATTGTAATGTTATACTAAAACCAAAATTAATACAATAGGGGAAAAAACCCTTTAGATAAACTATATAAAGAAAAAAATATATATATATATATCTTAAGCCAAAGAATATTGTAAGTTAACTTTTTTTGTTTTTTTGTAATTGCGCCTTTAAACAATTACATAATTGTGGCATCCGTAATTGTAATCGCAATTTTAAATTTGATTAATTGTGCAGGACTAGTGTATATGCTCTGCTTGAATAGTTGTTTTCCACTATACGAATGATCTAACCATTGGCATTTCCTCAAGAAGCAGAACTGCACACGGCATTATTACTTGTTTTCAGAGAATCCATCTTGAATAGAGGTATTGTTGGGTCCATTGGCAGATTAAGCGTAAATCAGTTTAGATTCTTTTAGCAAATAATCTTGCTTTAAGAATGTTTAGACATTTTCAACAGAGAAAATGACACTGATAAGTCAGTATTAAGTCATTATTTATTAAATAACCCTGCAGATCTGTTTGATTGTCTTTGGAACAAGACATTTTGAAAGAAATATTTTGAAATTGGTCATAGGTCGTTTGGACCCCAAAAACTTTTTTTTGGTCATTCCTGTTTTAAAATATCAAATTTTTGTGTTATACTATGAGTAAATTCTCATTAAGACTGGCTTCGAGTGATGAAGAAAAGCTAGTGTACTGTGTGTGCACTTGTACTGTTCAGTGGTTTCAGGACCACGGACAGCAACTAATGTGACCCTTATTTTCTTCAAAACATCCCTATATCCAGTGTTTGTGCCTCATCACACACTACATTACATCATATACATTACATACTTAGTCTCCTTTTCCAAGGCATGATTTTCTAGTCGCAAAAAGAAGAATTTAATCTGGTGCTCTTCACGTGCCGGTCAAAAATGACAGAAATGATTTTGTGATTTTTGACAAAAAAAATTATTTCAATGAAATGAATGTACTATATTTTAGTCCAATAATGTTTTTTTATTTAATATTTTGTATTTTTAGGGGATTTTATGGCACTAAATTATATTTAAAATGTATTTATAATCCATTTATTCACTTTTTGAGCACAGACCTGAATATTAAATTTCCAACTTTAACTGTGGTAAATCTTTAATGTTTTAGAGCGACAGACTGAAGTTTGATCTATTTCAAAGACGACACTTGGGATATTATTGCTGACGTGAAAAAGTTTTAAAAAGTGAACCTAAAAGAAGTCACAGATTTTTATATTTATTGTTATGAAAATTTGTTACATTTTTATATAAAAATATATATTTTTTTAAAAAACTGTTTTACTCTACAACTGTGGGAAATAAAAGCCATAAATCTAAACAAGTTTTGTTTAAAATTTGAGCTTGATATCTCCAAAAATTAGAAAAAAAATAATGATTTGTTTGGCCGCAGTACCAAACGCTTCTACTAGAGGAAATTTGTCTTCCATTTTCCAATGCGCTCATTTTTGACTGCGAGGAACACAAGTGTGTCTATTTTTTTATTTTTTATTCTATTATTAAATTGTTTGTGTTCACACAGCAAGTGCCAAAACCTTTACCAAGTTTCGTACCATTCCAATGAAGAAAAAACCCCAAAAACAAATCAAATGTAATTTTTTTCGGTCAAAAATGACCGAAGCGCACCAGAGGGTAAAGTAAAAAAAAGACAAATATGAATGACTCTGCCAGCCAAAACATCACGTTAAAGGCATTACAAATAAACCCCATAAATACACTTAAGTTTTTAAATTGCACATCATGTACAGTACGCCTCCTCTCTCTAAACACACTCACCAAGGTTAGAAAAAATCCTTAATTACACTCGCTGTCAGAGATGTGGTCTTCTTTTCCTGCGTGAGTCATTTCCCCACTGACACAAAAGACAACTTTACCCCTGAGCTCCTTCTCAGCTGTGCAGCAGGCGAAAGCAGTTTCACACACACACACACACACACACACACACACGTGCACAACACTGATACTGAAACAACGGTGCATCTGTGAAATACAATTTAGCAGCGCTGCATGGTACAGCTCCTTCGGCTTCCATTAGTTCCAGCAGTTGTGCGGTTAAATTCCTCTAAAACCCCTTTTAAATGTGCCATTTTTCTTTAATTATGGAGTGCAAATTAACCCTTGGGCTCTTAACCCGGGATTTCTTGTCTATACTCCCCGACAGCGATACCAATTGCTTCCTAAGAGGGTCACTTGAAAGGCCGGGGAGCCATTCAAGTGTGGCTTTAAAAAGTGCAGTGAAACAAATGTATAAATCATGTAAATGGATATCGTTTATAGAGGAACTCTCTGATACAAGCATCCAAGAATAGCTTTGTCTTTTCAATCTTTCATTACAGATGAATGTAAATGATCATTCTGTCAGCATTTACTCACGTTTCCATGGAACATAACAGAAGATATTGTGAGAAATGTCTGTGTTTTTTATCCATACAATGAAAGTCAATGTGTTATTTTGAAGAACGTTGGTAACCAAACCCATTTGGTCAGCCAAAACATGACGTTAAAGGCATTACATTACCTTTTTTCCCCTTAAATGCTTCTCTTTTTGTGACTAGAAAATCTTTGTGCCTCATAAAAGTATATAGGTGAGGCACAAACACTGGATATAGGGATGTTTTGAAGAAAATAAGGGTCACATTAGTTGCTGTCCGTGGTCCTGAAACCACTGAACAGTACAAGTGCACACACAGTACACTAGCTTTTCTGCATCACTCGAAGCCAGTCTTAATGAGGATTTACTCATAGTTTAACACAAAAATGTGATATTTTATAACAGGAATGACAAAAAAAGTTTTTGGGGACCAATTTCAAAATTTCTCGATTTCTTTCAAAATGTCTTGTTCCAAAGACTATCAAACAGATCTGCAGGGTTATTTAATAAATAATGACTTAATACTGACTTATCAGTGTCATTTTCTCTGTTGAAAATGTCTAAACATTCTTAAAGCAAGATTATTTGCTAAAAGAATCTAAACTGATTTACGCTTAATCTGCCAATGGACCCAACAATACCTCTATTCAAGATGGATTCTCTGAAAACAAGTAATAATGCCGTGTGCAGTTCTGCTTCTTGAGGAAATGCCAATGGTTAGATCATTCGAAGCCAGTCTTTACTCATAGTACAACACAAAAATGTGATATTTTAGAACAGAGGAATGACTTATTTTAATCTGCGGTCCAAACCAACGACATTGGATCCCATTGGCATCCCAACACTGCAACATTTTTCTAAATATGTTCTGTTCCAAAGACTTGCAGCGACGTGAGGGTTATTAAATATTGACAGAATGAAACATTTTGGGGCAAACTAGACTAAATACTGATTTATCAATGTCTTTTTAACCAGAAATACCTCTATTCAAGATGGATTCTCTGAAAACAAGCACTAATGCAGTTCTGCTTCTTGAGGAAATGTCAATTTGGTTAGCAACATTCTTCAAAATAACACATAGGAACCATGTCCAACAACCCTGCTAGCGCCCCAACCCACAGCTTTTTTTGCCAGTGAGTTGTGGTATTGAAAGGGTTAAAGCCTTGATAGTCCTGTTTCAGGTTGTCATGTTGCTAATAAGCAGGGATTTCAGACATTAAAGCGTTTGGACTTGCAGCACAGAAGCAGGTGCCAGAAGAAGATAACATGGAAAAGAAGCCAAGTGGCTTTTTTTAGCAATCAAGTTCTTTGTTGCTTTATTCTCGTAGTATTCGTCGTCTTCCTAAAGCCCAGAGCGAGAGCTACAGCTCTTTTCAATGGGGATCTGCTCTCTCACCTTGTAAAGAAGTAGGAGAGACTCTCATAAAGCCAGCCTTCTGATGTTTGATCTCCAGAGATGAAGAGCCCTGACCCTCGTTTGAACAAACAACAACGTCCGTCTCCCAAAGCCACTTCAGACCAGAAAACAACACGAATTTCTATTCTGCTCCGGTCTTCTCGCTCCTCGGGGTCTCGGCGGAGAACAGCTAATGTGCTGATTTGATTTCTCCCACGATTAATTTTATTCATTGATACTGTTGTCAGCCAGTACACAAAAGCGAAGAGTTTCTTATCCTCCATGCAAATTAGCCACTTTCATGCAATGCTAATGGCTCTCTCTTGTGGTTTGTGCTTGGAGGGATATTATCTGGTCAAGACGAGTCCCAAAGTTCAATATTGCATTTACTCTCACATGTCGGTCGCATCAAACGGACGATTAGCATGTCGGAGATCAACTTAAAAACTACCAGAATAAACCATGCTACTTTCTAACGTATTACTTGTAGTCAAGCTTAGCTCAAATTCTAGCTTGAGATGTTATAAGCCGTAACGTGATGTACAGTCGAAGCAAAAATGATTCAGACACCAGATATAATGTTTTATATTGTTTTATTAGTGTGTGCAGGACACTATAGTTCATCTATGTAAGTGAGGAGAGCAAAATAAAGTAAACTGTGACATATTATACCCAAAAATTCTTCATACAGTGACTACCAGTGACATTTATAAACCAGAAATGATTCAGACACTTTGAGCTGATCATGTTTTGCTGAAGTGTTTTTTCTTCTTAACCGCAGACTGAACACAATGAAGCATCGCTTGGTGATTGGTTGAGCTAAACTGGTATTATCTAATTGTGTAGTTAAATTTAACAGCTGACAGATATTCAACATAATTCATGTGTGAGACAGTCTAACAGAAGGACGGACAAAACCAGTCAAATATCAACTGAGTTCTGCTCATATTTCAGTACCATTTTAGAAACGATAGCGAATAAACTGTGATAATGTGAGAAATGTTGAAGATGTCTGAATACATTTTGGTTTGACTGTAGTTTCCCTTTGGGCAAACTATTCTTACAGTGGAGGAAATAAAAGACATTGGTGATTTGGAGCATTGATTGGAAGCAAAGCATTGCGTTTTCAAGTTATTTGTATCCGCGGCAGAAATCCAAGTCGACCTAATGCATGTCACCATAAAGTATTTCTCCATCAAACTGGCAATTAGCATGTTACAGATCTGTGCCAAAGCACAGCATGGAGTTATTTCTAGCCAGATTCCTCACTAGGAGCCAGATTTACTAACAGCTTCCAGCGCAAACCCTCTTTTGGCGTTAAAAACCAACAGTCCGGACTTACAAAAGACACAAGGCGCTGAAAAGGCGTGGACAGGGTTGTGTTTGCGGCTGATCTTGTAGGAGTTTCCCTTTCAGATGCAGTATTTATGTGAGAAGAGTATTTAAATGAATCATGCAAGGTGATTTACTAAGGTTTGCGCTCGTTTACGCCCTTATTTACCACCCAAAATAATATGTCTTAAAGGGATAGTTCACCCAAAAATGAACATTACCCCATGATTTACTCACCCTCAAGTCATCCTAGGTGTATATGACTTTCTTCTTTCAGACGAACACAATCAGGGTTATATTAAAAAATGTCCTGGCTCTTCCAAGCTTTATAATGGCTTTGAAGTCTTTTGAAGTCCATAAAAGTGGCCATTCACGGCCATTATAAAGCTTGGACATGTTTTTAATATAACTCTGATTGTGTTCGCCTGAAAGAAGAATGTCATATACACCTAGGATGACTTGAGGGTGAGTAAATCATGGGGTAATGTTCATTTTTGGGTGAACTATCCCTTTAAACCAGACCCTAACTGGTAGATTGCACTGGTGATTATGGAAATGATCTGACTGTGTCTGTGTTCTTTCATTTGCATGTCGTCAGTAGATCAAGCGCTGAACTTTCCACTCACATACTCGCTTTTATGGGATTATAGCGCTCTCACGCTAATTTGCCCTGTTTAGTAAATCTGGCCCTCAGGATGTTTAAATGAATTGATGTTAGTAGAATTCAGATGAGACGCCTGAGCACACAGCAAGTTGGTTTAGTCAATTTAAGAAGCATCAAAGCACAACATAGTGTTTTCTTAGGGTTATTCAGAGAGAAGCTCGATTCCTTGCCAGAAACTGAGTTGTCCTTTGTGGAAACAGTTTTCATATTCATTCAGGGCAAAGAAGAGATGCCAAACGGGCCCTGAGCAAGATTCGCATTCAAGGAAGATTTATCCCTTGTACATAGAAAACATGTCACAGCAAAAGCCCACCAAAGCATTTAGCAATGCCCCTCGAGTCGAAGCAAGCAACTGAATCTGAAAGGGTAGGGGCTGACAGTCAGAAGTGCATTAATATTCATTGGAAGGAACACAGGGAGAGAGAGGGATGAAAGAATAGTCCAGAGAAAAGGGAATAGACACATGCATGAGGGTGAAAATAAGAGGAGTTCGACTAGTGCAGAGGCCTGGATGTCAAAGACCCAAAGGTATTTAAGAGGATGAAATGTGTGTGTGCCTTGGAGAACGAGGCAAGACCTCAAAAATCACTTGAGTACCTTTTCTAAATGACTCATTCCCACAGAAGATTCACCGGTCACAAACCATTCTGAGTATATGGGGCTGTGCAACCGCATAACTGGTGGTGATCCGCCAAAACACTTTTCTTTTTTGTACCTGAATGCTCACTGTAAAAAAAAAATTACATTAAAGTTAAGGTTAAAAAGTAGGAGTTAATCGATGGGCAGCTACTCCTTCAAAACTAGTTAGATACATGACAAGCTACAAACAAACATTACATTAAAGCAATTCATAATTCAATCAGAGCGGTATTTATCCGGCTTAAAAACAAGGGATTTGAATAAATGAATATTGATTAAAGTGACAGATGAATGTACACTGTTAAAAAAACCTGTGATTGGTCAGAAATGTACTGTAAAAAATACGGTAGCAACATTTTAGGTTTTACAGTCTTCACTTAAATTTACAGTAAAAAAACGTATTTCATTTCCGATATGTTCATTTTCCTGATCTATTGAAGAGCTACTTTCTGTTTTGTACCGTTGTAATACACTGACAACCACCAATCACAGCAGTGATGAGAGTCACATGATGAATCAAAGCTTATCACGAGCAGCTTTTGCACAAACTGAGAAAGTTAAACCTAGAAGCTGCACAGTGTCATTCACACAAACACTATAAACACCATCATGGTAACACGCATGACATTTTAAAAATGCAATAAACATTCATTTAAGAGCATTAAATGTAACATAAAACCCAAATGTACATAACCGATTAGAAAAAACTATGAAGAAACATAGTTATTTAAACAAAAATACATCAAATGTGAAGTGTCAATCAGGGAATTGTGGTCAATTTACGTTTTTTCACTGTTAATTATACAATAACTTGTTCTTTTTCACTTCCAGAAACTTAAATTTAACGGTATTTTGCTGTAAAATTACATTAAATGTACGGTTAGATCTATGACAGTTATTCACCGTATGTGGTACGGAAACTTTCTTACTGTTAACCAATTAACAGTTTTTAACCTTAGCATTTTTACAGTCTTTTACCGTTAAAATCACAATTTTTTTTTTTTACAGTTTTACGTAAATATAAAGAAACGAGTGAAGCAGAAAGCTTTGTTTACTAAATAAATAATAGGTTAGCAATTAAATATTACATCGCAGCCGTGGAAACATCTGGATTCGTGCCGAACAGAGGAACATACATGAGCCCATAAATTTAAGCTTTGTCGGCTTATGATTTGCGATCTGGTCACCCGATCTTCAGCGAATTTAACAATATTCCAGTAGTTATTCCAATGGACATGGACTCTCTCGTTTCTTTTCCCCATATCTTCACTCACGTCCTCATTTTCGCAGGGGATCATAAACATTTCCTCCTCTGGTTCGCTTTTAATCTGTCCTTTTAAAACTTTACCACAGTATAAATGTGAATATAAGAGGCCTGATACCCTTTTGGCTGCACATCAAATTCTATTTAACACAGTTTGTGCTTGTTATTATGGTAAGGCACTTCAAGTTTATTTGTATAGCGCATTTCACACACGCTTGGGATTTTAGTTTTCGCTTTCTCCGGCAGCACAAAATCAAACATGGCCTAAATATCTTGACACTGCGGAAGATACAATTCTCTCTTCAGACCTTTTACAACAATAGTCCAGTCATTTTATGAAAAAAGGTTGAAAAAAATTGCAACAGAAGCTAACTCAAATGATTTTGTATCCTCAATATGTCCTAAGGAAAAAAAAAGTCCCGAAGAATCCCATTTGGGGAAAGTTTCGAAAAACACCCAAATATATCCTATTCATACGCCTATTCATTCTTCTTCTTACATGAATAGGGTAAACATTGTAACCTTTAGATATCACCATGAAAATTACTGAGTTGATTACTTACATCAAGACGAACAAAAATTGTATTACAAGTTTTTTTAAATTGTTTGTTAACATGGACAAACACTGCATAATCGAATTATGTATGTGCTAATTTGCATAAATACAACATATCTAAACATTGGGTATAGCCAGGTGAACATGTCTTGTTGAATCTTGTTGACATATAACAGTAAAATACTTAATGTTAAGGTCTGAATGAACCCATTTAGGCTACCCATGAGCATTAATACATAGAGGCAGGAAGAAGTACTTTAGAAACCAGCCTTTATTAATTATTATTGCAGAGATGGGGTTTGGGGCTGTAGGACTGTTTCTGGGGATTCACTTCTTATTTTGCCTACCTTTTGTCTTCTGCATTCTCCTTAGCATTGGCATTGTCTCCTGTTCTTCCCTCAGACTCGTCCCCCAGAAACCACACCAAACCACATCTCTTAATAATTAATAAAGGCTGGTTTCTAAAGTACTTCTTCCTGCCTCTATGTATTAATGCTCATGGCTAGCCTAAATGGGTTCCATTCAGACCTTAACATTAAGTATTTTACTGTTATATGTCAACAAGTTTCAACACAACATTTTCACAAGTAAGAAAAATAATGAATAGGCGTGTGAATAGGCTATATTTGGGTCTTTTTCGAAACTTTCCCCTAATGGGATTCTTTGTCCTTACTCAGGACATATTGAGGATACAAAATCAGTTGAGTTTGCTTCTGTTGCAATTTGTTCAAGGATGACCCCCATTTTGGCTTAAAATGACTGGACTACAAGTGAACATCAGGAGAAAACATGAAGATATTAGAAAAGAGAATGACTTTCGTGTCCCACACCCCTCTATATGACGCATCTTCAGTGTTATGTAACTCATTACATGTAACTTGAATTATGTAATCAGATTACTTTTTCAAGTAACTATAAAGTAACGCATTACTTTTAAAATTTACAACAAAAAGTTACTTTTTCAAATAAGTAATGCAAGTTACTTTGTTTTCCTATTTATTGACTGACAGCTCTCTTGTCAAATCAAAGTGAAGAGGTGTGTGTGTGTGTGTGTGTGTGTAAACATGATGGTTACTGTAGTTCTAGACTAAATGTGAGCGTGCATTTACTCATCTCACTTGCACACAAAAAAATATTCAATATTTCATAAAAATGAATAAAATCAGTGAAATGCAGGATCAGAATACTGTGCAAACCTCCAATTACTAAATATGTTAAATAAAACATCCCTCTATATTACGCATCTTTGTCGGGAAATATAAAACATGTTTTTTAAATAATATGTAACTTTCTTATATTATTTAGGTTACCAATATTTCCTGATATTTATCTCAATGTTTTACAAGCATAGTGTGGTGTTTCACTGACAGAAGTGCTCAAATAAACACGCGCGTCTGTTACAAAATGGAGGTTTAAGACGTGAAATCATTCAGGGATGCTTGAACGCAAACCAACAAGTTTCTTCCCGAGACACGCCACCAAACCTCTCTGCAAGTGCCTCCAATTCCAACTCAGCCTTCATTCGGTTCTCCCGTGACCTAGCATCTGTTTATTAGGACACTGAGCGCCAAAGCCATCAAGTTATTCTCACATGAGCTCATTAAGGACGATTAGCATGCTAGTCGTAGCGTAGCAAACTCACCAGGTGGCGGTGGACTCTTGGCCTGCAAAGCTTGATTGGTAAAATAACGGAGTTCAATATTCAAAAGGTTAAGCATGAGTGAAAACGCTAAATTAGAGAGCGTCGAGGGACTAAATAGACTGTCATATCGGACGTTTGACAATCAAACCACTTTCAGGGTGTTTTGCGTTGACATTTGGCGTTAAAAAAACGAGTCAATCTAAAACGGATATTCCGGGATTACGCTCACGGAAAAAGCTTCGATTGCTTTTGTCAGGCTTTATCAAATTACATTATCAGAGCATCATTAAACTGGAGAAAGGTTCAAAGGTCGCTGATGAATTTATTACCTGTTTCACACTCGTTTGTCCTTGTGACTTCAGGCAACTCTCATTTGCAAATCAATTTGTGTTTCATAAAAATCTTTATTCATAAGACAAAAGCACAGAGCACTTAGTGTGACATAATTCGTAGCAACAGAGCATTAAACTCGATTGCATACACAAACCAGTTCAGGACATCCAGGATGTTTAATCCTCAGTTTATCATGAGTTGTACGAGTCTGAAACTGGTTTCCAGTCTTCATCTGTTCCAGGTTGGGGGTGTTTGGTTTTTTTTTTTTCACTTTGCCTTCTTGCCCTTCGACCTTTTGTTCTTCCCTCCAGCTTTGGATGTTTCCTCCTGATAGAGAAAAATAAAATAAAAACATAAAAGAGAAGTAATAAAACTTGTGTATAAAGGAAATCTGAAATGAACCTGGAAATCTATAACATTATATACAGTACCAGTCAAAAGTTTGGAAACATTACTATTTTTAATGTTTTTGAAAGAAGTCTCTTATGCTCATCAAGCCTGCAGTTAAAAAACAGTAATATTATGAAATATTATTACAATTTAAAATAATGGTTCTCTTTTTTAATATATTTTAAAATGTAATTTATTTTTGTGATGCAAAGCTGAATTTTCCTCAGCAAGTACTCCAGTCTTTGGTGTCTTATGATCCTTCAGAAATCATTCTAATATGATGATTTATGATCAATGATGGAAACAGTTGTGCTGTTTAATATATTTTTTTGGAATACTTTTTTCAGGATTCATTGATGAGTAAAACGTTAACAGCATTTATTCATAAAAACAGCATTTATTCAAAATAAAAACATTTCTAACAATATAAATCGTTACCATCACCTTTTATCAATTTAACGCATCCTTGTTGAATTAAAGTACTAATTTCTTTAAAAAAAAATAGTTATTGTTCCCAAACTTTTGAACGGTAGTGTATATTGTTACAAAAGATTTCTATTCTAAATAAATACAGTTCTTTTTAACTTTTTATTCATCAAATAATCCTGAAAAAAGTATCTCAGGTTATAAAAAAAAATATTAAGCAGCACAACTGTTTCCATCATTGATCATAAATCATCATATTAGAATGATTTCTGAAGGATCATAAGACACCAAAGACTGGAGCACTTGCTGATGAAAATTCAGCTTTGCATCACAAAAATAAATTACATTTTAAAATATATTAAAAAAGAGAACCATTATTTTAAATTGTAATAATATTTCATAATATTACTGTTTTTTTTTTTTTAACTGCAGGCTTGATGAGCATAAGAGACTTCTTTCAAAAACATTAAAAATAGTAACGTTTCCAAACTTTTGACTGGTACTGTATATATATGTATTTTATAATAACGTCAAAAACATACATTTTTTTCAATTTCAGTAAGATGCTAAAGTGTTAAAAAAATGCTCACGTCACCCATGAATGTTCAGTATTAACAATTAAGCAACAAAAACTAGCTATAATGCCGAACAATATTTCTGCTATAGTTTATTTTTGGGGGCAAGAAATCAGCATACCTTTTATTTATTAGTAATTTACGTGATATTTCTTTATAATGTTGGTAACACTTTACAATAAGGCTCATTAGTTAACATGAACTAAGAATGAACAATACTTCAACACCATTTATTAATCTATATTAATTTCAACATTTACTAATACATTATTAAAATCAAAGGTTGTATTTGTTAACATTAGTTAATGCACTGTGAACTAACATGAACAGCTGGATTTTTTATTAACTAACATTAGCAAAGATTAACTAATATAGTAACAAATGCTCAGTTCATGTTAGTTAATACATTAACTAATGAACCTTATTGTAAAGTGTTACCGTATTGTTTATATATCACGTCATGTGGGAAGCACATAAAAAAGTGTCAATGTAGATATCAAGCATCTGAGATTAGTTGTCATTGTTTCTGAAGCGAGTCTTGATGAACATCTATTTGATTAAATAATATCTAAATCATATAATCAAAAGTAATTAAATAATCAAACATTCGTGTTAAGAAGAATTTGCTTGATTAAACTGAAACGTGAGAGTGTGTTTGAACACGGTTAAGAAGAATGCCTTCACAAAGGGTAAAAATGTACAATTTCCTTAATCAGATCCAGTGAACAACTGGTTTCTTACATAAGTTTTCAATCATTCATTCAAGGTATAAATTTGCGAGTACAAGGATGAAATTTTGCATTGCTGATGCAATATAAAGCAACTGTGCCACAAATCATGGCATTGTCATTTTTACCAATTCATCCTCAACATGTGCGAGTATAAGGCTTGTTAACTTGCTCCGATTCCTCAAACTGTTTTCTTATTTAAATTGTGTCTCTAGGGACCCAACAGTGTCCAAATGAATGAGTCTATTTTTATGAATCCAGGCGTGACGTCTCCGGCTATTCTGCTCAGCAATGCTGTTATTATGCATTGTATGTTAATGACTGTAGAGCCACAGTGGACAGAACATAATGATCAGGCGGCTCAAACTGTGACGATAACACAACATTCACCCTCACACTGACAGAACAGCGTGATGTATCCGCGACTGAGGCATGCACAGCGTCAGGAAATCAATGTCTACAATCATGAGTATTACTCAGGCTGAAACTACGACAACAAAAAAAGAAAATCACAAAAAAAAAAGATTCTTGCAATCTTTCTTGAAGACAAAATGTGCACGACGCAATCAAGAACTACAGTCAAACCAAAAATTATTCAGACACCAGATATCATTTTCTAGTGTGTGCAGGACACTATAGTTCATTTAAGTGAGGATAGCAAACTAATGTGACATATTATACACAAAAATTCTTCATACAGTGATTACCAGTAAAATTTATAAACCAAAAATGATTCCAACACTTGGTAAGAAGTGTTTTTTCTTCTTAACCACAGACTGAACAAAATGAAGCATTGCTTGGTGATTGGTTGAGCTAAACTTGAGTAGTTAAATTTAACAGCTGACAGATATTCAACATAATTCATGTGTGAGACAGTCTAACAGAAGGACGGACTAAACCAGTTCTCGTCATATTTTATTACCATTTTCTGAACTATTGCGATTAAAACTGTGATAATGTGAGAAATGTTGAAGATGTCTGAATAAATTTTGGTTTGACTGTACAAGTTGCACACAGTGAGAATGAGTTTTTGAGCTTTTACAGATGAATTGACATTACAGGGAAGATGCATTAATGCATTCTCTACGGTTAGTGTTGCATGGACAATTCCTCTCTTGGCTAATGCATTTTAAAGCAGTGGTTTTTGCTCTACATTCACTTACTGTTATAGTTCTAAAGTGGAATAACAAAACAAATTAGCCAAAAGCTCAAATTACAGTAATTAAGATTTTTTTATACACAAGACACACTGGTCTTTAATAGGCATGTTGGTCGTATTGGGCTCTCTGGTGGTGCACTGCAAAAAATGCTTTTCTCACTTTGAGCCCTATTTTAACGATCTGAAATGCAAGTAACTTTGTGGGTGGGTCTCGGGCGCTGTTGCTATTATACCGGCGGGATAAATGACTCTTGCGCTCGACGCAAATCTAAAATGTGTTGGTCTGAAGTCGCTTCATTACTCATAGGTGTGGTTTGGGCGTAACGTGAAATAAACCAATCAGAGCGACATCTCACATTCCCTTTAAGAGCAGGCGTGCTTGTTTCATGGCGGATTGCTATTATAACGGCGGATTTGCCAGGAGCGGTTCACAGCCGAGGAGACCGACGTTCTCGTCAGGGCCGTAAAACACAGAGAAGTGACGTTGGGGATGGAGAAACCCACCCAAATTAGCTTCGGTTAAACAGGCGTGTAATAATTTGGGTAAATGTGTAAGCTAGATTTATGCCTATTTTTTCACATCTTCATGGACACAACAATGATTTCCCTCTTGTGGAATATTTTTCCTTGTAATTATGTATGGTTTGCAAAAATGGCAACTGATGCGTCTGTGATAGATAAGATCTTTAGATGAGAGAAGCAAAGTGTATGTGCGTTGTGGACACGCTACATTATAGCCAAGCATGCGCCCTTAAAATAGCATCTGAGTAACACACCACTGACAGGTTTCTCCTGGTCAGTGGCGGAATTGTTTTCTGAAACTGCAAAATAGCACCAGGGAACGTTTGCGCCGGAACACGCCTCCTCTTTTCACTGAACCGCCCCGGGAGCGCAAGTTCATGCCCTAATTTACTGACGTGTGACGTGTGGGGGGAAAAGTCCGCCGTGCGTCGGGTGAGGAATAGGAATGATACATGCGTCGCTGTCAAGTCAAGTCAATTGCCCTGGGTGCAGGATAGTGCCTTTTGTATTTTTGTCTAAGTTCCAGTCCTAATATCTAAACATTCTTAAATCAACAAGCATATACTAGATAAGTAAGAAATTCTATCTTGTTTTCCGATTAAAAAAAAATCGAAATTAAGTGAGTTTTTTCTTAAAATAAGCAAAATTATCTGCCAATGGGGTAAAAAATGATCTAGTTTTCCATTTGAATTAAGATTATTACTTGTTTTTCATTTGAATTAAGATTATTTTTCATGTTTTCCATTTGAATTATTCTTGTTTTCCATTTGAATTAAGATTACTGTTCTCGTTTTCCATTTGAATTAAGATTATTTTTCTTGTTTTTCATTTTAATTAAGATTATTGTTCTTGTTTTCTATTTGAATTAAGATAATTTTTCTTGTTTTCCATTTGAATTATTCTTGTTTTTCATTTGAATTAAGATTATTTTTCTTGTTTTTCATTTGAATTAAGATTATTTTTCTTGTTTTCCATTTCAATTAAGATGATTTTTCTTGTTTTTCATTTTAATTAAGATTATTTTTCTTGTTTTTCATTTTAATTAAGATTATTGTTCTTGTTTTCTATTTGAATTAAGATAATTTTTCTTGTTTTTCATTTGAATTAAGATTATTTTTCTTGTTTTCCATTTGAATTAAGATTATTTTTCTTGTTTTCCATTTGAATTATTCTTGTTTTCCATTTGAATTAAGATTATTTTTCTTGTTTTCCATTTGAATTAAGATTATTTTTCTTGTTTTCCATTTGAATTAAGATTATTTTCTTACCCCATTGGCAGATAATTTAGCTTGTTTTAAGCAAAAACACACTTAATTTAGATATTAGATAATTTAGATTAAGATATCATTTATTATGTAATTTTACTCATCTAGTGAATACATCTTGATTTAAGAATGTTTAGATATTTGGACTGGAAACTAGACAAAAAAAAATTGCGGTGTTGGTTTGATGGTCCACCTAAACAACTTCTGAGGCTGTCGAGTTCAGAAACAAACTCATCCAGTCCACAATCAAAGGAAGCACAGAAATCCACGGCTTAAAATAGAAGCAGAAGAAGAAAGGGTGTGTTTTTAGCTGCTTCAAACGCCAATCACCGTAACGGTGTGATACCAATTTCAAAACATGCCACAAAATAGGATCTCGCGCTCATGAAACGTGACCACTTTGGTTTCCTGCGCTTGTGTTTTCCTCAGCCATGTGATGCTGCTTTAATTGAGTCGAGGTTTTTGAAATGATTTCTATCAAAATCTTAAACAATCATATCACACATGCGTGTAATTGTATGTCTGCATATAAACCGAAGCGCCCCTATTATGCGGGTAACCATAGCAGCCCCACAGCTGTGCGCGAGTCCTCATTTGCACAGAAATGAAAGAAAACAACAAACAAATGAATCCTCAGAAGAAGTCAGGCGCGTGCCGGCAAATCTCCTCAGTACTGGTTTTTGTGTGACCTTATCACTGTGATTGTTGGACACTCAAGAGGAGAGCTTCTCTTCATATAAATTCACAGAAGTCAACAAAAAATTGAATATTGAACATTTAGTAATCAAAAACGGCCCAGAGACAAATCTCAGAAAGAAAACTACAAACGCGTCAACAGAAACCTTTGCAAGAGAGAAAGGTGGCAGAGCTGTTTCCAGTAAAAAGCATACTAGAGCAGAATGATTTTCATGATGATGTTTGGTTTTCTCTCATGATAACTCTCAGACTGTTTGGCATGGTAATGTGTATGGCAGATATATTTAATCTTGCGGGACCAAATACGGGATTTTCCACTGCCAATACGCACACGACATGCTGTACAATATATCAGACATGAATTACAGATCGATACAGGTGGAGCTGGGGAAGGTGGAGGGTTTTCTGGAAGCGCACTGCACTGCTAACGCAAGTGCTGACCAAGTATATGAGGGTTGAACATGCAAACTCATTGGCTACTGATTAGGCTTGCTACGATAGTCGGTGTTGACGGTGTTCAGAACCAACACCGGTATCATCACTTGCCCACCGCGGCAAGTTTCTGGTGTCAAATCAAAATGTAAAAGCACCTATTTAAGCGAATTTGTCATTGTACTGTTTTGTTGTTGTGTTTTTCATTAAGAATAATAGGCTGAACTCACCATTCAGGCAATCCGTCCCCGAATTGGCGCTAATTTGAAAGCGAAACTAAAATGCGCACGTGTCCAACATGCAAACTCATTGGCTACTGATTAGGCTTGCTATGATAGTCGGTGTTGACGGTGTTCAGAACCAACACCGGTATCATCCCTTGCCCACCGCGGCAACTCACCCCACCGTCGATTAGATACATTTTTTTAAATAAAATAATTTAGTTCAGTTAGAGAACAGACACTACAATTCAAAACTGAACGTGTCTGCTTAATAAACCGTGAGCTGAACGAGAGTCGCAGCACAGATCAGCAGCAGGAGTCAGACTTCATTAATCACGAGAGTGAGGAGCTGACTGACAAGATGATGGCGGAATATTTGATGAAAAAGCGCCTATTTAAAGGGGTGATTTGACTTTTCTAACTTTAGTTAGTGTGTAATGTTGCTGTTTGAGCATAAACAACATCTAAAAAGTTACAACGCTCAAAGTTCAAAGCAAAGGGAGATATTTGCTTTTAAAGAAATCGTTTTTTAAGGACTACAACAAACGGCTGGTAGAGACTACACCACATTCCTCCCGGGTTAGTGACATCACTAACCCTAGAATTTACATAAACCCCGCCCCCGGAACACGATTTAAAGATTATCAAGACAAAATATGCTGATCAATGACTAGAAAATAACTACACATAAGCTACATAACTTCATCAACTAACCATTCAGAAACGTCCCGTTGCTTCTACATGTTGTCACTTGTTCTTGAGTTTGACTTCTTCTTTCATCATTGTCTGAATCCGGTTTGAACATACATTTCTAGTGCATGTTTGTCTGAGTGCAAGCTGTTGTAGCTCCGCCCCCTGTGCCGGGAGCAGCAGCTCATTTGCATTTAAAGGAACAGACACAAAACGGTGCATTTTTGCTCACCCTCATAAATTGACAATTTTAACATGCTATATAAAAATATCTGTGGGGTATTTTGAGCTAAAACTTCACACACACTCTGGGAACATCAAAGACATTTACATCTTGTGAAAAGGGCATTACACCACCCCTTTAAGCGAATTTGTCAATGTACTGTTTTGTTGTTGTGTTTTTCATTAAGAATAATAGGCTAATGAACTCACAATTCAAGCAATCCGCCCCCAAACTGGCACTAATTTGAAAGCGAAACTAAAATGTGCACGTGTCCACGTTTATTCCTATGGAAAAACGCTCGCTCTGCTCCGCACCATTATGAATGCACATGCGGAGACTTTAAATTAGCGGTTTAAAAGCCTCCGCCGGTGATAACGGTATGACCGGTGTTGTCACGTGTCGATTAACCAGTGGAAACAAAATATGTCCTCACCGTCACATCCCTACTACTGATACAGCAGGAACCAATCAGCTGTGCCCTATAGATAGCGATGCGACTTCAAACAGACTGGGTTAAGGACCTGTTATCCTGAACCATCTAGAGTTTCATGACAGAACTCTTTAGTATTTCTTGAATAATGTTTGCACATTAGTCTTACTGAAGTGTCTGTGTAACCCTCCTGGATGAGGATGTTCCTGGCACAGTTGTTGATGTGTTTGAAGCGGTCGGGTCCCAGCAGAATCCCGCCGTACCATCGGGAGACCACCACCAGCACGTTACGCACATCCAGGATCTGTGAGACAGAATGGACAGCAAATGTGAGCGGTGTTTGCCACAGTTAAAAAACTGAATCTAATGATGCATCACTGGCTACGTTTACATGCAACCACATAATCCGTTTGTAATCGGATTTACGGCTCAATAGGACTGAAAAGCCTTGAACTATTCGTGCAGTGAGTGCATGTCAAAATACCTATTCCGATTTGAAGCTTGTGACAAATAAACATAATGTCACATGTTTAGCATTCATGTAAACACTAATCAGATTCATCAATCGGAATGAATTGAGTCCGATTGAAACAGAAGTCGTGCATGAAAAGATTCACATATGTTTCCTTCATGCCACATTTTCCCCAAGACGGCACGTAACCTGTCAGTCCCTGTTTGGGAAAGGAGCGCAGAAAAAAAAAATATGGCCTTTGAAAAGAGTGACAGCTCTCAAGTGCGTTTCCAGTCCTCACTTGTTGTATTTTTCCCAGCGCCGCAGGGATGAGGCTGGGTGAACGCCGGAGAGAAGGGGAAAATCACTGCCATCTGCACATGCCACCTCTATTTATAGTCTTTTCTCTTTCAAACATGCCGTCACATTCGGAAAAACAGGAAATAGTGGGATGAACTCCAAAAGGCTGAATGATCGCATGTGAACGGCTGTTCGTTTTCACTGGAATGTTTTCATTCATGCACCAAGAAAGAGGTCAATAAAGCTCTCGAACAGGCCATGTTTTATATTTTATAGCATTTTTCCCCAACGAATCCTTTCTGGATTTTGACGAGGCCAGACAATTTATTCAGACATCTTCAACATTTCTCACATTATCATAGTTTATTCGCTATAGTTTAGAAAATGGTAATAAAATATGACAAGATCTCATATATATGTCAGTCCTTTCTGTTAGACTGTCTCACACATGAATTATGTTGAATATCTGTCAGCTGTTAAATTTAACTACACAATTAGATAATACCAGTTTAGCTCAAGCAATGCTTCATTTTGTTCAGTCTGTGTGTAAAACGAGCATTAGCAATTAAAGAAAAAACACTTCAGCAAAACATGGTCAGGCCAAAGTGTCTGAATCATTTTTGGTGTTAAATTTTTATAAATGTCACTGATAGTCACTGTATGAAGAATATTTGGGTATATTATGTCACAGTTTACTTTATTTTGCTCTCCTCACTTACATAGATGAACTATAGGGTCCTGCACACACTAGTGAAACAATATCAAAATTTAAATCTGCTGTCTGAACCATTTTTGGTTAGACTGCATAAAGCATAAACAATAAATGAAATCGTTTCACTCGGATGCGAAAAGTGAAGTCGCTGGAGTACCTGTGCAAAATTAGATATGACGTGTCCGTCAACTGAAACTCATAATACATGATGTTCCAATCAAAACCACCTGCGACAAACTAAACCTCACTTCATTGAAGATCATTTGAAAAACGCCACCACAGATGCTCCGTTTTCGCCTAAGGTTATTGACGGAAATGCAGCATCGAGATTACAGTGTCATGTCGCATTTCACACTGGAGGGTTTTGATGCCTTTAATCAGAGAAGGGGAGATAAGAGGAAAGATTATGGATGAATGACATATCCGTGTGCAAATATCCGACATCGCAAGAATGGAATTGGGATCAAGACAGGAGGAGTGCATGGATAATCCCACAGCATATCAGCAGCAAGCCTGCTAAAATGATCCATTGACTTCGAATACGTGCACAGCTTGAAGAACGCTTCAAGATCATGTGCTTTAAAGCACCGCTTCCAGGCAATGGTGCCTTTACTGAGTCCTGCAGGCACAGAGTTTAGGGGATATACACTCACTACTGCTCAAAAGTTTAGAATAATTATGATTTTTTTAATAGTTTTGAGAGAAGTCTCTTGTGTTCACCAAGGCTGCATTTAATTGATGAAAAATACAGTAAAAACGGTGAAATAATATTACATTTTGAGAGAACTTTTCTATTTGAATATATTGAAAAATGTTATTTATTATTTTTAGGGCTGTCAAAAGATTAATCGCGATTAATCGCATCCAAAATAAAAGTTTGTGTTTACATAATATATGTGTGTGTACTCTGTATAATTATTTTGTATATATAAATACACACTTATGCATGTATATATTCAAGAAATATTTGCATACATATACTGTATATATTTATATCTAATTTATATTATATATAAATATATATATTTTTTTATATATAAATTACACATTTTTCTTAAATATATACAAGCATGTGTGTGTATTTATATATATAAATTTAATTATACACAGTACACACATATATATTATTTAAACAAACTTTTATTTTGGATGCGATTAATCGCGATTAATCTTTTGACAGCCCTAATTATTTTACATTGCACAAAATTGTAAAAAATATTTCACAGTATTACTGTTTTTACTGTATTTTTCCTCAAACAAATGCAGCCTTGGTGAGCATTTTATATACACTACCAGTCAAAAGTTGTAGATCGCTTTTTTTTTTTTAAAGTCTCCAAGGCTGCATTTACTTGATAATAATAAAACAGTATTGTTAAATATTTTCTTTTTTAATATATTTTAAAAATGTAATTTATTCCTGTGATCAAAGCTGAATTTTCAGCATCATTACTCCAGTCTTCAGTGTCACATGATCCTCCAGAAATCACTCTGATATGACGATTCATTCCTGTGAAAATTCAGCTTTGCATCATAGGAATAAATTTAATTTCACAATATACTTAAACAAAAAACCACTCTTTTAAATAGTAAAAATATTTCACAATATTACCGTTTTTACTGTATTTTTCATCAAATAAATGCAGCCTTGGTGAGCATTTTACATATTGTAAAATATACATATTTGAACTGGACATTTCATGTTCTTCGGTTGTATACTGGTTCTTATGCTTTGACGGCTTGAACGTCGTTTAAAAACTCTCCTTTTGAAAGACATGTACATTTTTGGGTGAAACCTTTAAATAATTACAGAACTGAACAAAGAAAACCCAGTAGAACTCCTAACATCCACTAGCCAATCTGTCACCTGACGCAAACACACATTTACCTGCAAAAGATGCAGCAATCGCCCCCCCGCTGCAGTTTCTCCATCATCCTCGCAGTCCTGCAGGAAAGAGCTTTTATCCTCCAAGTAGATCCTGATGAAAACATGAGAGGATTGTGAAATAAATGTCGGAAAAACTTGACGAGAATCATTACTTTTTGCTCTGCGAACCCTCAGTGGCCACTTTCCTCAAAAACAGCCCGCAGTGACTTTCGCTCGCAATATAAATGTGTTTGCGAGGCGTCGGGGGTTTTGTGGGTGTATTTCAGAGCGAAATTGGAAGAGGATTTGGATGAAGAATAATATCAGGCACAGGGAGGAGTGTGGGAAATTAGGACACCCCGCTGAGGTTTTTTGGCTCGACATTGAGGGTTTTGAGACCTTAAGGTCCATCATTTGGGGAATAGTTGTGTGGAGTGAATGACACCCAGTGTTGACAGCCAGTTCACTAACAGCCCAGAGAGACCTTTCACCACACACGGCTCATCATATGTGTCGTAGACGGGAGAACCTCATGAGAATAAAGTGGCCAATCGGTGTTAAGTCACAGTGGAAATCAAGTCTCCTGTTAACCCTCTGGTGCTCTTCATGTGTCGTCAAAAATGACTTCTTTTTTTTTTTCTCAATGAAATCAATGCACTATATTTTAGTTTGATATTGTGTTTTTATTTAATATTTTGTATTTTTAGGAACTAAATTATATTTACGCTGTATTTATAATCCATTTATTCACTTTTTGAGCACTGACCTGAAAACTATGAAACCAACTTAAAACCACCTGAAAACCAACTTAAACTATGGTAGATTTTTCATTCTTTATAGCAACAGACTGAAGTTTGTTCTCTTTTCAAAGACGACACTTGGCAGATTATTGCTGACGTGAAAAAAGTTACAGAATTGTACATTTATTGTTATGAAAAATGGACAAAAATACTATTTTCAATTCAATATTTTCAAAAACACGCTTTACTCTAAAACTGCAAGAAAATTAAAGCCATAAACCTAAACAAGTTGTGCCCCAAATTTTAGCTTGATATCTCAAAAAATTATCTTTCAGTGAGACCAAACACTTCCACTAGATGAAATTCATCTCCATTCATTTCCAATGTGCTCATTTTTGTCCGCGAGGAGCACAAGTGTGACTATTTTTTTGGGGGACCATTTAACCTGTTGGAATTATGTCCATGATTCTTTTTTTTTTGTTCACACAGCAAGTGCCAAAACCTTTACCAAGTTTCGTACCATTCCGATGAAGTAGAAAATTCTAAAAAAACAAAATGTAATTTTTTTCTGTCAAAAATGACTGAAGAGCACCAGATTAATGAAAGTATGTTGTAACAAAGCAACAACACCTTTCATGAGATAAAAGTATTGGTATAAGCTCTTTTAAGTATTGGTGTTATCATTCAAGTCCATGGCACAAACATTGCAGTTTCACTGTACGTATATGGTGGTACTAAACTTTAATTTTCAAGGGGCCGATAGAGCGATAGACTAAATTCAAGATAAAATACAGCGTTTAATGTTGTTTATATGTCTATATGGTGTTTTTAATACGCTTTAAGACAAACCATGTGTAAATTCATAAGTCGACACCATTGCTGAGTATTTCCTCCTTAAAACTGCAGTGAACCAAAGACAGTCTCAAACACACGCTTTGACATCGCTGGTGTTTCTGACGTCACAAACTACCTTGTAACCAATCAGATCAACGTGTGATCGTCAACCAGTGGATCTCTGAGCTGAGTGAGTGAGTGGAGGCGGGGCTCGTTTGCATAAAAAAAAATAACACTAGCAAAAAAAAAAAAAAAAACAGTACAAAAAAAAAACAATATTACTTACAAATGTGTTTTACAATCTGCATTTGAACATTTATTTTACCATTTTTTGTGAGTCCTGTTTTAGCAGATTTAGCTAAAGAATACACAACAATCCAATCTCTCTGAAGTTAATGACAGACAGCAGTCAATATTTTAATCACCAATGATCTTGTAACTTGTAATTAAAACATCAGCTTTACTTTGAGGTTTTGGGCGGCGCCAGGCTTCACCTTCCCAAACAGGGGTGAGAACGGAAAACCCTTGTGTCCTCATACGCCGGGGGCTTCGGGAACATGCTGAATGTCAATATCACCTGTGGTTTAATCTCACACACACACTCCTCCAATACTGTATGTCACTCATCATGTCCAGAGGAACCGCCCGGGGCTACGCTCGCGTAACAACACACACGTCACGCACAAACATTACATTTCTTATCTCGAAATGCACAAATAATTGAAATACTGCCTGCAATTGAATAACAAACTAAGAAAAAAATCTGTAAATCTGATTTTGATCTTGTTCTAAGGATGTTTTTTAGGCAAAAACATCTCAACTTCCTTAAAGTCTCACTGTAGTCAATCGTTTTATCCCTTAAAACTCATCTTTGATCACCAAAATTACATATATATATAAAAAAAATGCCTTAAAACAGCTTGAGTGTAACTCGACACCCTTGCCTCATTTAGTATACGCGGTTCTATGAATATGCAAATGAGCCCCGCCTCCTCTCACTCACTCAACTCAGAGATCCACTGGGTGACGGTTGATCTGATTGGTTACAAGGTAGTTTGTGACGTCAGAAACACCAGCGATTTCAAAGCGTGTGTTTGAGACTGTCTTTGGTTCACTGCAGTTTTAAGGAGGAAATACTCAGCAATGCTGTCGACTTATGAATTTACACATGGTTTGTCTTAAAGCATATTAAAAACACCACATAAACAACATTAAAAGCTGGATTTTCAACACAGGGGGACTTTAAAACAAGATAAATTTACTTGATAAGCAAAATTGCTTTGCAATATTAAAATATTTCGTTAATTTATCTTGAATTACATTTATTTTACTTACGACATTGGATTTTTTAAAGTGTAAACAAAAATTTACAACATACAAAAAATGCTATTTTTCTTTAAATATCTTAAAAAGTAGCTATAAAATTTCATAGATAAAAATATGAAACATGCCAATTTAAGGCAGAGGTTATGTACATAAAACAAACTGCACAAATGACTAAACGGAGTATGTGAAGTTAGGGTTGAACTAATTTGTCTAAAAGAAAAAAATATTTGCTTTAGCAACGGCAAAGGATTTTTTTAATGAATTGAAAACAGAAATACCTGTATGCATAGATATTGTGAGTGGCGCTTGCAATCTTCTTATTTTCATATAAATTATTCAGAACCCTCTGAACCTGTAGGAAAATAAATATGAAAACATGTCCAAAAAACATATGTGCACTCCACAGCAGACACTGTTCCGACATAACTGGAGTCAGAATATAAAAATATTCACACATCGACTGAAAGAGGAAAGAGGCTGCAAGCAACAGAACATTTCACAGTGATGCAACACCGACCGCACACACACACACGCTTATTTTCTGGTCTCTGCTCATCTTTAAAGGACTGCAGCGTTATTCCAAAAAAAGGGGATGACATTATGTCGAGAATGTATGTGTTAGATGAGTGTGTGCACAACATATTGACGCTCATAAAACACTATTTCAAAAAACACGAGTGGACTTGAAGCGCAACTTATTACTGCGCCGTTGACCAATTCCTGCCGCAACAGGTCTGAGCATACGGTACGACTACAAAACATTCAATTAAATATAGCAGAGTAAAACAAACTCACAACCTGGACTTATATTTAATACAAGAGCGTTTCAATAAGCCAGATAACCAATACATTTATTCATGTATGGATATAACTGAAAGCAGGTTTAATTTGGAAGCAAAATGCAAAACTGTTTATGTGAATGTTTGCCAGTGTTGGGGGCAACGTCATGCAATCAGATTACCTTTCAAAGTAATGAAAACATTAACATAAAAATGTGCCTGATATATTAAAGCCAATCAATAATGGATTATTTCCTTCAGCTGAGACACTTCAGATTCGCACTGTTCACCATAATGGTTTTAAATTGCTTGAAAAATATGAAATATGAAAGAAAAATACAGTTGCAACATGTGCTACACAAGTCTGTCATATCAGCTACATACAATTATAATGAGAGCATCATTGTTAATGTGTGTTTGGTTCATGGCTTTTCATGGTGAGCCTTTTGTTTTTATAATCAGGCTCTCAAAATTAAATAAAACTTTGGATTTAGATTTATCGGCCAATATATCGGTTATCAGCTTTCAAATATTAAGAATTATCGGTATCGGAGAAAATGTTCATATCGGTGCATCCCTAAAATAAATGTATTTTGGTATAGATTTTTTTTACTAGGGCAGTGTGAAACTGGGATTTCAAATATAAACTATACTTTTTATATTAAATATTAAATCTATTAATATTAATCTAACACTATACTAAGCGATGAGCTGAACAAGTAAAGAGGAATAAATTCATTGAACAGTATGTCAGGTGCGTGTACAACAACTTTGCGTATAAATCTGGGAGCTTATGAAAGAAGCAACACACGACAAAAAGCACACGGATTCAACTTGCACGACAAGTACAGTGGACTTTACACGAACTTACTGGCAATATCTGGCTTTGATATAAAAAATGTATCCAATAACCGGTTATTCTTTATATTTGAAAGCCGATAACTGATAATTCTTTATATTTTAAATCCGATAACCGATAATTCTTTATATTTGAAGGCCGATAACTAATATTTCTTTATATTTGAAAGCCGAAAACCGATAATTCTTTATTTTTGAAAGCCGATAACCGATATGTCTTTATATTTGAAGGCCAATAACCGATAATTCTTTATTTTTGAAAGCCGATAACCGATAACTCTTCATATTTGAAAGCCGATAACCGATCATTTTTTATTTTTTTTGAAGGCCGATAACCGATAATTCTTTATATTTGAAGGCCAATAACCGATAATTCTTTAATTTGAAAGCTGATAACCGATAATTCTTTATATTTGAAGGCCGATAACCGATAAATCTTTATTTTTGAAAGCCGATAATCGATAATTCTTTATATTTGAAGGCCTATAACCGATAATTCTTTATATTTGAAAGCCGATAATCGATAATTCTTTATATTTGAAGGCCGATAACCGATAATTCTTTATTTTTGAAAGCCGATAACCGATAATTCTTTATATTTGAAGGCCGATAATCGATAATTCTTTATATTTGAAAGCAGATAACCGATAATTCTTTATATTTGAAGGCCGATAACCGATAATTCTTTATATTTGAAAGCCGATAACCGATAATTCTTTATATTTGAAGGCCGATAACCGATAATTCTTTATATTTGAAGGCCAATAACCGATAATTCTTTCATTTTATAACGCTGATAACCGATAATTCTTTATATTTGAAGGCCGATAACCGATAATTGTTTATTTTTGAAAGCCGATAACCGATAATTCTTTATATTTGAAGGCCGATAATCGATAATTCCTTATATTTGAAAGCTGATAACCGATAATTCTTAATATTTGAAGGCCGCTAACCGATAATTCTTTATATTTGAAAGCCGATAACCGATAATTCTTTATATTTGAAAGCCGATAACCGATATACATTGGGCGATAAATCTAAATCCAAAGTTTTATATAATTTTAAGAGCCCGATTACAAAAACAAAAAGTCTCACCAGTAAAAGCCATGTCTCAAGCTTTGCTAAAAGAACCAGCTGGGCGAGAGTGACCAGATATTGAGTGTAAATTGTCCACAACACCAAGGACTTCAGATATTGCCGTGAGAACCTTGGGAAGGCCTTTCTGTCCATCAAAATGGGTTTCAGCCTATTTGTGCTGAGTGTCCCTCCATTATTGACCAAGAAAGAGAGTCAAAAATGATCCAGAGTGCTTTTCCTTACAGCCGGTCTGAAGCCACAGCACAGAAGGACGACAGCATCATGACAGCAGTTTCATTCACAAATCAAGAACACACCAAGCCCAGTGCTAATGAATATTTAAGACGGCGCACTTCCCCAAAGATTGAAGCCCCTATCAGCACGATTCATCTGTTTTCTCTCTGGCTAATACTCTCTCTGTGAACACCTGTGTCAGGCGGAGGATAATGAGATATCTTTTGAATGCAATGTGCAAATGTTGCCTTTTTATCAGCGTCGATCTTAAACCAAATCGCAGAAAACACATCCTTTTTAAGTAAAAACCCCATTGATAGTTCCTCTGAGGTTGCGCTCGTCTATTGTGGAAACGTCTTAGTGTGGAACGGAAATCTAATTAAATGTTTCGAGATCTGTAGCTTGTGAAGATTTTCCTGAACAAACAGGTGTGTGTTGTTCCCCGGCGTCTTCGGTTCATAGACAAACTCATTTACAAAACTTCTGTCAACAATAACCTTTTATGAAAATTAGAGCACAGCCAATCTTTGAAGTTCCTGCTATTAACACAATATCAGGCAAGCAAAGATCAAAAAGGCCCCTGAAATCCCAACAGAACTACAAAGTGAATGAGAGAAATGCCTTGCGAATGCTTTCTCGTGGCCTTGTTTGTGTGGAACTAAAGCACTCAGACAAACCCTCTCAGCTGTTCGCCTCGACTCAACTTATACATTGATTTTATTTCAAGCTTGTCTGGCTAATTTCAGTGTGATAAGGTTGTTCGGTTCGCTTCAGGGCGTCTGTATGGCACTGCACCATAACACTGATGATTGTCCAGCAAGAATCTATAGGACTCATTCAGAGAAAAATACCATATACTATATACTTTTACATGTTCTCTCATGCGAAATGAGAGATTCTGCTCATCAGAAGTGGTTCAAACATGGATAAAATCACCTTTAACCCGTTTAATCCCCCCCCCCCCCCCCCAAAAAAAAAATTCCCAGACTTGAAAATATCCAAATGAGGTGTCATTAGTTGCCCCTTAACTTCAATAATTATTTTGTTACATTTGCACGGAAAAATTGTGTTTTATGTTCGGTCACAATTGAGATAATGTGTATACTGAAAACTCTGGTAACACTTTACAATAAGGTTTCATTAGTCAACATGAACTAAGCATTTAGTCAGCATTTATTAATTCTTCAGCATCTTTTACTAATATTATTAAAATCAAAGGTTGTATTCGTTAACATTAGTAAATGCACTGTGAACTAGCATGAACAGCTGGATTTTTATTAACAAAGATTAACTAATATAGTAACAATTGTATTGATCATTGTTAGTTAGTACATTAACTAATGTTAACTAATGAACCTTATTGTAAAGTGTTACCAAAGTTAGCCTATATCAGCCCAGTTATTTAACACATTTTAAACTCTTTCATGTCATTTTAGGGTTACTATTAAACATAATAACCTTTATGCAACACTTAAAAATTAATAAATGTGTATTTCCCCACCGGTCACTATTGTTGTCATCAACATCTTTAATCATTCTATGACCACACTCAACAAAACTGAATAATTGTGAATTCATATATTAATACTAGACACCTAAAAGACATTACAATGCTTTCTGGTACACATTATCTTACTTTACTAACATTTTGTGTGCAAACAAGAATTAAACTGCTGTGGTCGTGTGACATTTTACACTAACCATGTGAAACAACACAAATGTAACCGAGACCCTTTTATTCACTCCATATTTGCTGGAAATGCATTAAAACTGCAGTCGATAACATTTTGATATCTTAATAAATGAACACTTTCTTTGCGGTCACGATTGTGTCCGGTGGGATTAAATGGGTTAAAGCTCCCAGAATAACATCACATCTCAAACCCAATCAGAAAAATCAATGAGGAACTGAAAAAAAGAAGAAGAAAAAGAAAGATAATAGCGAACACTAATGGCTCTTCTATCCAAACGAATTATAAAGAGTAGTATATATATATATATATATATATATATATCTATATCTATCTAAAGACATCTAGAGCAGATGACGTTAATCAAGCGCTCTGTCTGTGTGAAACATCATCTACCGTCTCATTTCACAGAAAGAACTGTAATTTAATTCCTCGCTTGTCTGGGGGATTTCAAAGCAGTTTTTATATAAAGCTCCTCATTTGCATTTAGCCGTATTATATTATATTGAAAATCATCTCACCGCAGATGCTTTAAACACACCTGTGCATAAAAACACAGCATTAACGAAGAGAACCAGATCTGTGCTCGGCACACTCACAATGTGAACAAAACACACAGTGACAGATTAACTTGATATTGAACATGATTATGCCTCACGCCACTCCATTCAGCAAAATGATGCGTTTCATCTCTGTCTTAACTCTCTCCACACCAGCGTTTCTGTAATGTAACGGCCACCAGAATGTTTTGTTTGTATGAATATCTGAACGTGCAATATATCAAAAGTAAGAACTCTGCTTTAAAAAGAAAAAAGAAAAAAAAGTTTCATTCTAGCTTCATGCATTATTTTTTTTTAATCAACACTTGAAAGCAGGTTTCATTAAAAAAAGCAACATTTTGAACAAAAAGCGGAGAAAATTGTGTTTTCCCAAAGACTAGGCTACAACGTGCATACTGTAAATTCAATGCTTTTATTGCTTGTTTCAGCTTCTCCTGTGATTCTGTGCTCTTTCTGAAGATGTGTAATAGCGCCACCTACAGTATGACAGTGGGAACGGAAAAGAAAGGAAAAGGAAAAGTGTATTTTTTATGTTTTCTTATCCCAGCTTTATGCAATGAAAAGTGTAAAAAATTTAAATGCTGATTTTTTTTTATTTATGTTTTAGGGCTGCACGATTATGACAAAAAATCATAATTGTCGATTATTCCCTTGAAATTGTAATTACGATTTTCACAATTTAGATTGAATGATGTTTTGAATAGCTTTATAATATTGTTTAAAGCGACTGCATGCCATTATTGCTATATCAAATAAACATCTGAAAACACTCTTCCTGAAAAACTTCTGCTTTTCTATAGCATTACTCAGATGTCAAATATGCATTTTTTTTATTTAAAGAAACCAAATCAAAGTAAAAATATGCATGCTATACTAAAACTAAAATTTAAATAAATTAAGAAAAAAACCTTAAGATAAACTGTAGAAAGAAAAACTCTGAATAATGTAAGAGGACTTTTTTACATAACGATTTACATAATTGTGCATCCGTAATTATAATCGCCATTACAAATTCGATTAATTTTGCAGCCCTACCTAAAACATAAGACAATAAATATTCATTTAAATATTTTATTACTGATAAAGTATTAATAATTATTCATATTTAAGCAAAGTTGTTAAGTGATCTAAATGCAAGAATGGACTGAGTTTCGTGAGCACAAAGGAAATATTGACTAGCTAAACAGCATTGAGGGAAACCTGTTCGAAAACAGTTTTAGCTGTAAAATATCTCATATCTCAGATAGAAAGTTATCAATGCATCATTTGTGCTATGATCATGAATAAAAGCTCAAATACTGCATTACAGTATCTTCAAATCAGCAGCTGTATGAGTTCATAAACCCACTGTGTGTTTCACCAGTGCACTTCTACTCCTCTTCTCATATTAATCTGCGGGACGAATGAAGCTGTCAGCAGTCAGCGCTTGGCTTCAGGCTGTCAATCACATGAAGGGAAGTGGAACAAGAGTCGGAAATGTCAACGTCTTGCTTGAGGGCAGGGTGTCATTTATATACTCAATAACAAGCGCCCTGTAACGTACCCACGCTCACACACACACACACACACACAATGCCGACACCTGTGCAGCCAGTTTCTGAAGAACAACTGTCAAGATCTCACTCGAGCGTTGACGGAGAACACAATACAGTTTGCAGAGGGTTTATGCAGCCTGTAATAATGAGACGAGAGCCGTGGAGTCAGGAGCAGGTGTGAGTGAGTCATCCCTCCATCTTATATCCCTCCATCCATCCCTCCGTCATCTATCCCTCCATCATTTATCCCTCCATCCATCCCTCCATCATCTATCCCTCCATCTTATATCCCTCCATCCATCCCTCCATCATCCATCCCTCCATCATCTATCCCTCCGTCATCCATCCCTCCGTCATCCATCCCTCCGTCATCTATCCCTCCATCATCTATCCCTCCGTCATCTATCCCTCCGTCATCCATCCCTCCGTCATCCATCCCTTTATCATCTATCCTTCTGTCATCTATCCCTCCGTCATCTATCCCTCCGTCATCCATCCCTCCGTCATCTATCCCTCCATCATTTATCCCTCCATCCATCCCTCCATCATCCATCCCTCCATCATCTATCCCTCCGTCATCCATCCCTCCGTCATCCATCCCTCCGTCATCTATCCCTCCATCATCTATCCCTCCGTCATCTATCCCTCCGTCATCCATCCCTCCGTCATCTATCCCTCCGTCATTTATCCCTCCATCCATCCCTCCATCATCCATCCCTCCATCATCTATCCCTCCGTCATCCATCCCTCCGTCATCCATCCCTCCGTCATCTATCCCTCCATCATCTATCCCTCCATCATCTATCCCTCCGTCATCTATCCCTCCGTCATCCATCCCTCCGTCATCTATCCCTCCATCATTTATCCCTCCATCCATCCCTCCATCATCCATCCCTCCATCATCTATCCCTCCGTCATCCATCCCTCCGTCATCCATCCCTCCGTCATCTATCCCTCCATCATCTATCCCTCCGTCATCTATCCCTCCGTCATCCATCCCTCCGTCATCTATCCCTCCATCATTTATCCCTCCATCCATCCCTCCATCATCCATCCCTCCATCATCTATCCCTCCGTCATCCATCCCTCCGTCATCCATCCCTCCGTCATCTATCCCTCCATCATCTATCCCTCCGTCATCTATCCCTCCGTCATCCATCCCTCCGTCATCCATCCCTTTATCATCTATCCTTCTGTCATCTATCCCTCCGTCATCTATCCCTCCGTCATCCATCCCTCCGTCATCTATCCCTCCATCTTATATCCCTCCATCCATCCCTCCATCATCCATCCCTCCATCATCCATCCCTCCGTCATCCATCCCTCCGTCATCTATCCCTTCGTCATCCATCCCTCCGTCATCTATCCCTCCGTCATCCATCCCTCCATCATCCATCCCTCCGTCATCTATCCCTCCATCATCTATCCCTCCGTCATCTATCCCTCCGTCATCCATCCCTCCGTCATCCATCCCTTTATCATCTATCATTCTGTCATCTATCCCTCCGTCATCCATCCCTCCGTCATCCATCCCTCCGTCATCCATCCCTCCATCATCCATCCCTCCATCATCTATCCCTCCATCCATCCCTCTATCATCTATCCCTCTGTCATCCATCCCTCCGTCATCTATCCCTCCGTCATCTATCCCTCCGTCATCTATCCCTCCATCATCCATCCCTCCATCATCCATCCCTCCGTCATCCATCCCTCCATCATCTATCCCTCCGTCATCCATCCCTCCGTCATCCATCCCTCCATCATCTATCCCTCCATCATCTATCCCTCCATCCATCCCTCTATCATCTATCCCTCTGTCATCTATCCCTCTGTCATCTATCCCTCTGTTATCTATCCCTCCATCATCCATCCCTCCATCATCTATCCCTCCATCATCTATCCCTCCATCCATCCCTCTGTCATCTATCCCTCTGTCATCTATCCCTCTGTCATCTATCCCTCTGTTATCTATCCATCCATCATCCATCCCTCCATCAAATATCCCTCCATCATCTATCCCTCCATCCATCCCTCTATCATCTATCCCTCCGTCATCTATCCCTCCATCATCCATCCCTCCATCCATCCCTCTATCATCTATCCCTCTGTCATCTATCCCTCTGTCATCTATCCCTCTGTTATCTATCCCTCCATCATCCATCCCTCCATCATCTATCCCTCCATCATCTATCCCTCCATCCATCCCTCTGTCATCTATCCCTCTGTCATCTATCCCTCTGTCATCTATCCCTCTGTTATCTATCCATCCATCATCCATCCCTCCATCATCTATCCCTCCATCATCTATCCCTCCATCCATCCCTCTATCATCCATCCCTCTGTCATCTATCCCTCTGTCATCTATCCCTCTGTCATCTATCCCTCTGTTATCTATCCATCCATCATCCATCCCTCCATCATCTATCCCTCCATCATCTATCCCTCCATCCATCCCTCTGTCATCTATCCCTCCGTCATCTATCCCTCTGTTATCTATCCCTCCATCATCTATCCCTCCGTCATCTATCCCTCTATCATCTATCCTCCATCTATCCCTTCATCATCTATCCCTCCGTCATCTATCCCTCTGTCATCTATCCCTCCATCATCTATCCCTCCGTCATCTATCCCTGCATCATCTATCCCTCCGTCATCTATCCCACCATCATCTATTCCTCTGTCATCTATCATCCATCCCTCCATCATCCATCCCTCCATCCATCTGCCCCTCCATCAATCTATCCATCAGTCCATGCATCACTCCATCCATCCATCACTCCACCCATCCATTCATCCATCACTCCATCAGTCCATTCATCCATCACTCCATCAGTCCATCCCCCCATCCATCCATCACTCCATCATCCATCCCTCCATCCATCTGCCCCTCCATCAATCTATCCATCAGTCCATGCATCACTCCATCCATCCATCACTCCACCCCCATCCCTCCATCCATCCATTCATCCATCACTCCATCAGTCCATTCATCCATCACTCCATCAGTCCATCCCCCATCCATCCATCACTCCATCAGTCCATCCCTCCATCCATCTATCACTCCCTCAGTCCATCCATCAGTCCATCCCTCCATCCATCTATCACTCCCTCAGTCCATCCATCACTCCATCAGTCCATCCCTCCATCCATCCATCTATCACTCCCTCAGTCCATCCATCACTCCATCAGTCCATCCCTCCATCCATCTATCACTCCCTCAGTCCATCCATCAGTCCATCCCTCCATCTATCACTCCCTCAGTCCATCCATCAGTCCATCCCTCCATCCATCTATCACTCCCTCAGTCCATCCATCACTCCATCAGTCCATCCCTCCATCCATCTATCACTCCCTCAGTCCATCCATCACTCCATCAGTCCATCCCTCCATCCATCTATCACTCCCTCAGTCCATCCATCACTCCATCAGTCCATCTATCACTCCCTCAGTCCATCCATCACTCCTTCAGTCCATCCATCTATCACTCCCTCAGTCCATCCATCACTCCCTCAGTCCATCCATCACTCCCTCAGTCCATCCATCCATTCATCCATCAGTCCATCATGAATCCTAGAAGAGCTGAGAGCGAGCGCTGAGGACTCTAGAGACCGCACTGATATTGAGACGGCTGTTGTCAAACACAGATTCTACGGGCCTGATATCTTTGGCAAGATGTCGTGTGATAAAGTGGTTAATGAGTCGCACCTGTTTAGGAGTCACCACTGGGGCCAAATGAGGCTGGAACGTGCTCCGTCTATCCGTGATTGTCTCTCCGTGTTTAATCAGCGGCAGCTCTTCATCTTCAACAAAAACAAACAACAAAACCAAATAAAATCAGTCCTTTGAATGACTGGTCAGCCGCTAATTACTAATTAACTGGGATTGCTTTACATAAGACAAGTGGTGCTTTGAAGGGACTTTGAAAGTCAAAAGCGTCAAAGCGTGCAGAATTTCAACTTTTCACTAACAAAATTCCCCAATAACGTACTAAGATTCATTGAATCATTCAAGATATTCGTTCAAAAGCTGATTAATCCAGTAATGAATCAAGTGAAGTATTTATGAGTGAGTCATTGAATCATTCAAGATATTCGTTCAAAAGCGCTGATTCGCTCAGTAATGAATCAAGTGACGTATTTACGAGTGAGTCATTGAATCATTCAAGATATTAGTTCAAAAGTGCTGATTCGTTCAGTAATCATTCAATGATTCGTTCAGTAATGAATCAAGTGAAGTATTTATGAGTGAGTCATTAAATCATTCAAGATATTCGTTCAAAAGCGCTGATTCGTTCAGTAATGAAACAAGTGACGTATTTATGAGTGAGTCATTGAATCATTCAAGATATTCGTTCAAAAGCGCTGATTCGTTCAGTACTGAATCAAGTGACGTATTTATGAGTGAGTCATTGAATCATTCAAGATATTCGTTCAAAAGCGCTGATTCATTCAGTAATGAATCAAGTGACGTATTTATGAGTGAGTCATTGAATCATTCAAGATATTCGTTCAAAAGCGCTGATTCGTTCAGTAATGAAACAAGTGACGTATTTATGAGTAAGTCATTGAATCATTCATTCAAACCAAGTTTTTTTTTTATATAATTCAGATTAATTAAACTTTAAATAGACAGCAGCAATTGAGATTTTGTCAGAACCTCTAATAAAATCACATTACGTTAATTTGTTTAGAATCGTGGGAGAATCGTGATCTTTGTTTGAAACAAAAAAAAATCGTGATTCTCAATTTATCCAGAATCGTGCAGCTCTAGCACACGTACACAAGAATCACTGAGTGGCCTTATAAGTGTAAGAACATTACATTTCAGACAGAGATATTTCATCTTACATATATTTCATCACTGACAAGCTGCTTTTAATTACAGCTCGAGCTGTGAGGCTTCTCTGTATGACAACGCAACTGTGTGTATGTACAAGAGGTCTGCAACTGTGCTTGAACAGGTTTTAAGAATGACACGCTTGGCTTTGATCAAGGATTTTGATGAATGTCTTTAGAGAGATTCATATGTTTGCTGAGACTGATGAAAGGATTTATGCAAATGACTAACCTTGGGCAAACAGTCTCTCATACAATACTCAAATTCATTAAAATCAGAACAAGGCTAAGAACATATACAAGTGCATATGCACATGTTGTAAATTAGGCAGACAATTATTGTGAATGAGAAGCAGTGTTTAATGTCAAATTCTCGTTATGAATTGCACTGGAATAGTGAATGAACAGTGGAAAACTGGGACGCACCATCGGCAGCGTCGGAGAAGTGCTGAGCTGACTGGCTGGTCAGTTTTAAAACACTGTAATCTGGAAGATCGTCCTCGTCGCAGTCGTGCCCTTCTTCCTCCGTCGTCATCGTCTTCCCCGTTTCTGGTCTTTCTAAAAACAGAGACAAGCGTAGACGGATGAAGAGCGGCGTAACCTAACAATTTAACAAACCATTGCACATTTCAATCAATTACACAAGGACACGCGCTGAAGCATGCAAGACATTCGAGTCTAAGAAAACCATGTTTAACGATTAAAATACGATGTTTCGAGATGAGTGTAAATAATGAAAGGTCAGTGACATCCCTTCACAAGATTCCTTTATTAATCAGCAAACATACTTAAATGGAAATAATCCTCAACGTCTCTTTTGATACGGCACGCACTTCTAAAGGATCAAAAGGACACGTTCAAGCACTTCCATCAAGAGCAAAACAGCTAATAACATAAACACTGCATTTGCATGGAAACATCCCAATGAGCCTCTTTCATGAAACATGAGCAGATATCTGGTTAAGTTGAATATAAATACATTAATGTTTAAAATGTTGAATGCAACAATCAAGACTCTAGATTAAAAAATAAAGGTTCTTTGTTGGTACATATGTGGTTTCATGAAAAACATCCATGGAACTGGTTCTTTAGATTGTTAAAATGTTCTTCACATTAAGAAAAATGGTTCTTTTATTGTCAGTGTCAATGTCACTTTATTTGTATAGCACAGTTAAAACAATACACGTTGACCAATGTGCTTTACATCATTTGTAAAATAACACGCATCACACCACAATAAGACACATAAAACAGTCAGTCGATGGTTAAAAGCTATAAAAAAACAACTTTAAATGAATATGCAATAATGATATAACGAGTTTAGACCTGGGAATGTTTAGTGGGTTTAGGGGCGCTGGTCTCAACGTTCTTCCAGACTGATATTTAGTCAGGAGATGCAAAAGATAGGATTTTGCGAGTGGATTTGTATACTAATAAAAGGAGTTTAAAATCAACTCTGTAACGTACCAGATAGTCCCGGTGATTTGTGAAAACGGTGTTCACTTTTTCATAAAAGCATGAAATTTGGTGCACGCTCAAGCGCTTGCGATAGTAAATTAGGAGTACATGAAATATGCTTAATTTCATTCTGCATCTTCTCAGATACTGCGATTTCATTGTAATCCGCCTTTCACAATGTCATTGAATTTAACATTAACTATTCACCTGAACAGTTTATGATGTTGTACATGGTATCATTGTAATCACTGACCATCAAAACACAGGGGTAGACCTCACCTTTTCCATGTTATCATGTTTGGTTCAGGAGATATGATGAAAAATTTGGTCATGGCAGAAAGTAAAATGGCCGCCACGAGGCATTTTTGCAATGGCTCCATTTCTGAAAATGTTCGGGGCCCCAAACTGTACAAGTGTACCAAGTTTCATGCGTTTATGAAAAAGTGCACATATCACCTCAAATTTAGGTAAATAGCCAGTGCAATGAAACCAAGGTGGGCGTGATATGTTCTCGTTTTTTAATATCCATCAAGAGTCTAGCATTTTGACCTTTTTGCAATGGAGAGATAAATGTATGATTGACTAATTCCCTTGTAGAGTGTGCATTGCAATAATCAAGTCTTGAGGAGCTCAAAGCATGGATAGCAATTTCAAGACTTTTAAGCATCAAACACGATTTCATCTTGAATAAATTACATAAGTGGAAAAAAACATGATTCTACCATGGAATTAATCTTTCTATCCAACTTAAGGGAGCTGTCAATATGCAGCTCAGTTCAGTTTGTTTTTATTTGATAGGGACAAAGCATGTTAATGAACATTTGCACAAAATACACAATGTAAACAAGCCGGATTATAGCAACATTGCTAATTTACGTAGGCAGGTACACACAAAAACAAATACTCAGCACACAACACTACAAAAAAAAACACACATGCACACGACAATGTTATGATGATGAGGAAGGAGAACCCAGGCGCAGACAAAGTACACTAAACACAATTTATTATAGGCAAAAAGGGGAAAATAAAGCCCACAATGGGGTAAAACAAGACAAGACTGAGGATACTAACTAGACCATAAACTTGACAGAAGTCTAGACACTAACTAACAGCAAATACACAAACAGGATCTTCACAGGACTCGTAACAAAGACAGGATACTCACAGGAACTATTTTGCAATGACTCACATGAAATAATAGCACATGCAAGATTCACAGAGTAACATCACAGCAGTATTCACAATGAACCGACACAGGACAGAAAACACAAGGGGATTAAATAGGGAGAAACTAATGAGGGAAACAGGTGACGGCAATGATACAATAATGATAACAAGATGAGATAACAAGGGGGCGGGGTTACATGACGAGACAACGCAAGCACACAGCCAAACAAATGGCCATGTGCTTACACACAAAACATGGGCCTGTCATGATCCTGCCTCAAGACCAGGGAAAATCAGAGACAAGAAGGCAGAATCATGACAGAACCCCTCCCTTAAGGAGCGGCTTCCAGACGCTCCCTAAGGGAACACTAAACACGTGACATGACGGACTGAGACATGGACACAAACCAACAAAACATGACAAAAACCAACAACGGCAAACATGAATAAACAATAGCAGGGTTGGGGTGAAAAATCAAAAACAACAGACAAGGCAGAGGAGGTGGAGACAACACAGAGTTCATGGGGGAATGTCCAGGGTGGGTGGGTGGGACTGTGGTCTTGGGTGGACAGGACGATGGCTGAGGACGAGGGGTCCGGGCAGACTTGGATGGGGAAACACGAGGAACAGTCTTAGGGGAAACAGACCGGGGTGAAGTGGTGACAGGGGTGTCCGGGGAAACAAACAGAGGTCGGGTGACAGCTGGTACGGGGCTGGACACATTAGCTGGGACAGGGCTGGACACATTAGCTGGGACAGGGCTGGACACATTAGTTGGGACAGGGCTGGACACAGACATCCTCCAGTCTGCTGGGACAGGGCTGGACACATTAGTTGGGACAGGACTGGACACAGACATCCTCCAGTCTGCTGGGACAGGGCTGGACACATTAGTTGGGACAGGGCTGGACACATTAGTTGGGACAGGACTGGACACATCTGCTGGGACAGGACTGGACACATCTGCTGGGACAGGACTGGACACAGGACTGGACACATCTGCTGGGACAGGACTGGACACATCTGCTGGGACAGGACTGGACACATCTGCTAGGACAGGACTGGACACATCTGCTGGAACAGGACTGGACACATTAGCAGGAACAGTGCAAGCGGTGGCTGACTTAGGAACAGCGCTCTGGGTGGCTGGCCTCAGATCAACACTGGCTGCAGCTGACTCTGGAACCGGATCTCTTGCAGCTGTGGATTCCGGACTAGAGGACTTGACAGGACAGACAGGGACATCAAGGATCTTGACAAGAGCGGTAAGATAGTCAGATACGGCTCGAGCAGCTAAGACGACAGGCATTGTCTTAGGGGTAGAAACAGCTTGAAGAATCTCTTTAGCTGCTAAGTCGGCCGCAACTCTCTCAGCAGATCCGGGAATAGCACCTGCAGCAGCGGGCTCCGGGACGGCACCTGGAACAGCGCTTGCAGTAGCGGGCTCTGGAACAGCGCTTGCAGTAGCGGGCTCTGGAACAGCGCTAGCAGTAGCGGGCTCTGGAACAGCGCTTGCAGTAGCGGGCTCTGGAACAGCGCTTGCAGTAGCGGGCTCTGGAACAGCGCTTGGGACAGCGCTTGCAGTAGCGGGCTCTGGAACAGCGCTTGCAGTAGCGGGCTCTGGAACAGCGCCTGGGACAGCGCTTGCAGTAGCGGGCTCTGGACCAGCGCTTGGAGTAGCGGGCTCTGGAACAGCGCTTGCAGTAGCGGGCTCTGGAACAGCGCTTGGGACAGCGCTTGCAGTAGCGGGCTCTGGAACAGCGCTTGCAGTAGCGGGCTCTGGAACAGCGCCTGGGACAGCGCTTGCAGTAGCGGGCTCTGGAACAGCGCTTGGGACAGCGCTTGCAGTAGCGGGCTCTGGAACAGCGCTTGCAGTAGCGGGCTCTGGAACAGCGCCTGGAACAGCGCTTGCAGTAGCGGGCTCTGGAACAGCGCCTGGGACAGCGCTTGCAGTAGCGGGCTCTGGAACAGCGCTTGCAGTAGCGGGCTCTGGAACAGCGCTTGCAGTAGCGGGCTCTGGAACAGCGCTTGCAGTAGCGGGCTCTGGAACAGCGCTTGGGACAGCGCTTGCAGTAGCGGGCTCTGGAACAGCGCTTGCAGTAGCGGGCTCTGGAACAGCGCCTGGGACAGCGCTTGCAGTAGCGGGCTCTGGAACAGCGCTTGGGACAACCTGAGATGAAGAGCGAGAGGCTCCCTTTCTCCTCTTCTTTCTCCTTGGTCGCGAAGCCGAATCCGTAGCTGGACTAGCGACCAGTTGGAGATGTTCAGCTGGAACCGCAACAGGAGCAGGGATGGCGTTCTCGGGCAGCGCTGACTCGGTCGAGGAAGACTCAGACGGGGAATCCCAGGAAACTCGTCTCCCTCGTTTACCATGGAGGACAATGGGAGCAGAAGGGGCCTCAGGAGAGGTGGAACCAGCCAGATCACCAAGGGCAACAACGCCCAGGACACGACCCTCTGGGATGACAGGTAGCGAGGCAGATGGTGGAGACCTCGAGGAAGAAGCCCTTATAGAACCCTCTCGATCACCTCCTCTACTGCGGCCTCCACGGATCCCGCGAAACACGACCAACCGAGTCCCTTCAAAAGATTGTCGCTTGAGCTGGGAGGACATACTGTCTGCTGGGTTCTTTCTTAGTCGGTTCATTCTGTTATGATGATGAGGAAGGAGAACCCAGGCGCAGACAAAGTACACTAAACACAATTTATTATAGGCAAAAAGGGGAAAATAAAGCCCACAATGGGGTAAAACAAGACAAGACTGAGGATACTAACTAGACCATAAACTTGACAGAAGTCTAGACACTAACTAACAGCAAATACACAAACAGGATCTTCACAGGACTCGTAACAAAGACAGGATACTCACAAGAACTATTTTGCAATGACTCACATGAAATAATAGCACATGCAAGATTCACAGAGTAACATCACAGCAGTATTCACAATGAACCGACACAGGACAGAAAACACAAGGGGATTAAATAGGGAGAAACTAATGAGGGAAACAGGTGACGGCGATGATACAATAATGATAACAAGATGAGATAACAAGGGGGCGGGGTTACATGACGAGACAACGCAAGCACACAGCCAAACAAATGGCCATGTGCTTACACACAAAACATGGGCCTGTCATGATCCTGCCTCAAGACCAGGGAAAATCAGAGACAAGAAGGCAGAATCATGACAGACAAGGGCCCAAAATCTATATCCGATATACCCCTGGCTTCACTAAGGTAAAAAACAATAATCCCTGTCTTACTTTCATTTAGAACTTTGAAGCCATCCAGGATCCAAGCTATTTCTATGCGTCAGCAGCAAATAAAGCTCTATATCGTCCACAAAACAGTGAAACACAATGTTGTTCTCCTGGGAGCATGTAAAGTGAGAACAAAATAAGGCCAAGGATCGAGCCTTGAGGCACACCACAAGTAAGTCAAGTCAAGTCAAGTTTATTTATATAGCGCTTTTCACAACACAGGTTGTATCAAAGCAGCTTCACAGTAATAAATTAGAACAATACATCAATGTTTGTTTCTAGTGGAACGTCTACGTTTGGTAATGCTGATCAATAGTATCGTTGATTGATTGATTAATTAAATTAAATATCCCCAAATATCCCCAACTGAGCAAGCCAAAGGCAACAGTGTCAAGGAACCGAAAAACTCCATCAGGTGACCTAATGGAGAAAAAAAAAAAACCTTGGGAGAACCCGGGCTCAGTCGGGGGCCAGTTCTCCTCTGGCGTTTATGAACTAGAGGTCAGATTTAACTGTAAGATTAAAAGTATTATATGAATGACTCGCTGAAGAGATGCGTCTTTAATCTAGTTTTAAACTGGTAGAGCGAGTCTGAGCAACGAACAGTATCCGGAAGACTATTCCAGAGTTTTGGAGCTAAATGTGAAAATGCTCTCCCTCCTTTGGTGGATCTGGATATCCTAGGTATGACCAAAAGCCTCGAATTTAGTGATCTTAAAGAGCGCAATGGATTATAGGGTGATAGAAGATCCGTTAAATAGACTGGAGCTAAGCCGTTTAGGGCTTTATAAGTCAGTAGCAATACCTTGTAGTTAATACGGAACTTTATAGGTAACCAATGTAGGGATGATAAAATCGGTGTTATATGATCATATTTTCTTGATCTAGTAAGAACTCTAGCGGCGGCATTTTGGACTAACTGTAGCTTGTTTATTGAGGTTGCAGGACAACCAGCTAATAACGCATTACAGTAATCTAGTCTCGAGGTCATGAATGCATGAGTAAGAGGTGCTGATCTAGAGGAACAGGCACTAATATTCACTAATATCAGTCAGATAAAACTTAAACCACTTTCCCAGGACCCCCACATACTGCTCCAACTGCAAGATCAGAACAATGTGATCTATTGTGTCAAAAGCAGGAGTTAAATCCAATAAAATTGGATCTTCGGTCAATAGCAAGTCATTAAAAATTCACGCGGGCCATCACAGTCAAATGGAGTAAAACCAGACTGGTAAGTTTTGAAAATCTTACTTCCTTCTAAAGAAATTGTGTAATCGATAGGCAAGGCAAGTTTATTTATTTAGCACATTTCACACACTATGGTATTTTAACCCTTGTGCATCCTTGAGGACATTTTTGTCCTTTTCAGTTTTTTTTTTTTTTTATCACTTTGCCTGTGTTAATGCTAACTGCATAAAATTTGGCACGGGTGTGTATTTTTATTGGAATTTTACTATTTCATCACCATTTCCTTTTAAAAATCTATTTTGCACTAGTTACACAAAATACTTCCTCTCAGGACCTTTTGGACAAAAATGCAAAAATGCATTTTTTAATCCCTGTGCCGTTTAACTATAAAATGATGCAATCTTTTTTAATAGGCTTTCATTCTGTTGGCAAGGCTTTAAAATTGACATTTTTACCATTTTTTATCAGGTTAGGCCTATAAAGCAAATACTCACTTTATTCTTGTTTTCTGCTTCGGCATATTATAGAGCCAACTGGATAAATTATGCAACGATAATTGTGTGGGTTTGTTGGTATGGATGTCTAAGTGTGGTTTGTATGTGTGTAATAAAATTAAAGTGTGTTTGTGTGCTTGTAATATTTGAGAGAGAAAAACTCAACTGCAAATCGAAAATCCAATCACTGTGTTCACCAGTGGAGTTTTGCTGGCATCCAATGGGGAAAGTCTGGTACTGCGCCCAAACAAAATCTTACTGAAAGCTCATTTTTGGAGATATCAACCTCAAATTTGGAACACAACTTATTTAGATTTATAGCTTTGATTTTCTAGCCGTTTTAGAGTTAAACTTGTTTCATAAAATATATATTTTATATAAAATAATATTCATAAATAATTTTCATAAACTTAAACCTATATAACTTATTTTTGGATTTGCTTATAAAAAAAATTTTACTTCAGCAATAATCTGCCAAGGGTATTCTTTAAAATGATAGCAAAGTTAAGTCTGTGCTCCCAAACTTCAACTTTTTATGACAGTTTTTTGACATGGACATTTTTATCCTCTTTGGACCTATGTGTAACTTTTAAATTGATGCACAAGGGTTAAAGTGCTTTACATAGAAAGGAATGAAAATAATCACAAAATAAAAGCAAGGGAAATTAAAACAGTTATAAAAGGAATTAAAAGAGTAAAAAGATGAAACATAGATAAATTTCTCATCTGGAAAAACACCGGAGTATCATATTTTTCACAGCTGCTTGTTTTACTGTGAGATTTTCCCATGTTGATTGTACTGTGTCTGTGGTGTTCTTCCGGTGTGCCTAAGTAATCAATGGATAGAAAACTACCTTTTTCTAAAAATTTTGACACAAATGATGAAAGATGGGAAACCGTTCTGAAATTAGCCACTTTTATTTCTAATCTAAAGTACACTAAGACTCAAATCACTGGCAGCCATTTTCCATGTGTCATTTTGGCAACCTGAAACGAGAAACTAAATGAGAACTAAATGAAGTCGCAATCAGCCGTTCCAGCTGTTCTGAAGTACAGCATTAAGATTCAGTGACAAAAACTGCTTTCCCAAACATTTCTTTCAAGGAATTTATTTCTATTACATTGGCTTATACTGGATAAAGATGTTTCAAAATCCCTTTGTATTTTCATTTGTATGCCGTCAGGTATCAGGTCTTGGCATCAGGGGCATCGGAACAAGTGGGAGGAAGGCATTATAAATCTCACCAGCCTCTCTTCAGAAGCACGAAATGGTTTAAAACGCCTAGTTGACATTTACGAGACACTATTTGAAAGCTTAAACACTCAATAAGTTCATTGATCAGGTCTAAAGCTTTATGAATATAAAAAATGCATGATTTGCATAAGTTTTGTTTCTTCACATCTGTTGTTCACCTTCTCTGTCCTCGGGAAGTTTGTTCAGCGCCAGATGTGTCTCGGATAATGAATATTAATCGCATTCTGTGACGGTTGGCAGAGGTTTCTGCTTGATCATAAAGTTGACGTTTTACATCAAGCCAAGCCAACCTCTTTAAAATATCATAGCAATATCCCAAAAAGTGTGAGGGAGACCAGTTTTTGAAAGTTCAAGTGGTTGCCATTAAATGCCAACGAGCAAATGTCAAAGATATCCTGAGATCTGAAAGAACTCTAAAAGGTGGAAGCAGTTTTCATGGTTCCCAAGCACCTTGACATTTACATGATTTTAAGGATTTCAATCACTTTTACATGTCTGAAAACCACAAATCACAAATTTGTCTGTGGAAATCTTGAAAAGCATTGAAATGTTAGGAATAAAGTGCAACAGATCGCAGTTGATTCGTGACGCGTACGGACCAGCAGCCCCACGGTTCGGCACGCATGTGATTCGCGGATTAACTGCAAAATTTAGAGTGAAAGTTTATAATTTGGATGTGTTTTGTCTTGCCAATTTCCACATTCAAATGATTTCAAACGCGGAAGAAGAGGCGAAAATCCCGCGGATATAAACGAATAAGGACATTTCATTCTACCGAACTACACGCAAGTGCTGTATTACTACTCACACAGGGCAGTTTATTAGACGAATGAAACTTGTGAGGTAACGCAGCGCTGTTTCACTCGGTCTAAACTATCACACTAAACTGCATCTGAGTGTGTCGTTATAATGTTATTCTGTGTGTTAGTTTGTGGGCTGTATGAGACTAGCAGTGAGCTAGATCAACATTAGAATAACGTACTGATCATAGTCTAAGATATCATCATGTTGAGCTATATAAAGCGGCGTCTCTGTCGAGTCGAAGTTAGTCGCGGACGCTAACTCTCGAAAACACCACGCTGATATTGATCCTCGTTTTAGTTCTCCTTTTGTCCCAAAGTCTGCTAGAACGAAACAACAACAGCGTGAGCGCGCTGCTAGACGTAAGGCAGTTGTCCACGTCTGTCGCCATGGTTACTATGGCAGATCGAGCGGAAACCAGGGATAACGCGGATATTACGTCATTGACAGGCGACAATGAACAGGGACGAGTCATTATTTAAAATTGGAATTTCTCTGAAATTAAAAATCTTTGGGAACTTTTGGGATATTGTAAGTCCACAACTGCAGGAAATATATCACACTGTGCAAGTGATTTCTGGATATTTTATTACAAAATTCTTACATATTGTACCTTTAACCACATATTACCGCCTATGCCCTGTTGACCACTGAATTAACAATATTTAACAACAAGTAAGGGAGCTCATCAGAAAATACCTCTGAAACCGGTGAGGCCCGCTTGGCTTTTCATCCCTGTTTTCGTTTAGCAAAACTGAGGCAAATCAATTTGGGAATTTAATTATAGCTTGTCTGAAAATTAAACTGGTTCCAAAGCTCTAACGACCTTCGACTGCTTTCGATTTCTCCCCAACGCCCCCACATCTCAGTGTCAGCCGTGAATATTCATGCCCAACGGAAATATATACAAAAAAACAACCTTTTGATCTCTCTGAGGGGCCTTCACCGCACAACCTGCTGTAACTAGCATCTCATCTACATAATTACTGAAGAAACAGAGCTGATGTTTGCAGAGTATGAAGGGAGGCGGCACTTTTCATGACACCGTCAAGTATTAGGCCTGTAATCATTTCGTTGATGAGGGAAGACGCTAATTACATTCCCTCTGAAGTTTGATATTAGATTGTTAATTCTTCCGAAGTGACGTCACCAGCAAGCACGGGAGATGTGTGTATTTAGGCCTGTTTGTTTACTAAAATGTGTGGGGGGAACAAATTAGCATCGCTAATGTAATATTCGCAGTACAAAAAAGAAACGACTGCACGCACACTGAGCACATCACCGTGAAACAATGGGGGTTTCGGAAACACACGCAGAGTCGTCGAATCCAAAACGTTCATTTGAAAACAAAGGAAATCAAGTTGGAACGAAACAGATGTTCAAAACAGGTAATCAGGGGCGTCCGTGTCTTCAAAACACTAATGAATCATTCAAAAGACTGATTCTCTGTAGGGCACGAGCAACCTGTCGAAGTCGTGATCTCGAGATTGAGAGTTAACAACCGATGTAGTAAAACAACACAAGGGTCATTGGAGTCAATTGCTTTCAATTAACTCAACAAACTGAATGCAGGTTCTTTGCCAAACCTTTTTAATCCGCACACACTGGTTTCAGCAGAACTTGAGTTCATGGGACTTGATTTCCCTGCATAAAATCCCTTCCAAAGACCAGTTTAAACCGTAGTTTTCTATGGTTTTAGAGGGTTTTTGGGCACTTGTCAGCTGGTTACTGTGGATGACCAGCTAACCTCACTTAAAGTGTCAATCATTTTATCCTTTAAAACAGGATATTTTATTTCCTTGAAAAAAAAATTCTTCATGCCTCAAAATAGCTTGAATGTAACTTGACACCGTTGCCTCATTTAGTATTCATAGTTCTATGAATATGCAAATGAGCCCCGCCTCCACTCACTCCCTCAGCTCAGAGATCCACTGGTTGACGATCACACGTTGATCTGATTGGTTACAAGGTAGTTTGTGACGTCAGAAACACCAGCGATTTCGAAGCGTGTTTTTGAGACTGTCTTTGGTTCACTGCAGTTTTAAGGAGAAAATACTCAGCAATGCTGTCGACTTATGAATTTACACATGGTTTGTTTTAAAGCAGATTAAAAACACCACATAGACACATAAACAACATTAAAAGCTGGATTTTCACCACAGGGGGACTTTAAGCCTTGTTCATACTACGAGTCGGGCAACGATTTTGCTGCCTGAGAACAACTAAGCCAATATGTGAATCCTTTGATAAATTAGTTTGACCTTTGCAACGAATCTTACAACAAAGCTTAGTGTCATGAAATTGTGCCCTGCGGCAGCCTAATAAAAAATCAAAAGGAGCATAGCAAATAATGATAAGTGTGATAAACAGAGAGAATCTCATTATTTAGCAACATTACATCCCTTTATTTAACGTTTCTCTTCAAATTTAAAGGGGTCATTCACAATGGGCTCTTAATAAAAACTGGCTGTCTATGCAAAAATTTCTGAAATATATGCAAAAAAACTGCAAACAATGTATAAAATTGGTGTTACATGACTAGAAAATATTTTGAAAAAGAGATGTGTCGTTCCCTTTTGCCAAAAAAACTGTCATCAACACCCATAATGCACTTTTGATTTTGGACCCCCATCTCCTTTTTAGCTATTGTAACAACACAAAGGTGGTTAAAAATCTGTAAACTTATCCTTTAAAGTCCCCCTGTGGTGAAAATCCAGCTTTTAATGTTGTTTATATGTCTATGTGGTGTTTTTAATACGCTTTAAGACAAAGCATGTGTAAATTCATAAGTCGACAGCATTGCTGAGTATTTCCTCCTTAAAACTGCAGTGAACCAATGACATCGCTGGTGTTTCTGACGTCACAAACTACCTTGTAACCAATCAGATCAACGTGTGATCGCCAACCAGTGGATCTCTGAGCTGAGGGAGTGAGTGGAGGCGGGGCTCATTTGCATATTCCTAGACCCGCGCATACTAAATGAGGCAAGGGTGTCGAGTTACATTCAAGATATTTTAAGGCACACAGAAAGGAAAAAACGTTTAAATATGTCATTTCGTTGATTGAAGATGAGTTTTAAAGGGATCATCGGATGCCCATTTTCCACAAGTTGGTATAATTCTTTAGGGTGTTCATGTAAAGTTTGTAATATACTTTGATTAAAATTCCTCAATGGTTGTGTTGAGACACCCTTTTACCTCCTCAAAAACAGCTCTGTCCACAGCGACCCGTTTCGGTGCATGTCTCTTTAAATGATAATGAGCAACTGCTCTTCTGTGAGGCGTGTTCGCGGGAATATGCTAATACGGGAAATATGCTAATTCGGGACAGTCCGTCAGCGGCCGTGGGCGGAGCATGAGCATTATGACATCATGGATTTTTTTCATTGTATGGTGGTTGTGTCCAGACACATTTATATTTGCCAACGCCATATAAAAGTGAATTTTGCATTGATAAAGGATTGACTAAACAGGGAACTCTAAACCAAAACAATCAAATTGCAAGGAAAAAAGTGTGTTTAGTCCAGCAAACCTCCATCATTCTGCCTGAGGACACAGAGTTTCAGTGCTGATGGTTTCTCATCGCCGCTCATGCAGGGGATTACCGTCTGCACCGCACCTTCAGATTGATTCTGCCAGCAGGGAAGAGTCTTGTCGGTGAAGGTGTCAAGACTCAACGTACAGAACGGTTACAGATGGGCGAAGGTCAAATCAGAAGGTCTATTTAAGCCCACTATCACTGTGATTATGTCCTGATTACCGTCCTTTAATTCTGTCACCTTGAACAGTTGACAGAAAGACTGATCAATCGAACTTCAGTCTGTAATTTAGTTTCTATTAAAAGCCTGTAATGAAGCGCGGTCGGATACGTTCTCCAACCCACACGCCTGTAATTGAGTGTCCTTCTCGAGCCACATCTGAGTTTATGGAGTGTGGCACCTTACGAAAGACTTAAAATAATGAATGGGACTTGGCTAATGAACAGGACGGCTAGTCACGCGCCCATTTCCATTTTTTTCTCCCTGCATTCAGTTGGAGATCCATTTCCCTCTCAAGCGCGCCATTCATGGAAATGCATTTGCATATTAAAACCGTTGACATACATAATTCAAAGCGCAATTATCACATTCAGCAAAAGGCGTGGGAGAGCTGTCCTTCAAAGACAATAGCTTTTAAAGGATTTATACGGCCGCGTTTGGAAGTGGACTATGGTCTGGCGGTGTAAATTACACACTGATTTTTGATCAATTTTGGACACGGAAGGACCATCTCTCGTTGAAGAGCATTCATGTGGGACTTACATATGCCGTGGAGGGATATATAAAATATTTTATAAGAAATATAGTGGGTAACAAAGTTCATTTGGATGAGGGTAAGATTCGATTAATGTACATTTAACCTGTTTAATATGGAGAGGCACTGAAGTGTAGACCTTCGTTAATGGGTTTTAGACCTACACTGTACATGACGTGAGATATCAGGCCATAGGGACATTTTAAGTGCCAAAAACGGCAAATTCCTTCCTTTTAGGAAGGTTTCAAAATAAGATTTTCTCCACCTTCTGAAAAGAGTCGAGTGTCAAAACCCATCAGGGTCAATGCTGGACTTGGCACTGACCTCACGGGGCCTTTAAGAGGAAAAGATTAACAGGTTCTGTCAAGGCAGCGCAAGTCTTTTCATCGATTACGATTAGATCTCTGTGACGGCGAGAGAGAAGGAGCGCTCTTAAAAACACATCTACCTCTGCCCGCGACAGCTCATTTTATCCAGACAATTCGACTTTATCCAGACGCTAGATCAAAGGCATGGATCCAATATCCGGCGTGCAATAATTTCGGCAAACATTATGTTCAAAGGCAAGAGAGATTAGAGGCTGATAACCAGGAGAAATGACTCTGAGAATGAGCTACTCATGCGAAAAGCATCCCAACATTTCACCAGCATGCGACGATTCGCAAGATTTCAATATGCCGGAAAGCGCAGGAACTAGTAGTCCAGAGAGGATAGAGATCGGACTCTAATATTAATATTATTAGGTGTGGAGGTCGTGTCAAGCGTCACTCGGTATATCCAGGGTTATTTCCATTGTGACGTCAGTAAACAGGTGTTACCCACAACCACATCAGTTTAACATTGGTTTAACAAACCTGTATGACGTTCGAAGATATTTTGTAGAACGTTGGGAACAGAGCGAGTTTTGGACCCCATTGACTTTCATTGTATTGACGAAATAGACACTAACACGTTTTTCAAGATAAATTGCTTGGGATGTTCCTATGTTGAAGCTGCTTTTGATAAAAGCATCAGCACAATAAATAAAAGTTGCTCCAAAACCAGTGTAACGTTCTTCTGCTGAACACAAAAGAAGATATTTTGTAGAACGTTGAAAGACTTTGGACCCCATTGACTTTCATTGTATGGATGAAATAAACATTGGTAACACTTTTTAATAACTGCACGCTATTAATCATTAGTTAAGCATTAGTAAACAGTTTGTTTGTCATTTATAAAGCATTAATAAGCAGTTTATAAATTGTTATATAATTGTTCTTGATTTTAAAGCATATCTATAATGTGTTCAATAATTGTATTTTCATACTTTATTAATGATCAATTTATCATTTCTAAATGAAGTATTGCATTATTTACAAACCGGTTATTTAGGAGTTGTCAGTGGTTCATAAGATCACTTAGAAAGTGTAAGTAAATGATTAATAAACTGTTTAAATACATATTATTATTCAGACATATAGTAATAGTTACTTAGTGTGTTAATAAATGCTTTAATAACATGCATTTCTACTGTAATTCAGGGTTAATTCAGGTAGTTATAAAGCATTTAGTAGTGGTCAGTGAACTATTGTAGTGAGCTCATCTAAAGTGAGGACTAGTTATGCCTTGTAAAGCGTTTATAAAGGAGATTAAAAGGCTGTTAAATATTTTTATGTTCTGTATGACTGTGTTGCTTTTGTTTCCTTTATCTGTTTAGAAGAAAACTGAGTCTTTAAATCTCCTTTATTAAATGCTTTACAAGGCATAACTAGTCCTCACTTTAGATGAGCTCACAGAAATAGTTAACTGACCACTACTAAATGCTTTATAACTCATGAATCTACAACATTTACTTACACTTTCTAAGTGATCTTATTAATCACTGACAACACTTAGTTTGTAAATAATGGTAAATAATGTAACTGGTTTGTAAATAATGCTATACTTCATTTAGAAATGCTAAATTGATCATTATGATAAATTGATCAAGTATGAAAATACAATTATTAAACACATTATAGATATGCTTATAAATCAAGAATACAGCATTTATAACTGTATTTATAAACTGCTTATTAAAGTCTATTAATGATTTATAAATGGTGAATTAACTATTTACTTGATTAATAGCATGCAGTTATTATAAAGTGTTTCAAAAATATCTTCCTTTGTGATATATATATGATAAATGGCTTGGGATGTTCCAGTTTGGAAGCCACTCTCGATAAAAGCGCCAGCTAAATGAATAAGTGTGTGAATGTTTTTTTAATCCTGTCTTTTTTCCCACGCGCAGCAACTACGCACCACAATCCTCTTGACTCCAATGTATTTTTGTCTCGTTTCCAGACCAAATATCTGAAAAATCTTAAATCAAGATGCATTTACTAGATGAGTAAAATGACATAAGATATTAAAGGGTTAGTTCACCCAAAAATGAAAATTATGTCATTAATGACTCACCCTCATGTCGTTCCAAGCCCGTAAGACCTCCGTTCATCTTCGGAACACAGTTTAAGATATTTTAGATTTAGTAGTGTTCATGTAGTGTTTTTGCGCAGCGCTTCTGTGTTGTACGTCACACGCATCACACATGACCAGCGTCGGCCAATAGTGAGCCTACGTGTGACGTACAACATAGACGCACTACGCTGTTACACTACGTGAACTCACTCGAGGCCCAGAGAGAAGGAAATGAAAAGTGGAATAAAGTCGTTATTTTCGTTTACTTTTTGCGCACAAAAAGTATTCTCGCCGCTTGATAAACTTAAGATTGAGCCACTGATGTCACATGGACTACTTTGATGATGTCTGTATTGCCTTTCTGGACATGGACAGTATGCCGTCCATTGACTTTCAATGGAGGAACAGAAAGCTCTCGGACTAAATCTAAAATATCTTAAACTGAGGTCTTATGGGCTTGGAACGACATGAGGGTGAGTCATTATTGACATAATTTTCATTTTTGGGTGAACTAACCCTTTAAGTCTTGTTTTCTGGGGAAATAAATAAAAATTAAGTGAGTTTTTGCTTAAAACAAGCAAAATTATCTGCCAATGGGGTCAGAAAAATAATGTTGTTTCTGTTTGAATTAAGATGATTGTTCTGACCCCATTGGCAGATCATTTAGCTTTTTTTAAGCATCAGCTCACTTAATTTAGATTAATTCCCCCAGAAAACAGGACATAATATCTTATGTCACTTTACTCATCTAGTAAATACATGTTGATTTAAGAGTTTTTAGATATTTGGACTGGAAACAAGACAAAAATACTAAGTAAGAAAAGCATATTTTGCAGTGTATGCCGAGTTTTTGAGTTGCTTCTTCCAGCTTTGAACAATCAAAAGAGGCATCTATCCTCAAGCTGAAGGGTCTATTACGTGTAGGTTAATGACAGGCCGTGTACCTGATTACCGGCAGGCCTCGTGCACCTGTCTCAGTCGTGCCTCTTTCTGTATATTTCCGCAGAGAACGCAGCGTGCCTGCTATTCTTCTCAAAGGGCGGATGAAACAACAGACCTGAATGTTTGCTTGATTCCTCGACGTCGCCGAGGCTTTTTCTCTGGGAACAAAAATGGCCATGTGTAATTTCCGTCTGCCGGTGGAACGCTGTGTTCCTTAAAAGCCGGAGGGAATAAAGGACAGCATGAAACCCTTCCTGACTCTAATTCCCCCCATTCCAGAGTTCGCTTTATACACAAATTATTGTGTTTTTTTCCCCAGTGAGGCATCAGCTCAAAACAAAAAGCCCAGAACAAACACAACAAAACACAAGTGTGGCTTTAACACAACAGGCAATTAGTCCAGAGACGAAATCCAAAAGCTGAAACACTCTCAGTCTGAGACTTTAATGTACCGTCCGGAAAAAGACTAAATCAACAAACAATCACGTTCCCTGTCAAATGCATTCACATGCCATGTTAAAAATTAAGAGCGTAGAGGAAAATTTACGAATAGTTTGTCATGTCGTTCCAAACTTCCACAAAAGAAGATGTGGAACTTTGGACCCCATTGACTTTCATTGTGGGGACGAAATCAACACATTTTTCAAGATATCTTCTTTTTGTGGTATATGATAAATTGCTTGGGATGTATTGTGGAACAGGTAAGTTTAATACTCTAGGTATGTTCCTCACTTAACTGTCTAATTTCTAACCCAAGACATAGACGTATTTGTACGGACTTCAGATATGCATCAGTTTTGCATAATAAAGTCCTCATAAAACATTTCAGATGAGACAATTGGTGTGTCCATTTACTGCCCCCTAGTGTAAAACCACATATGATCACAGACATGAAACAATCCATCAGGCTCCCTCAACTCACAATTATGACAATTGTGTACATAAATTATGTATATAAACCAGCTAGCAAGGTAAAAAAGGGTTTATGTGTCAAACATCAATCCCACACTTTGGATGCTGAATGATCATTATTAAAAATACAATAAACAACAAACTGACGTTAAAGTTTATGTTTAAATATAATGGTAACACTTCAGTTTAGGGTCCAATTCTCACTATTAACTAGTTGCTTATTATCATGCATATTACTAGGATATTTGGCTGTTGATATTGGACTGATATTGGATATTGTACTTATAAAGCAAATATTAATGTCTTATTCTGCATGATCATATTCTACATCCTAAACTTAACCACTACCTTACTAACTATTAAAGCTCCAATATGTAGGAATTTTGTAATACAATTTCCAAAAATAACTTGCACAGTGTGATATATTTCCTCCAGTTGTGTACTTACAATATCTCAAAAGTCTCCAAAGATTTTTTATTTCAGAGAAATTCCGATTTTAAATAACTGGCCGTCCCGGAAAAGAAATGTCGCTCCTCAGTGACGCAATATCCCTTTTTTCCGGTGTGGACCATGTGATAGGATATTCCACCACACAGGATTTTTTTTTTTTTTTTTTACAACAACTTTATTGAGGTTTTTTTTCTCATCACAATAAACAATAAAGACGTCTGACAAAGAATAAAAAAAGAATAAAATAAAAAATATGACCCACCACACCGGAATATCGCATGGTCAAATGCGGAAGTGGTGGTTATAGCGTTATAGCCATAGACTGTACGGTTATAGCTGTTATGGATCACGAACTCTTTGGCGAGTATGGAAGTGCCAACAAAACGAAAGCGTCCATATTCGGATACACGCGGAGTCACGGACTGTGTGACAAACGGAGGAATAAAACCCAGATAAATATCGGCAGGCGTTTTCGAGATGGAGAGAGCTGCGCGACAATCTTGGACTTGACAGAGACTCTCTCGCGAGTGTATTGAGACAGGTAAGACATGCAACTGTCAATAAAAGCACTTATAAACAAAGTTATATTGCTCTTTGTACTTTGGTAAGGCTTTTTATCACGTGTGGTGACCGAGCTTATGGCAGTACAATTAAATACAATCGGATATGATGTTAAAAAAATATATTTAGTCATTACTTGCAAATGTTCGTTCAAATTTACTTTTAGGTATTGGTTTGAACACGTTACACAACACGGCATTAACCATAAAAACGTAAAACTGCACAACATTAACCAAACAAATCATTTGACAAATAGCTGTATGTTGCAACGGGATAATATAGCATAACATTTCACGTTCCTTGCAGTTCATTAATTATGATGAAATAAAATAATACGATCAGACATACAGGTAATACAAAAACGAATAAATTACCTCATCCGTGATCATGATTCATTAATTCCATGTAGATATATCGCTAGATGGTGAAAACGCATTAAAAAAAACGACATCTCCCATCGTCACCTCCTTCATAGCGTCATCAAGCTTCGCCTTTGTTATTGTTGAAACTGCGCCCTCTTGTGGTCAAATACCAAAGTCACATACTGGAGCTTTAATAAGCAATAATTAGGAGTTAATTGAGGCAGAAGTCGTAGTTAATAGTGAGAATTGGACCCTAATCTAAAGTGTGACTAATTTAATTTATGAAATACAGTAAATACATTTTTTCATAGTCATTAATACTTTTATTCATCAGGGATGCATTACTTGATCAAAAGTGACAGTAAAGACATTTATAATTTTACAAAGGGTTTCGATTTTTTAATTCTCTATGCATCAAAGAATCCTGAAAACAATCATATGAAGCAGCACGACCATTTCAACACTGATAATAATCATAAATGTTTCTTGGGCATCATATTAGAGTGATTTCTGAAGGATCATGTGACACTGAAGACTGGAGTAATGATGCTTTGATAACAGGAATAAATTACACTTTACCGTATATTCACATAGAAAACAGATGATTTACACTGAAATAATATTTCACAATTTTGTCTGTATTTTTGATCAAATAAATGGTAAGCAAAAGAGAAACAATCTTACCAACCCAAACATTTGAATGGTAATATATATATAGTATCTATAAGTTTAAAAGTTCAAAAGTTTAGGCGGTACGTTTTTCAATGTTTTTGAAGGAGTCTCTTCTGCTCACCAAGGCTGCATTTATTTGATTAAAAATACAAAACAAACTGTACAAATTGTGTAATATTACCATAATTTTAATAGCTGAATTTTCAGAAGCATTACCCCAGTCTTCAGTGTCTCATGATCCTTCAGAAATCACTCTAATATGATGATTTGATGCTCAAGAAACATTCATTAGCTTTAGATTTCAGATAAATGCTGCTCTTTTGAACTTTCTATTCATCATAACATCATGAAATAAAAATGTAAATAACTGTTTTCAACATTGATAATAATCATAAATGTTTCTTGAGCATCAAAAGAGAGAGAGAGAGAGAGAGAGAGGCTTGATCGAAAAGTCGCAAAGTGTTTACTTATATTTGTGTGTGTGTGTGTGTGTGTGTGTGTGTGTGTGTGTGTGCGTGTGCGTGTGTGGCGTGGGCGCGGGCGCGGGCGCGATCGAACAGTGGAAACATAAAACATAGTCCGTCATTTTGTTTATACAGGACATCATTCAAACTGCAAAGTGTTTAAGTTACTGTTAATTAAATTTTTAAGGAAAACAAATATATTAATCTGAAATGTAGCAAATTAATTTTCAATTCATTCAGGTACAATTACCAAAACATATCTCAAGGTCTTTTTGTCTGAACCGAGGTATGAACCGAACCGTGACTTCTGTGTACTGTTCCACCCCTAATATATATATATATATATATATATATATATATACACACACACATATATATATATATATATATAGTTAATATCTAGACAGATTCTCCAATCTTACCTGCACTTTGTGATTTTTCTGCGAGGAATTCCCTTATTTTCTCCACCCAGAGGTACAGAATATTCTCCCCAGTGTTCTCCCTAAACAAGACAATCACATTTCATATTTCATATCCACACAGATACACTGATCTGAGAGTGAAATGACACACACTCACACATACAGCTCCTCTAAACTGTTGGACAGGGCCCTTCTGTCGGGTCCCCGGAGCCAAGCCGCGCTGTCAGGAGGAATACACACCAATCACTGCACATTTACTTCACGTTTCTTTATTATCTGCACTGAAAGCAACATACATACTTGATCTGATATATCGGAGGCGCTGAGCTCGGATAATCTGGAGGGAGTATGATCTTCAAACAAAAATTAACATGCATTTAATATTTGTACTGGGCAACGATTAATCTCATCCAAAATAAAAGTTTGTGTTTACATAATATATGTGTGTGTACTGTGTATACTTATTTTGTGTGTATAAATACTAGGGCTGTCAAACGATTAACCGCGATTAATCGCATCCAAAATAAAAGTTTGTGTTTACATAATATATGTGTGTGTACTGTGTATGCTTATTTTGTATATATAAATAAACACACACATAGAAATATTTGCATGTATTGTATATTTATATTCTATATAAATAACACATTTTCTTAAATATATACATGCATGTGTGTGAATTTATATATACAAAATAATTATACACAGTACACACACATATATTATGTAAACACAAACTTTTATTTTGAATGCGATTTATCGCTGCACAGCCCTATTTAATATTCATGAGCGCGTTTTGCATATTCATGAGCTCGATCTATGTTTCGTATACCTGTAAACACACCGTCCATGTGGGCTTCTGGGTGTCATCTGATATTCTGATGCAGAAAACTCTCGAAGCTTCATCAATCACACACCATTCTTCCCCATAGATGGAGGAAAGCGCCTCAATCTCCTCTATCTGTGTGATAAACATCAGCTCAGCTCAGCTCATCATCATAAGACAGAGTAACACGAGGCTTATATACCTGAGACTGCAGGTCTGCATCACTACTCTCTTCTGATGAGTCCATCGACTTCAACACATGACTAAAAAAAAAAAAAAGATCAACACATGACTGCTGAGGAAAAGTTCCTGTTGCGCACAGATTTCACTGTTAAAGTCGGACTTGTTAATATGTATACGCCTTATTAATATGTATATGGATATAATGTACCGATCGATTGAGACAGTGAGAAGTACATTTATATATTCAAAGTGACAGATAAAACGCACGTGGTCTTGAAGTGGGAAAGTCTCAAAACAACACACGCACAGTGCTTCCGGGTTAGAGCAGGGGGTCACGTGGGCATCTGATAATTATTGTATGTTTGCATAATGTGTTATTGTTCATACGTATTTGGATGTGAAACATACAGAATAAAAGGTTCATATTATAATGAATAAATATTACGTTGATAGTGTATTCAAGTTATTAATATTTTTAATTACTTTTATTTTAAATGTTTTAATTACTGATATTAATGTAAGTTAAATGGATATATTAAATATAATATATTACTGCTACAGTACATTATTGACATATTCAAAAAAAATACAATATTATATATCCTTTTGATATTGTATTTGATTAGTAATATGATAGAATATTAATAGAAAGGTCCATATTATATGGAATAAGTATTATATGAATAATATTTATTTTAATCATGTATTCGAATTGTTTATTAATATATTTTTTTTATTTTACATTTTTTAATTATTAATGTCAATGTAGATTAAATTTATATATTAAATATAATATTTCACTGCTACGTTAAATTATTGAAGTTCTAAAAAATAAATAGTTTATTTGATTAGTAATATTATATACATTTGATATATAATTGTGTTCGATTATTAATATGATAGAATAAAAAGTCCATATTATTTGGAATAAATGTAATATTAATAATATTTCTTTAAAAGTTCTTATATTACAAATATAAATTTGTTATCACCATTTCGTTATTATATATTGGATAGTATTATATTGATTCTAAATCATTAAAATGTAAAAAAAAAAAATAATAATACTATATTTGATTATTAGTTGTATATGTATTGTATGTTTTTTTATTGAATATTATTACAATTAATTATAATAATGTTTTTATTGTTATCTGTTATATTGTCATTTTATCTGCCAGTCTGATTTCTCTAGAAGGAGTAAAAAGAGAAAAAGAAAAAAGATCTAGATGGAGTGACGTCGAAAGAGCACTAATGAGCCAAGCCCCACCGCCAACCAATCAAACCACGGCATTCAAAAACGTCGCCGGTCAGCCAGTAGCAGAGAACTGCCTCATTAATTATTCATGACATGCCAATGTTGTTCCACCTCACGCGGGCTGGCGGAGGAGAAAAACATACTGGAAACGAGTGAAGATCGTCACCATGGCGACAGCGATTTATCTCGAACATTATCTCGATAGTGAGTATAATTCACTTCCGAACAAATACAGCGGATTTAACGTTTTTGTTTTTTTACGCGGGATTAAGGTGTTATAAGAGGTCCAGTTTGAGGATGTTTTGATGGCTAATGTCAGATTAGCATTAGCGAGCTTCAGCTAGTAAACCAACAGGTTGATTAGCCTATTTTCTACTGTACAACATTGCGTAAATCTACGTGATTCTTTTATTTTGTTGTTTAAGTGGTTTTGTATACATCTATTATGAAACCAAAGCAAGTTGTAAATGCATTACAGAAAGTAGTTAGCCAGCATGCTAACAACATGCTAAGTCAACAAAGTCATGTTATGTGAGATTTTATGTGTGTATATGTATTTGTACTCAGGTATCTGTCTAGATAAATAGAAGATGGTGGTCTAGAACGTTCCTCTTGTATGTAAACAGTACTTTTTTTTTAAATTGAGATATTTTTATGATCCTAGGCATTGAAAACCTGCCCTGTGAGCTCCAGAGAAACTTCACACTTATGCGGGAACTGGACAACAGAGCGGAGGGTGAGATGACATCTTAAATCATATTGTGCCGTCTACCTAGGGAGCATCTTTGGGTATTATAGGGCGTTAAGTATCGTGACCCAGTCCCGGAGAAGTGACATGAAAATGGATGAAATTGATGGATGTGTTTTTGGTCCCCCCCTTCTTTTGCAGAAAAGAAATGTGAAATCGACAAGCTCGCAGAAGAATACATCACTAACGTCCGAAACCTGGCCCCCGATCAGAGAGTGGAGCACCTGCAAAAGATTCAGAACGGATTCAGCAAATGCAAAGAATACAGCGACGACAAAGTGCAGCTCGCCATGCAGACGTACGAGATGGTCAGTGCCGGCGATCCCAGACCGGGTGGAAACCTGGAAATATGGGAATTTCAAATGTGTGATTTACACGGAAATTTCTATTCTCAGTTTGTCAGAAAAGATGGAAGTTTGTTTTTATAATAAATATAATTTTCTGTATTTTAATTTATTTATTGAGGAGATTTCGCAATTTGCAAACGCAGTTACAATTCATTTTAAAGTGTGGGAAACTCAAACATGTTTATTTAAATTTTTCTGCGTTTATCTTCCCATGTTTGTAAAAAATGGCCTGATTTTGTTTTGTTTTTTATTTAAATTAAATGAATGTACTATAATTTAGTTTGATAATGTTTTTTTTTATTTCATATTTTGTATTTTTAGGGGATTTTATGTTGCTAAATTATATTAATGCAATAGTTATAATCTATTTATTCACTTTTTGAGCATATAACCCGAAATGAACTTTCTAACTCAAACTCGTAAATCTTAAATGCTTTGGAGCAACAGACTGAAGTTTGGACTCTTTTTAAAGACGACACTTGGCTGAACTTGAAAAAAGTTATACAATTTTACATTTATTGTTATGAAAAATGCACTAAAAACAGTTTTCAATTTTTATGTGAAATACATATTTTCCAAAACACATTTTTCTCTAAAACTGAGAATTCAAAGCCATAAACCTGAACAAGTCGTGTTTCAACTTTGAGTATGATATCTTAAAAAATGAAATCTAGTTTCAGAAAAGCACCAGAGGGTGTGTATAATAAGGTTGTTTTATTATACTCTTATTAATATTTTGAGTTTTATTTGGTTATGGTATTTTTGTATAATTCTGAGTAATTTCCTTATGTGCTTTTGTCATTGCATTTATTTATTTATATTGCTATTTAGGTTTAATTTATTTTTATTTCAGTTTTAGATCCAAGCAGTTCAACTTATTATCATTTACTATAAGTTTTTCAACTAATATTTACATTTGACTTTTTTCAGCTTTATTTAAATGAACAGAAATATTTTTATAGCTTTGGTTAACAATAATAACCCTGTCCTGTCCAGTCAATCACTGCGGCGTTGTTTTGAATAGTTTGATTTACATATTGTTTTGTGTCTTTTTTAAGTATAATTTTTTTTGCATGAATTTTTTTGGTATTATTATTAAAAATAACCCCGAGCTTGTTCTCACTAGGTGGACAAACACATCCGAAGGCTGGATGCTGACCTCGCTCGCTTCGAGAACGAGCTGAAGGAGAAGTTGGACGTCAGCGGCTACGAAAGTCCAGACAACAGAACGCCCAAGAGTAAGACCCAACGTGGCTCGTTTTGGACAAATACATTGCGTGTCATACTGTACATGATCAAATAAATATGAACTGTTGTCCTCCGTAGAGGTGAGTGGCAGAGGAAGCCTGAAGGAGAAACGACGACCGAAAGGAAGAGGACGGAAATCTTCAGACGACGACTCGCCACGGAAAAAGAAAATGAAAAACGGGTAAGAGTCGACTTTAGGAAATGCTTCGCCCAAAAATGACAATCATACGAGTAAGAAGCAGCATCAGCTTTGTTTCCATCCATTTTTATGCAAATTTTGGGATATCTCTTAAAACAACGCTGGATTAAAATCCAAAATAAATTCTAAAAATGCGCATAAAAAAACGCATGCGCTCAATTGGAAACGCTGAATAAATCCCAAGACGCTCAACATAAGCCTCACATGTGGCTGTGATTGGATAACTGGAGTAACCAGCGGACCAATCACATCGCAGCATCTCAAATGTTGGTTGAGTCAAAGTCTGTCATCAGAATGATTTTATTCCCTTGACCACATGGGATGGAAACGCTGCTTTATTCGCAGATTTTAATGCAATATTCCAATTTTCCACATAATGTTTGATTGACTCGTCACTATTTCCACTTTTTTTTCCGCAGCCCTGAGTTCTCTGAATCCGTCTTACCAGTTCACCCATCAGACGTCTTAGACATGCCTGTGGATCCCAACGAACCCACGTACTGCCTGTGTCACCAAGTGTCATATGGAGAAATGATCGGATGCGACAACATGGATGTACGAGCGGATCCATTCACTCTAAACTGGTTCTTTTTTGCCTTTCCTCATGTAACAAAACTGCTTTTCTTCACAGTGTCCCATTGAGTGGTTTCACTTCGCCTGTGTTGATCTGACAACAAAACCCAAAGGGAAATGGTACGTCGCTCTGTTCAGAGTTGCTCAACGAGGAACCGTCGATATCTTTGTTTTTGAAGATCACCAAACAGCTTTTCTTTTCTTTCTTCCAGGTTCTGTCCACGATGCACCCAGGATCGAAAGAAAAAATGAGATGTTGAGATTACGTTTCTATATGAATATACATATGCATATATATGTATTTTGTCTAAGTGGTAAAATAGGATAATATATACTCCTTTATATGGCCATGATGAAATATATGAGGGTCACGAGAAAAAACAAAGTTTTTATTTTTCAAAGTACTTGAAATGTTTCCATTTGTTTGAGTTTCATTCTGTGTTGTCAAATTGTCTTTTTAGGCAATTTCGGATATATTATATATGATATAGGCTATCTATATATATTTTCCTCTCTTTACTTACTGATTATTTTTATGAAGCTTCAAGCATCCAAACTCTTGTGCTTTGCTCATGAAATGTTTTTAGCGCGGCAACAAGTCGTTCGGCACGATTTCACTTTTAAGACGCTGAATTCGGCAGCCAACGTACGATTGTATTTCCCGCTCTTGCACTTAAAGTCCAATACGACTACTTTTCCTGAAACTACCCATTTGCTTTGAAACTCTCTCTGTTGTTAGAGAGAAGTGAAACTTTGAAGTGCAAGTAAAGTGTTTAATTATAGAAGCTTGTTTCCGCCATGGAATAAAACCATTTAAAAGATAATTGCGAGATATAATGTCAGTTGGGATGTATAAACTCGCAGTTACAAGAAAAAGTCAGAATTGTGAGATATAAACTTGCAATTGCAAGAAATAAAGTCATAATTGCTGTGTATAAACCCGCAATTGCAAGAAATATAGACAAAATTGTGAGATATAAACTCGCAATTCTGACTTTTTTTCTCGCAATTCTGACTTTTTTCTCGCAATTCTGACTTTTTTTTCTCGCAATTCTGACCTTTTCTTGTAATTGCGAGATATAAACTTTTGCACGATTAGGAACGATTGAAAATGGAAGCTTGTCTCCGCCGCATAATAAATAATAATAATAAAAAAGGTAATTGCGACTTTTTATCCCACATTTTTTACTTTTTTTTCTCGCAATTGCTTGATATAAACTTGATATTAACTTTTTATTGTTTTTTTTTATTCTGTAGCGGAGACAAGATTTCGTATTTAATCGTTCCTAATCGTGCAATTGCAGATAATAACCCAAAATCTCAAGGTATAACTGCCGTCATTTGAGGCTTTTCCGCTCGAGTTGGACAATCGAGTTCTGCTTCATTCTTCGCTTTATTTACGAGAATCTTTTGCCGAACTCAAAGCGATTAACTACTGCATTTCAAAGCGACAGTACACGTGCGACGTCTCGTTGTTGAATGTTTTAAACGTGTGATTTTGGCAGTATCTGCCGTCTTTTCTCCAGCAGCTTTGATGCACTTTTTAATCGACGGGACTCGGCACTTGTGGCTTGTCGCTTTCAGATTCAAAGCCGTTTTTAATGCGCAAACAAAATGTCAAGAGGATCTACCAAAGTGAGATTAAGCGGTGTCAACGCTGCTCTTGTGTTATTTTACGATTCTATATGTGATCCAAATATAAAACATGAAATATTACTTCTATCATATTGACGTGAGACTACCTTATTGAACACACGTACCTGTACGTCTTTATATCGTGTCATCAGTAGTGGGTAGAGAATCCACAGGGTTGAAAGTGTGACAATCAAGTAGCGCTTTATTTTTTCATGTTTAACTTTCCCTGGATATATGTTCCATACAGCTTTTCGTAAAAACAAATAAATATTTACCATTAAAAGTCGTCTTGTCGTTTAAAATGTATGTAAAATATTTTGATGTTTTAGTGTCATAATCAGTGTTGGGGAAAGTTACTTTAAAAACAGTAATGCATAATAATATTGCGTTACTCCCTTAAAAAGTAACTAATTGCGTTACTTAGTTACTTTTTAGAAAAGTAATGTGTTACGTTACTCAAGTTATGTTACTTTTGCTTATAACAAAAAAGTTGTATTTTTGGGCAAATGTAAAGACCCTTTCACACCAAAAGTGAAATAATAAGCCTCAGGCTGAAGGGAATGCAGATTCACATGTGTACAGTAGAGGTGGAGTACAGTAGTGTACAGTAGAGATAGAGTACAGTAGAGATGGAGTACAGTAGTGTACAGTAGAGATAGAGTACAGTAGAGATGGAGTAGTTTACAGTGGAGGTAGAGTACAGTAGTGTATAGTAGAGGTAGAGTACAGTAGTGCACAGTAGCGATAGAGTACGGTAGAGTACAGTAGTGCACAGTAGAGGTAGAGTACAGTAGAGAGAGTACAGTAGAGGTAGTGTACAGTAGAGAGAGTACAGTAGAGGTAGAGCACAGTAGTGCACAGTAGAGGTAGAGTACAGTAGAGAGAGTACAGTAGAGGTAGTGTACAGTAGAGAGAGTACAGTAGAGAACGTGTACAGTAGAGGTAGAGTACAGTAGTGTACAGTAGAGATAGTGTACAGTAGAGATAGAGTACAGTAGAGATGGAGTAGTGTACAGTGGAGGTAGAGTACAGTAGAGATAGTGTACAGTAGAGGTAGTGTACAGTAGAGAGAGTACAGTAGAGATGGAGTAGTGTACAGTGGAGGTAGAGTACAGTAGAGATAGTGTACAGTAGAGATAGTGTACAGTAGAGGTAGAGTACAGTAGTGCACAGTAGCGATAGAGTACGGTAGAGTACAGTAGTGCACAGTAGAGGTAGAGTACAGTAGAGAGAGTACAGTAGAGGTAGAGTACAGTAGTGTACAGTAGTGTACCGTAGAGAGAGTACAGTAGAGGTAGAGTACAGTAGTGTACAGTAGAGGTAGAGTACAGTAGAGGTAGAGTACAGTAGTGTACAGTAGAGGTAGAGTACAGTAGAGAGAGTACAGTAGAGGTAGAGTACAGTGGTGATAGAGCACAGTAGAGGTAGAGTACAGTAGAGATAGAGTACAGTTGTGGACAGTAGAGGCAGAGTACAGTAGAGAGTACAGTAGAGGTGGAGTACAGTAGAGGTAGAGTACAGAAGTGCACAGTAGAGGTAGAGTACAGTAGTGATAGAGCACAGTAGAGGTAGAGTACAGTAGAGATAGAGTACAGTAGAGAGTACAGTAGAGAGAGTACAGTAGTGTACAGTAGAGGTAAAGTACAGTAGAGGTGGAGTACAGTAGAGAGTACAGTAGAGGTAGTGTACAGTAGAGAGAGTACAGTAGAGGTAGTACAGTAGAGGTAGAGTACAGTAGTGTACAGTAGAGGTAGAGTACAGTAGAGGTAGAGTACAGTAGAGGTAGAGTACAGTTGAGGTAGAGTACAGTAGAGATAGAGTACAGTAGAGGTAGTGTACAGTAGAGAGAGTACAGTAGAGGTAGAGTACAGTAGTGATAGAGCACAGTAGAGGTAGAGTACAGTAGAGATAGAGTACAGTAGTGGACAGTAGAGGCAGAGTACAGTAGAGGTGGAGTACAGTAGAGGTAGAGTACAGTAGTGATAGAGCACAGTAGAGGTAGAGTACAGTAGAGGTAGAGTACAGTAGTGATAGAGCACAGTAGAGGTAGAGTACAGTAGAGATAGAGTACAGTAGTGGACAGTAGAGGCAGAGTACAGTAGAGGTGGAGTACAGTAGAGGTAGAGTACAGTAGTGATAGAGCACAGTAGAGGTAGAGTACAGTAGAGTACAGTAGAGGTAGTGTACAGTAGAGGTGGAGTACAGTAGAGGTAGAGTACAGAAGTGCACAGTAGAGGTAAAGTACAGTAGTGATAGAGCACAGTAGAGGTAGAGTACAGTAGAGGCAGAGTACAGTAGTGTACAGTAGAGGTAAAGTACAGTAGAGAGTACAGTAGAGGTGGAGTGCAGTAGAGAGTACAGTAGAGGTAGAGTACAGAAGTGCACAGTAGCGATAGAGTACGGTAGAGGTAGAGTACGGTTGAGGTAGAGTACAGTAGAGAGAGTACAGTAGATATAGAGTAAAGTACAGGTAGAGCACAGTAGAGGTAGAGTACAGTAGAGAGAGTACAGTAGAGGTGGAGTACAGTAGTGTACAGTAGAGAGAGTACAGTAGAGGTGGAGTACAGTAGAGAGAGCACAGTAGAGGTAGAGTACAGTAGAGGGAGTACAGTAGAGGTAAAGTACAGTAGTGTACAGTAGAGGGAGTACAGTAGAGGTGGAGTGCAGTAGAGAGAGTACAGTAGAGGTGGAGTACAGTAGAGGTGGAGTACAGCAGAGAGAGTACAGTAGAGGTGGAGTACAGTAGAGGTGGAGTACAGTAGAGAGTACAGTAGAGGTGGAGTACAGTAGAGGTGGAGTACAGCAGAGAGAGTACAGTAGAGGTGGAGTACAGTAGAGGTGGAGTACAGTAGAGGTGGAGTACAGTAAAGAGAGTACAGTAGAGGAACAGCTCAAACAAACCTTTCAGCTGCTGTTATTCTGGATAACACAATAATAGGATGAAGGAGAAAAAGTTTAACACTTACTTTACCAATAGAAACAAAGAAATCTATAGTAATTTTTGCTTGTGGTTTAACTGAATCATTGAAGGTCAGAAGCAAGTACATTGGTCAATAAAGTGAGATTAAATGCATAAAAATGAATGTTTTATTTAACATATTTACTTTACTAGTTACTTGAAAAAGTAATTGATTACGTAACTCAAGTTACTTGTAATGAGTTACCCTCAACACTGATCATTACTATACTATTTTAGGATTTATTTAGTAGAGGTAATCCATGTTTTTGTAAGCTGATAATAGATCTTTTTTTTTTTAATTCATAGTTGTAAAAAAACTTTGAGGTTTAGACTTTTCATGTCCTCCATTTTTTGTTTATTGAATTAAATATTTACAATTTTGTGATGTCAAAGAACCAAAAGGGTAAAACTTAAAAGCGATATGCACCATGGGAAATGCATAGACCAAACAAACAGCATGTTCATCACCAGACTTCAACAACATAAAACCCCCATAATGCATAATGTCTGAATCACTTCTCCTAATGTGTCCGCGATCTTCTAAAACTCGTCATCGGACTGCTCCCCGTCCCAGCTACACGTCTCTCGCACGCTGATCTCTGGAAACTCCACTTCCAGATCGTACACGAAGTCCGGATCCTCTTTGCGTCTGCGGTTGCGCTCGAACAGCTCGTCCATCTGGGCCTTCCTGCGGTTGAGCTCTTCATCGCTCAGTTTGTTCAGGTCCTCGTCGTTGAGGTCGGGCCCCCGTAGGGCAGCGAGACTCTGGTCCAGGCTGAGGCCCTGCAGATGATCCCGGAGGATGAGGTGAAGTCTCTCAAGCTGGACCAAAGACACGGACTCCAGATAGACGCTGTGACGGACATGATGCTTCATCCTTTCTGCTGCTCGACTGCAGTCTGGAAAGATGGAAGCAACACTTTATTAAAGTACATTAAAGGGATAGTTCACCCAAAAATGAAAATTAGCCCATGATTTAGCCACCTCTCAAGTCATCCTAGGTGTATACTGTACTTCTTTCAGACGAATACAATCAGAGTTATATTAAAAAATGTCCTGGCTCTTCCAAACTTTACAATGGAAGTGAATGGCCGTTTTATGTTTTTAAGTCCATAAAAGTGCATCCATCCATCATAAAAGTGCATCTATCCATCATAAAAGTGCATCTGTTCATCATAAAAGTGCATCTATCCATCATAAAAGTGCATCCATCCATCATAAAAGTGCATCTGTTCATCATAAAAGTGCATCTGTCCATCATAAAAGTGCATCTATCCATGATAAAAGTGCATCTGTCCATCATAAAAGTGCATCTGTTCATCATAAAAGTGCATCTATCCATCATAAAAGTGCATCTGTCCATCATAAAAGTGCATCTGTTCATCATAAAAGTGCATCTGTCCATCATAAAAGTGCATCTATCCATGATAAAAGTGCATCTGTCCATCATAAAAGTGCATCTGTTCATCATAAAAGTGCATCTGTTCATCATAAAAGTGCATCCATCCATCATAAAAGTGCATCTATCCATCATAAAAGTGCATCTGTCCATCATAAAAGTGCATCTATCCATCATAAAAGTGCATCCATCCATCATAAAAGTGCATCCATCCATCATAAAAGAGCATCTATCCATCATAAAAGTGCATCCATCCATCATAAAAGTGCATCCGTCCATCATAAAAGTGCATCTGTCCATCATAAAAGTGCATCCATCCATCATAAAAGTGCATCTGTCCATCATAAAAGTGCATCTATCCGGGGGTTAATAAAGGCTTTCTGAAGCGATGCGTTTGTGTAAGAAAAATATCCATATTTAACACGTTACAAAGTAAAATAACTAGCTTCTGGCCAAACGAACATATGGATTCCACTCAAGTTTAAAGCGCAGCTTATGCGAGTTATGCGACGCACTGCTGATATTTACGCTACTCCATGACGCACTACGCTACTTCTGACGTCACAAGTTGTGTAAGTTGCGCATTAGGCGTAAGTAGAGACTTGTGTTTGGCCGGAAGCTAGTTATTTTACTTTGTAACATGGTAAATAGGAATTTTCTTTCTTACACAAACTCATGGCTTCGCTTCAGAAGGCCTTTATTAACCCCTGGAGCCGTCTGGAATTCACTTTTATCATGGATAGATGCACTTTTATGATGAATGGATGCACTTTTATGATGGATGAATGCACTTTTATGATGGATAGATGCACTTTTATGATGAATGGATGCACTTTTATGATGGATGGATGCACTTTTATGATGGATAGATGCACTTTTATGATGGATAGATGCACTTTTATGATGGATAGATGCACTTTTATGATGAATGGATGCACTTTTATGATGAATGGATGCACTTTTATGATGGATGGATGCACTTTTATGATGGATAGATGCACTTTTATGATGGATAGATGCACTTTTATGATGGATGGATGCACTTTTATGATGGATGGATGCACTTTTATGATGGATAGATACACTTTTATCATGGATAGATGCACTTTTATGATGAATGGATGCAATTTTATGATGGATGGATGCACTTTTATCATGGATAGATGCACTTTTATCATGGATAGATGCACTTTTATGATGGATAGATGCACTTTTATGATGGAGAGATGCACTTTTATGATGGATAGATGCACTTTTATGATGAATGGATGCACTTTTATGATGGATGGATGCACTTTTATGATGGATAGATGCACTTTTATTATTGATAGATGCACTTTTATCATGGACAGATGCACTTTTATTATGGATAGATGCACTTTTATCATGGATAGATGCACTTTTATGATGAATGGATGCACTTTTATGATGGATGGATGAATTTTTATGATGGATAGATGCACTTTTATGATGGACAGATGCACTTTTATTATTGATAGATGCACTTTTATCATGGATAGATGCACTTTTATCATGGATGGATGCACTTTTATGATGAATGGATGCACTTTTATGATGGATGGATGCACTTTTATGATGGATGGATGAATTTTTATTATTGATAGATGCACTTTTATTATGGATAGATGCACTTTTATTATGGATAGATGCACTTTTATCATGGATAGATGCACTTTTATGATGGATGGATGCACTTTTATGATGGATGGATGAATTTTTATGATGGATAGATGCACTTTTATGATGGACAGATGCACTTTTATTATTGATAGATGCACTTTTATGATGGATAGATGCACTTTTATGATGGATAGATGCACTTTTATGATGGATAGATGCACTTTTATCATGGATGGATGCACTTTTATGATGGATAGATGCACTTTTATGGACTTCAAAACAGAAACAGTCATTCACTGCCATTATAAAGCTTGGAAGAGCCAGGACATTTTTTTTTTTATAACTCAGATTGTATTCGTCTGAAAGAAGAATGTCATATACACCTAGGATGACTTGAGTTTGAGTAAATCATGGGCTAATTTTCATTTTTGGGTGAACTATCCCTTTAAGTCAGTATTTCATATGCATGCAAGTATAATGGTTTGTTCATTACAATCTCAAAACCTGCTTTGATAGTCTCTCTGACACAGATAAATTGGTTTGCCTAGATCTGTCGTCTTCTTTTTAAAGAAATGTATGTGGGCGAATCTCACAAACCCCCTCAATAAAATGTCAAGGTCACATATCGAACTTCATTTCTTTGGGGCGTCCCTCAGAGTTATAGTTGAGGGCCACTTTTGTTCTTGTTTTAAGAGAAATGTATGTGGGCTAATCTCACAAAACTTGTCAAGAACAATTTTATGTCATATTTCAAACAGACTTACCTGAATACTGAGAGAAGTTCCTCACAGGTATGATTCTTTTTCGCATCTTGCTGGTGTTCTTGTTCTCATATACGAGGATGATTGAAGGTGGAACAAATTTCACTCCACATTGCTTTGCTACTATGGACATTTTCACTCACGCTTGCATGTCCAGCTGCAGAATCAAATGAGAAATATTGTCCACAAAGAGTCAACCAATAGTTATAGTTCTCCATAAATAGTTATTATATAATAATAAACTATCACTGCACATAGTTAAAATATCTTCAAACTGTATATGCACACAAGTCCATCTTATAGATAGTAGAATAGATAGTACATTATGTTAATATTTATTTGAAAGATGTTTCTAATGATCTATCTAATATTAGTAGTAGTAACCATAGTAACAGTGAGATGCGTTGCACAAAGACTATCGGAATATTTATCGCTAAATTCACGCTGATTCTATCGAGACGGTTTTTTTCTTAAAGGCACAGGCTCACATTTAATACGCAATACATGAGCTTGTAAATAAGACAAAACCATACTCTTGTTGTGGTTATTTGATTGAGGTTTCCATGCTTCCTCGTCGCCCCTGTATCCTTTTCTTCTGACGCGGGAGTCTCTCGCACGAGACGCTCTCATTAGCGCCACCTGTCGGACGGATGTTATTAAACCCGGAAGCAAATGGAGCTACTAATCGGGATTAAAGCATGAACGCTGATCTAACATGTATAATTTTTTATTTATTATCAACTGTGTTGTATTTTATCCACAATGGAAACTCGCAAGAAGGTATTTTTAATGCAAAACATGCTGGTTAATAAAGATCAATAAGGAAAAAAACACCAATATAACACTGACATAAACCTAAACTAAACTTCTGCATTTCCCATTCAGCAGATCATTGTTTTCCATCTGAATTCCTCGAGTCATTGTCGATGTCTATGAAGATTACCAAAGCAGGATTTCACAGGTCTCCTCTTACTTTGAGATTTTTTTATTTATTTGTTCATGTTCATGATTTTGTCATTGAGAATGTTGTTTTGTTTTAGGGATCTCCTATACAGTGTTGAATGGGGGAAAGTAGATCATGATGTAAAAGCTTTACTGGTCCAGAAGCTGCCGAGTGGAGTTTACATGGATGAATATCAGCTGGAAACCCTAAAACACGACACGGGTTTGGAGGTGAGCGCTTTCAATAGTGTTAAAATTATACATAAATGTACATTTTCAGGTCAGAAGCCACTGCTTTATGTCTTTGCTTGCTGAAGTACAACATTACTTTGGGAATTCTTTGATTTGTAATCTTTTCTGATTAGTTATGTTACATCTTGTTCCTATTTTTGTTTTGTTTTCCTTTTTTTTTCATGGTGACTGTTTGTTTATACGAAGAATAAAACATGTTCTCAAGAATAATATTCTCAAGAAAACATCAATAAATGTTCTCAATAAAATAATAATAGTGTTGAAATTGTGCATGTGAATGTGTTACTGGCTATGCACTTTAAGTGAGATGAAGTTTTGTAGGTTCTTCTGGACTCGAAGGTTGATCTGGAAGCTCCTGAGTATTTGTCTTCTGGTTTCACCGCACTGGTTTTTCTCTCTGGAAAACACGAGGCGACGGTTCCCGTTCACGGCCGATATCACAGACCCTCAAACTCCAACCAGAAGTGGGTGACCGTAGAGATCGAGCCGCCCAGGCTGTTCCTCAGATCAGATCAGTGTACGTCAGCTGGAGAAATGCAGATACACACGGTGAGATAGTGAACTCGACCTCATGTGTTCTCCCATTACAGGTGTTTTAGCTCATCATGAAGCGACCGAAGCTCCGTGTACCGTCAGGAACCACAGCATCTGCTCCTGGCTGGAGATCCTGCGTCTGGAGGTACAACACTCAAATAACACACTATAGAATATCATATTAATAAGTAATATCTGAATACCATGTAATATGTACTCAATAATGTTGGGTTAAAAATAACCCAACCAGTAACCCAACCATGGGGTGATATAGCACCTTCCCAACTTGTGGGTTATTTTAACCCAATGCATTGGGTTAAAAGCCAGTTGGGTTAAGAGTAACCCAACAGTTAGGTTAACTATTTATTAAAATTAAACAAATATACAGATTGTTAATTTGTCTAAAACAATACACATATATTTAAATCACAAACTAAATATTGGGGAGTCTAGAATTTATTGTAATAGTATAGAATGTAGTATAATATCATATGAATAAGTAATATCTGAATACCATGTAATATTTATAATAATAATAAATAAATAAACATTAAATATAATAATAATGATAATGATACTAATAGTAAATCATGTTTTATTATAATGTAATAATAACAATAATAGTAAATAGTATTTTATTGTGATATATATATATATTAAATTATATTTTAATATCATTTAATACTTATATTATAAAATATAAAATGTAATTTTAATAAAAGTATTAAATAATAAATATACTTTTAACTTTGTTATGTAATATGTAATTATAAGAAAAATAATAGTAAATATTTAATTTGATATTTATAAGGTTATATTCATAATATAATCATATTCTAATATCGGAAATATTTATAGTAATATTTAATGCAATAATAATATTATTAAATTTGCAGATAATGTATTTATAATATAATATATTTATAATTACAATAGTAAATATTATAAAATATGTAATGTAATTATTCGAATAATAGTAATATTTTAATATGATATCATATTTATAATATGTAATTATAATATTAATAGTAAATATATAATAGTATTATAATAATTATAATATTATATCATCATAATGTAATTTTTATAATATTATATAATTATAATAATAGTAAGTCAACAAATACAATTTTAATATAATATAATACTGCTAATATCATGTAATATAATTATAAAAATAAATATTACATATAATGAGAAATTTATAACAATATTATAAATATAACATAAGAATAATAATATTAAATAATTTTAACATAATGTAATATTTATAACATAATACAACTATAGTAATATTTTAATACAAGTAATATTTATATGAAATGTATAATGTAAAAATAATATCAAATCATATTTTAATATAGTGTAATATTTATAATATTATAAAACAATGTAATGACAATAATAGTAAATATATGTCATATAATATTATGATATTTTTAATATAATATTTATAGTGATATATAACTAATACTATTTTACTGTAGTGTGATATTGATAGTAATATTGATGTTCCACATGTATTATATTGAGGTGTCTCTCCATCAGGACACTGGACCGGTGAGTCTGGAGATCCCAGTGGGAGATTCCTCCATGACCCTCTGTGTGTGTGTCGGGACCGTCCTGACCGCATCTCTCAGCTGTGTGTTCCTGCTCCGCTCCATCTGGAGACACGGCACCTTTTAACCTTTAACCCCTGCAGACGAGACTCACGGCGTCATGTGACCCGCTGATGATGTTCTCTGTGTTTCCTGTTGATGTACTGTCCGATATCTTGGGGGAATGTTCATGTCATCATAGTGGATTAATAATGTTTTGTTACTGCATTTGTGAATAAAACTGATTATTACTTTGTTTATTACAAAATGTTGTCTGTTGTCTGTTATTACATCAATACTTTGTGAATGAATCTATAATTATTGGTATATATATGTATAATATACACTCACCTAAAGGATTATTAGGAACACCTGTTTAATTTCTCATTAATGCAATTATATAAACAACCAATCACATGGCAGTTGCTTGAATGCATTTAGGGGTGTGGTCCTGGTCAAGACAATCTCCTGAACTCCAAACTGAATGTCAGAATGGGAAAGAAAGGTGATTTAAGCAATTTTGAGCGTGGCATGGTTGTTGGTGCCAGACGGGCCGGTCTGAGTATTTCACAAATCTGCTCAGTTACTGGGATTTTCACGCACAACCATTTCTAGGGTTTACAAAGAATGGTGTGAAAAGGGAAAAACATCCAGTATGCGGCAGTCCTGTGGGCGAAAATGCCTTGTTGATGCTAGAGGTCAGAGGAGAATGGGCCGACCGATTCAAGCTGATAGAAGAGCAACTTTGACTGAAATAACCACTCGTTACAACCGAGGTATGCAGCAAAGCATTTATGAAGCCACAACACGCACAACCTTGAGGCGGATGGGCTACAACAGCAGAAGACCCCACCGGGTACCACTCATCTCCACTACAAATAGGAAAAAGAGGCTACAATTTGCACAAGCTCACCAAAATTGGACAGTTGAAGACTGGAAAAATGTTGCCTGGTCTGATGAGTCTCGATTTCTGTTGAGACATTCAGATGGTAGAGTCAGAATTTGGCGTAAACAGAATGAGAACATGGATCCATCATGCCTTGTTACCACTGTGCAGGCTGGTGGTGGTGGTGTAATGGTGTGGGGGATGTTTTCTTGGCACACTTTAGGCCCCTTAGTGCCAATTGGGCATCGTTTAAATGCCACGGCCTACCTGAGCATTGTTTCTGACCATGTCCATCCCTTTATGACCACCATGTACCCATCCTCTGATGGCTACTTCCAGCAGCATAATGCACCATGTCACAAAGCTCGAATCATTTCAAATTGGTTTCTTGAACATGACAATGAGTTCACTGTACTAAAATGGCCCCCACAGTCACCAGATCTCAACCCAATAGAGCATCTTTGGGATGTGGTGGAACGGGAGCTTCGTGCCCTGGATGTGCATCCCACAAATCTCCATCAACTGCAAGATGCTATCCTATCAATATGGTCCAACATGTCTAAAGATTGCTTTCAGCACCTTGTTGAATCAATGCCACGTAGAATTAAGGCAGTTCTGAAGGCGAAAGGGGGTCAAACACAGTATTAGTATGGTGTTCCTAATAATCCTTTAGGTTAGTGTATATTAGTATATTGGTATATTAGTATTTATATATATATATTATATATATATATATATATATATATGTTTTTTTTTTTTGTGGTGAAAATCAAGTTTTTAATGTACAACCCCAAATCAGAAAAAGTTGGGACACTGTACAAATTGTGAGTAAAAAAGGAATGGAATAATTTACAAATCTCATAAACTTATATTTTATTCACAATAGAATATAGATAACATATCAAATGTTGAAAGTGAGACATTTTGAAATGTCACGCCAAATATTGTCTCATTTTGGATTTCATGAGAGCTACACATTCCAAAAAAGTTGGGACAGTATCACACAAATAAATAGTTAAAAAATCATACATTGTGATTTCTGGATTTTTTTTTTTTTTAGATTATGTCTCTCACAGTGGACATGCACCTACGATGACAATTTCAGACCCCTCCATGATTTCTAAGTGGGAGAACTTGCAAAATAGCAGGGTGTTCAAATAATTATTTTCCTCAGGAACCGCTGGAGGACCAATTTGCAACTTATTAGGTCAATTGGCAACATGATTGGGTATAAAAAGAGCCTCTCAGAGTGGCAGTGTCTCTCAGAAGTCAAGATGGGCAGAGGATCACCAATTCCCCCAATGCTGCGGCGAAAAATAGTGGAGCAATATCAGAAAGGAGTTTCTCAGAGAAAAATTGCAAAGAGTTTGAAGTTATCATCATCTACAGTGCATAATATCATCCAAAGATTCAGAGAATCTGGAACAATCTCTGTGTGTAAGGGTCAAGGCCGGAAAACCATACTGGATGCCCGTGATCTTCCGGCACTTAGACGGCACTGCATCACATACAGGAAGGCTACACTGTTAGAAAAATCTGTAGAAATTACAGTATTACTGGCAGCTACTTGCCAGTAACTTACTGTACATTTAAATTGATGTTATTTACTGGCAACAATTTGTTCAAAATTAAATGAACATTAAACATTAACAAGTCTTTATCTTTACAGAATAAAACTAAAATAACATCCTCATGCAAAGCATTCTGGGAACCAAAATCTGAAGGAAAAAAACTGAAAAAGGTTGATGAAGATTTCTGGTTCCCAGAATGCTTTGCATTAGATTGTTATTTTATAATTTTATTCTTTAAAGACAAAGACTTGTTAATGTTTAATGTTCATTTAACTTTGAACAAACTGTTGCCAGTAAATAACATAAATTTAAATCTACAGTAAGTTACTGGCAAACAGCTGCAAAACTACAGCAAATTTTTTACAGTGTACTGTAATAGAAATCACAACATGGGCTCAGGAATAATTCCAGAAAACATTGTCGGTGAACACAATCCACCGTGCCATTCGCTGTTGCCGGCTAAAACTCTATAGGTCAAATAAGAAGTCATATCTAAACAGGATCCAGAAGCGCAGGCGTTTTCTCTGGGCCAAGGCTCATTTAAAATGGACTGTGGCAAAGTAGAAAACTGTTCTGTGGTCAGACAAATCAAAATTTGAAGATCTTTTTGGAAAACTGGGACGCCATGTCATCCAGACTAAAGAGGACAAGGACAACCCAAGTTGTTATCAGTGCTCAGTTCAGAAGCCTGCATCTCTGATGGTATGGGGTTGCATGAGTGCGTGTGGCATGGGCAGCTTACACATCTGGAAAGGCAACATCAACACTGAAAGGTATATCCAAGTTCTAGAACAACATATGCTCCCATCCAGACGTCGTCTCTTTCAGGGAAGACCTTGCATTTTCCAACATGACAATGCCAGACCATATACTGCATCAATTACAATATCATGGCTGCGTAGAAGGAGGATCCGGGGACTGAAATGGCCAGCCTGCAGTCCAGATCTTTCACCCATAGGTGCATCATAAAGAGTTGATTTGCATCACAGTTGAGCAACTAGAAGCCTGTATTAGACAAGAATGGGACAACATTCCTATTCCTAAACTTGAGCAACTTGTCTCCTCAGTCCCCAGACGTTTGCAGACTGTTATAAAAAGAAGAGGGGATGCCACACAGTGGTAAACAAGGCCTTGTCCCAACTTTTTTGAGATGTGTTGATGCCATGAAATTTAAAATCAACTTATTTTTCCCTTAAAATGATACATTTTCTCAGTTTAAACATTTGATATGTCATCTATGTTGTATTTTGAATAAAATATTGAAATTTGAAACTTCCACATCATTGCATTCTGTTTTTATTCACAATTTGTACAGTGTCCCAACTTTTTCTGATTTGGGGTTGTAGTTTATGTGTCTATGTGGTGTTTTTTAATCTGCTACAAACCATGTGTAAGTTCATAAGTCGACAGCATTGCTGAGTATTTTCTCCTTAAAACTGCAGTGAACCAAAGACAGTCTCAAAAACATGCTTTGAAATCGCTGGTGTTTCTGACGTCACAAACTACCTTGTAACCAATCAGATCAACGTGTAATCGCCAACGGGTGAGTAGAGGTGGGGCTCATTTGCATATCCATAGAACCGCATACCAAAATGAGGCAAGGGTGTGAGTTACATTCAAGCTATTTTAAGGCATGAATATTTTTTTTCAAGGAAAACAAATGCTTAAATATAGAATATTGGTGATCAAAGATGAGTTTTAAAAGCCTACAATTATTGGCTACAGGGGGCCATCTGAAATATAAAAATGTATAAACATAAATTAACGTATTAATGTATTTGATCGGATAAATCAATTATTGTAACACACATAATTGTTAATAGCAATATATTAATTACGTAACGTTAAAAAGTAATTCAGTTTAATTCGCCGGACTCTTATTTTGTCGGTCGTTCCCCCACAATGCACTCGCACCGGAAACGGTGTCTGGCTGTTTGCTGCAGGCGAGGGCAGAAAGAGACGCTGCTGGGCGCCTCCCCTTCCCCAAACCAACACAAAAAACTATAGAAAATAAACCCGTGGACAGCAGAAAACAACCTAGAAAGCGCCAGACGGGGCTTTCGCGTCGCCTCGGGCCTCTACGCGGACAAACCCGATCCTGTTGAGCCCGTTCGAGCGGTTTAAAGTGAAGTTTGACTTCAGTTTCACAGGTGAGTCGCGACAAAACCCGAGATTCTCTGGCCGCGTCTCAAAGCCTAGTGTGCTGCCTATCTAGACAGCTCGTTTGAGCCTCGATATGAGTGTGTAAGGGGTGTCCTGCAGTGCTGTCTAAGTGGGACGCTCAGTAGTGGTTGAGAAGCCTCTGTTATTATATTCTGCATATGTCTGTGTGTTTAATGCAGTTGCTGCTTCTGTATCAGGTTTCTCTCTGCCTGTGTGTGTGCTTCAGCTTTACTGGGTTCAGTCCTGGCTGTTCATGGCAAACAATAATACAGACAAAAAAATCTCTTTAAATATGATAATTAAACAGTGCTAATGAATAAAGCGTGTAATAAGTTGAAAACTGAGTTATATAGAAGGTTTGATGAGTTCTGGCTTCATGTCATTAGATTTTACTTCAGGATTTAAATACAAATGGAAAAAAGAGAATAGTTTAATTTGGAAGATTATTGTCATTATTATTATTATTATTTAATGAACAACTATTAATTTTACAGTTTATCAAGAATTTAATTAATTTAATCTGACATTATTTCATTATAATTAAGCAAACTGGTTAAAGGAAACAAATATAATTTGCATGAATTAAATTGGTTTTATGGTTTACATTTTGTTATTATTATTAATATTATTATAATTATTTAATAGTAATAATCATTAAGTTTAAGAACAATTATTAATTTATTTTGCCATTTTTTTCATGATAAACGATAAGCATAAAATGATCATCTGAAAATTCACCTGAAAATTATTTATTCAAAAATGTTTTTCCTTTAATATTTTATTATTTTCATTATAATTAAGCAAACTGGTGAAAGAAACAAGAAATTATATTTTGCATAAATTAAACCTTTTTTTTAAAGTTGGTTTACACATATTATTATTATTATTATTATTAATATTTACTAGTGCTAATTAATTATTGTTAATTTTAAGAACAACAATTGTTAATCTTTCCTCACTTTTTTTGTATGAACATCAAGCATTAAATGGTTCCCATCCTAAAAATTGTCTGAATATTTGTATGCAAAATATTAATTTATGTTTTATTTTTTCCCCATTTATATTCATTTATACATTTTTAACAGTAATAATCATTCTTCATTTTTTTACCACAGTTACTAATTTATTGTGACATTATTTTCATGATATTTAAATATTTATAAAATAGATCTGATGGTCCTAAAAAAAATCTGAAAATTCTTTACGCAAAATATAATTTATTTTCCATTTTTCCATTAATATGAATTTGTTATTACTATTTAATATGAATTAAATATTGTTTATTTTATGACAATTATATTATTATTATTTTATTGTGACATTATTTTCACGATAAACAAGCATCTACAAAAAACAAGGAACTCCGTACACTATCAGTCCTTGCAAATCATAATGTTATTGTTTATGTATAAAATGGTCCTAAAATTAATCAGAATTTTTTTAAGCAAAATATATATTTTTAATGTCTAATTCCTTCATGTGTTATTTTGGTGCAAGTATAAACGGGCAGCTGTGCAGAATGTGTTTGTGTGCTGCTGTCGAGTGTGTGTTGCGTGTGCGTCGCTCATCTCTCCGTTGTGCTTCCCTCTGCTCTTCCAGCTCTAACTCCTCCTTTTCTTTATCTCCACCTGCAAACGTTCCCACTCTTCCTTTCTTTCCTCTTCTCCTCCTCTCCTCTCGTCCTGGACCATGTGTGATAATGGGGATCTGGAGGACAAGCCGCCCGCTCCGCCCGTGAGGATGAGCAGCACGATCTTCAGCGGCGGCGGGAAGGACCACGGGCTGGCAGCCAATCACAGCTCAAAGCCTCTGCCCTCGGTGCCGGAGGAGCGCAAGCGCAACAAGATCATCTCCATCTTCTCCGGAGCCGAGAAGGGTGCGTATCAAAGTTAACTTTGTCACTCACCGGCCTATTGGGTTACTTAATTTTTTAAAATGCCAAACTTTACAGCATAAAAAGCCCTTTATGACGACTGTGAGGGCAGTGAAGCTTTTCTATAACTCATCCGTTTAAATTATATTAAGCCTTGAAGTTCTGCATAATTAAGGGCGGGGCCACTTGAGTGACAGGTGGATTGCCGCTGATGTCACTACTAGCCGTTTGTCTGCTGTCTGTTAGCGTCACGTCTCCTCAGCTAATCCACCTCGCCGCACATTTTCGTTTATCCGGGAGTGACGCGCGTCCAAGATGGCGACGGCAGGCTCCGCCCACTTTTAGCTTCAAAAACGCTCTTCAGAAACACTACGGGTGACGTCACGCACACTACGTACATATTTTTTTTTACAGTCTATGGTATCAAAGCATAAACGAAAACACTTCCAAGTCATACCGCATGTGATATGATATGATGCACGGCATCAAGTGCTGTTAATCGCATCTAACGTTAAAAGTTTTTCATACATTTTTAAATTGCAATAATTTCACGTTTAATCTCCAAATTAATGTCAACATTATATATTTAAATATTTGATCTAACAGGAAGGAAATATCCATAAGTTATCAAACACTCCAGATTCTTCACTGCATAATTTATAAATTAAATTAAAATTAAAGTTACAAAAGTTATTCAGTCAAGAGCATTGAGTTTTTTTCTTTTGTTCCTTGATTAACATTAATGGCAAACAGCATCAGGTTTATTAGGCTGCTGTCACTTTAGGACTGATGCACATGACGCATTTTAATAATAATCAGTGCTATTGCTTGTCGTGATATTATACATGCAGTTTTTAGGAACTGATTTTAATTTTCAGAGGCTTACCTAGTTCATTTGTACTTTTAAAAATGCAATCGTCACAAAAATATGATTGAAAAACGTGACAGTGCACCTAAACTTCAACTAAATGACTCAATATTTGAACCTAAAATGTGGATGTTGAAAATAAGTTTAAGTGTGTTTATTTTTTAGTGTCTCCTCTTGAATAAACCATTTTACACATTTGCATTAAGACGTTTCTAAGTGCTTTTTACCCCCGTCGTCACATTCTCAGGGCTCATCAAACCCACAGACACGCTTCGGCTTTGACTTTCATATCTTACTGTACGTATCGTGGTCTCTGGAGATGCATCACCTCGATTCACACCTCACATTCATTAGCGTCGCATCTCAGAGACGTGTCATGTTTTCTGGGTCAAAGTGAATCTGTTCTGATGCTCATGAGACGCTGTGTGTGTGTGTGTGTGTGTGTGTGTGTGGCTTTACAGGTGGCCGAAGGAAAGACCGAGATAAAGAGCGGCCGGAGATCTCGCCGCCCTCAGATTTCGAGCACACCATCCACGTGGGATTTGACGCGGTTACTGGCGAGTTTACGGTTAGTATATGCATTATATCAGCAAATATAGCCTAAATAATGAGTTATATTAATTGATATTTAATTATTTTCTTATTGATTATACATTATTCCTGCTTTAAAGGTGCACTGTGTGATTTTAGCAGCATCTAGTGGTGAGGTTGCGAATTGCTCCCAACAGAAGTTATGGTGGCCGACAGGAAGTGATGTCGTTGTCTGAGACGGCAGAGAGTAGCCAGTTCAGCAATGTGATTTCTTTACAAAGATAAATTAAGAAACTAGGTTTACTTAATTATTCAGTAAAACGATATGTAATTGCTTCTTGTCCATCGTTTCAGTGTTTTATTCGCTGACTTTAGCTTCCTTCTTTACACGGAGAACAACATAGTGACGAAACGCGCTGTGAGAAGTTTGTCCGTTCAGGGCCACCGTAGAAACATGTGGATGTAAGCGGACCCGTGGTGTGTGTAGATAGAAATGCTCATTCTAAGGTAATAAAAACATAACGGTTCATTATGTAAGGTCTTTATACACCACTGAAGACATAGTTATGGATATGATATTGCATTTCTGTCAACATAGATAAATATTACACAATGCACCTTTAATTATTGATAGATAACATTTTCATTCAGAAATTTCAATAATCAATGATTTTAAAAAGGTTTCAATGTGGAAATTCTTAGTATTGCTTTTTAAACATGAATTTGAAGGATTTTATGTAGTTGTTGTTGTAATGTTTTATTTCTATCAAATATAAACCTAAAGATTCAATATAGTTGTTATTGTAATATTGTACAAAGTTTACGGACGTATTTTTTCAACTGTTTTCAATGAGAGTGCCGCATCACTGTCACTTTTTACCCAGCCGTCCAATCACAGTGGAGGAGGGGCGGGGCAAATACCACACTGACCAACCGCCACGTCCTGCTTGTACAAAATCATTTAAAACAAGAGCCCGAGAAAATACTTTACATTGTATCAACATTTTTATAGGCCTGTTCAGAAACAAACTGCCAATCCCCGTGTCTCTGGTGCTGAAATATGGCTTATTTATGTTGCTGTATGGTTGCTAGGGTGCTGTAAATGGTTGCTAGGGCGTGGCTAGACAGTTTCCCTGCTGAAACTAATAGACTGGCTGTGTATTTGGATATTTAAAGACTACTTGCCAGTCTGAGTCCCTCACCTTTTTTTAATGGAAGTCTATGGGGTGGTTGCTAGGGTGCTGTAACTGGTTGCTAGGGCGTGGCTATGTTGTTGTTACATCACTACTTATTGGCTGTTTGCTTGGCGAGTCAAATGAGCTCACCCACAAGTCTCTATGACATTCTCATCTGAAGATATGATCCCACAAAGTTCGTGCCAATGTTAATTGTCCCGAGAGATCCCGGACGAGCCCCCGTTTGTTTCCTCCTTCGCACTTTACTTCATCAATTTGTAAAGAAAGACTACACGCCTGCGCACATAGAATACCTTTCAAAAGTTTGGCGTCAGTAAGATTTTTAATGTTTTTAAAAGAAGTCTCTTCTGCTCACCAAGGCTGTGTTTATTTGATTAAAAATACAAACAAAAACAGTAATATTGTGAAATATTATTATAATGTAAATCGGGTGTTCTCTGTGTGAATATACAGTAAAGTGTAATTTATTCCTGTGATCAAAGCATCATTACTCCAGTCTTCAGTGTCACATGATCCTTCAGAAATCATTCCAATATGATGATTTGATGATCAAGACACATTTATGATTATTATCAATGTTGAAAACCGTTATTTACGTCTTTATTTCAGGATTCTATGATGAATAGAAAGTTCAAAAGAACAGCATTTATCTGAAATAGAAGCTTTTGTAACATTAAACACTACCCTTCAAAAGTTTGGGGTCAGTAAGAATTTATTTTTTATTTTTTGGGGGAAATAAAGAAAATAAATCAATACTTTTATTCATCAAGGATGAATTAAACTGATCAAAAGTGTCAGTAAAGACATTTATAATGTTAGAAAATATTCTATTTTAAATAAATGCTGTTCTTTTGAACTTTCTGTTCATCAAAGAATACAGAAATAAAAATGTAAATAACTATTTTCAGTCATAAATGTTTCTTGAGCATCAAATCATCAAATTAGAGGGATTTCTGAAGGATCATGTGACACTGAAGACTAGAGTAATGATGCTTTGATCACAGGAATAAATTACACTTTAAAATATATTAAAATAGAAAACAGTCATTTTAAATTGTCATAATATTTCACAATACTGACCCCAAACTTTTGAACGGTAGTGTATATTCAAACGCACATTCCTATAGACTAAAGGCGTAATAATACGCATGTGCGTCAGTGTTTTGCAGATTCGCGTTTTTGAAGTTTACGCGGAGATGATAACGTTTTTGTGAAGGTATGGGTGATACTGTCAGGCTGATTGGATCATTTTAATGACACTATTATGCGGATGAGATCAGGAAATCTCTGTAAACGAGGTGACTCATGTAGGCTACTTCATTTACATGGCCCCGCCCTTTATGTAAATCCCTCCCCCTTGGAATGTATATAAACTACAATGTATTCTGTTTGAGTTAGACTTGACTTGATGCCAAAGAGCAACTTCTGTTGAAAGATATCCCAACGTCTCCTGGTCTCTGCTTTGACGAAGCACTGTATAAATGAAGGTGACTTGAGTGTGGTTTCTCCGTGTCCCGCAGGGAATGCCGGAGCAGTGGGCCAGATTACTGCAGACCTCCAACATCACCAAGTCCGAGCAGAAGAAGAACCCGCAAGCCGTTCTGGACGTCCTGAAGTTCTACGACTCCACGGGCAACGGCCGGCAGAAGTACCTCAGCTTCTCCTCAGGTCTGCCGGAGCGCCGGTGTGTGTGCTGATATGAGCTCCAGTGTCACGGCATGTCGTACTGACCCGCTTTTCTCCTCTTGTTTATGTGTAGAGAAGGATGGATTTCCCTCTGGTGAACAATCGGTATGTTATTTTACACTCATTGAGATGCTGTATTTGTTGATCCTGGACCACAAAACCAGTCACATGGGTCAATTTTTTTAAATTGAGAGTTATACATCATCTAAAAGCTGAATAAATACGCTTTCCAGTGATGTGTGGTTTGTTATGATAGGACAATATTTGGCTGAGATACAACTATTGAAGCTCTGGAATCTGAAACATAAAGAAAATCAATAAAAAAAATAAAAAAATCGAAACAGAGAGAAAATCTCCTTTAAAGTTGTGCATTTATGTTGGCGATTGTGCTGGATTCACTCACAAAAACACGTTTTATAAATTTACTAAATATCTTCACAGAACATGATCTTTACTGAATATCCTAATGATTTTTGGCATAAAAGAAAAATCGATAATTTTGACCCATTCAATGTATTGTCGGCTATTGCCACAGATATACCCGTGCGACTCGAGACTGGTTTTGTGATCCAGGGTCACAATTAGTTTTTAGTTTTGGATTCTCTGTTTTCATTTAAATTTTAAAGGTTTAGTAACAAAAAGTGTCTTTTTGTAATTTTTTATTAGTTTTTAGTTTTATTATTGTTATTATTATTTTTTCAGTTTTAGTTCTTATAGCACATCAAGTTAAACTAAATGATAAGGTGAAACGTTGCTTTGGCTGAAATATAAATATAGTTTTTATTAATATTTTGAATTGGTTTTTATTTTTATATTTTCCGTTTTCCTTTTAATTTTGATTAAAGTTTGTTAGTTTGTTGTCACGAAAGTTTTTGTTTTTTATAAATTTATATACAGTTTTCATTTCATTTTTATTTCAGTTTTTGTTATTTTAGTACATCAAGTTAAACGAAGTAATGAAAAATGTTGGCAACTAGCCGATATAAATTAATTTCTTTATATTTTATTTGATTTCAGTTAATGTTTATTTTATTTAAAGCAACAAAAATTCAGTTAAATTTTCTTATTCTTTTTACATTGTTTATTTTATTTCAAGTAACGTGTAGTAATTTTGTGGTGTTTTTGTTTTTAAATTGTCTATAGTTTTTATTAATTTTTTATTTTAGTTTTAATTATTTTAGTACATTGTTAAGCTAAATAATGAAAAATGTTGGCAACTAGCTGAAATAAAGTAAGTTTAATTATTATTATTTATTTTTTTGGTTAATGTTTATTTTACAGTATTTAAAGCAACAATGTGTTTTATGGTTTATTTTTATCTTTTATTTCATTTAACTATGATAACCCTAATATACACTTATTTAATATTTATTTTATTTCAAGTAACGTATAGTAATTTTGTTTTTTTTGGTCATTTTTATACTTAATTTTATTTATACTTAAACTATAATTGTCTATAGTTGTTATTTTTATTTCATTTTTATTTATTTTTTATTTATTTTAGTACATTGAGTTGAACTAAATAATAAAAAATGTTAGCAACTAGCTGAAATAAAGTAATTTAAAGTTTTTTCATACTTTATTTTAATTCAGGTAACATTTATTTTATTTACTGCAACACGTTTTTTTTTTTTTACGATTTTGTTTTAGTTAACAATAATAACCCTTAAACTTAAACTTTTAATTTAACTTATCAACTTAAATTTCATTTAAAAATAAATAAATACAAACTAGGTTTATAAAATAAATAATTCTAAAATTATTAAAAAAATAATAATGTAATGTTTATTTTATTTCAAGCAACAAAAATGTTTTTACAGGTTTTTTACTAAACCTGGTCCTTTCCGAATATAATTACACTGCTTTCCTTCCCTAAAACCTAAGCCTGTCAAAAAAACACCAGAGCCTTCGTCCCCAATCAAAACTGTGGATGATGATGATGAAGATGACGATGAGGAGGCGCCACCACCTGTTGTCGCACCTCGGCCAGAACACACTAAGAGCGTAAGAAATTAAAAAACTGTTATTTTAGTGTTTAGTGTTATTTTAATGCACATTGTAGCATTTTGTTTAATTATATTTTTATGAGCCAGTGGAACGGAGTTTCGTTCATATGTGCCCTCAAAATGTACAGTTGAATGGCAATAAAAAGCTATCTATCTACCTAGAGGAATAGTTCACCTAAAATACAAGTATAGTAATAGTATTGTAGTTTTGATTAATATTTATGATTTCAGGTATACACTCGACCATCGGTCATCGACCCCCTCCCTCCCCCCGTGACGTCTCCAGAAAGTGAGGTCGCGTCGAAGGCCACCGACCGACAGAGACCCAAAAAGGGCAAGATGACCGACGAGGAGATCATGGACAAGCTCAGTACGTCACTTTAAACGTAGTTATTTGCGCAGTTTCACTTTTTTAGCGAGACTCCAATCACGTGTCCTCTGTTTGTTCTCCGACAGGAACCATCGTCAGTATTGGAGATCCAAAAAAGAAATATACACGATACGAGAAGATCGGACAAGGGTAGGTCCGATGATTTTGCACAACATGTTCATGTTCATTGATTGGAGATTAATCATTGTTTCTGTCCACAGAGCTTCGGGAACCGTGTTCACCGCCATCGACGTCGCCACTGGACAGGAGGTAATGCAAAAGAGAGAGAAATGGATGTGTTTTTCTTAGTTTTTCAAAATTCTCATCATTGCGATGCGTGTCTTGTCTCTCAGGTGGCCATCAAGCAGATCAACCTGCAGAAGCAGCCCAAGAAAGAGCTAATCATCAATGAAATCCTCGTGATGAAGGAGCTGAAAAACCCAAACATTGTCAACTTCTTAGACAGGTAAACGTTCTTCAAGGAACAACATCAACTTGACCTTGGCCTTGGCCTCCAGACCTCATCAATTGGAAACTCCTTTTGAACAATAGCTAATGTTTCCTGATTATACATAATTATCTTATGTGCATCACGTATTATGACAAATGCCTGCAGAGGGCGCCGGCGGCCATGATTGTTACACTTTACAGCAGATCTAATCCTTGTTTAATATTGGCCAAACAACATTTAAATCAAATGTTAACTTAATCTTTAATATTTGGCTGCCACTTTACGATAGAAATGCTACAGCCACTGTAATTTCTTGAATGTGTGGACATTAAAACATGCAAACTTAGAGCAAGAATTTTAACTTTTATTTTGAAATCGCGATGAACAACAATTTGCATATTTGGAAACATATTTTGACGTGTTTTCCTGTGTTGGCGTAGGTTTATAAATTATTCATCTTAAAAATCGGGGTGAAATGGCGCACATTGCATTCCCAGATCAACGTTATATAAGTTTGAGTTTGAGACGCTCCAACCATAAAAATGATAACTATTAGGGGTGTAACGGTTCTCAAAATTCACGATTCGATGAACACAGTTCGATACGATACACTTGTGTCATGGTTCGGTTCGGTACGTTTTCGATACAGCAAAAAGAAAGAAATGCCAGAGAAATTTCTTTGATTTATTAAAACTAACATCGTAAAGTATGATTTTTTTTTTACTTTGAGCAATTCTAGAGCTATAATTCACTCTTCTTAGGAGCATATTAAACAAAACAGCTCCTTGGAAAAAATTAAATGTAATATTGTAGTAGTTATAAACAGGTTTATTTTAGTTCAGATTAACATTTGAGGGCAGCAATTGTATTCATAATGTCAAAATAAAACCGACGTAATGTTACTTGAAGGCATTATAGCCTGTACTATTCCTGCCAAACTTTCATGGTTGCAGTTACTACAGTAAATCCATGGTGAATGTTGCTGATCTGTGGACACTGGATAGTTCATTCATGGCACAATGTTTCTTCCTGGTTTCCACGCGCTGTTTGATTCATTAATAACGGAGAAATGTGAATGTTTCTCACTAGATCTCGCAGTGATGTTATTACTTCTGTGGCGAATTCAAATGCTTTCTTTACTGGATCTCTTATTAGCGCTGTGTAGTAACAGTGTCACATGATCACGATCGGCTCGCGCTGCACTGGTCCAAACTGATAAACGGTCCTTCAACCACACAATAACGAGCAGTTTCGTTCTGCTTGCATTACGTTTGCCATTTGATGTTGGGCAATGTTGTGGTCGCGCCGGCATCTCTTACATTATGAGCGCGCTTGCCACGCCTACATTTGAAATAACTAAATTTTGGTCGGCAGGAAAAATGGTCCAACGAAGCCTCGTACCAAACTGTTCAATACGAGCACGTGTATCGAATACACCCCTAATAACTTTGAAACACAAAAGCGTGTTTGCTGTTTGTTTGGGTTTCAAATAACATGCATCTGGAAACTCATATTCAGTCTGAACTTTATATGAGTTCCCAAATGCATGTTATTTGAAGCCCAAACAAACAGCGAATGCAGAGATTTACTGTGAATGAAGCCTCTCTGAGACGCTGGAAGAAACACGTAACATGTAGGCATGTAAATAAAGCGCCACGCTTCTCTCTGAAACCTGCAGCGCATATATTTATTTGTCATTATGCAGTAAAAGACAGAACAGTCTAATGCAAGCACTGTAAAATGTTTTGCCACAAACTCAACTTGCTAATGCCGGTGTCAACGAGAAATATCGTCACCTTTTTAATATTGCGAGACCTCGTGGAACAAGAGATCGTCACACCCCTATTTTCAACAAACACTCTTGTGTCTTTTACCTCAACACATCTTTGATTGGATAACTCTGTTTCTTGTGTTTTTGCGTAATTTTATTATGTAAGAATAAAACGTTATTGCGTAATTTATGTAGGAAAGCTTTGTTATTGTGTACTTTATAACGTGCTTAAAAAAACTTCCATTTTAAATACTTCGCACCAGTTTTCCAGGAAGTGATCATTTTGTTCTCTTGAACACATGGGATGGGAACAGTGCTTTATTCACGAATGTGTCATGCGATTTAGCACACGTTAAATTCGTAACTGTGGATGTAAACTGCTAATGATGCCGTGAAGTTTTAAGAGTGTTCATTGTGTGTGTGTGTGCTCCAGTTTTCTGGTAGGTGAGGAGCTGTTTGTAGTGATGGAGTACTTGGCTGGCGGCTCGCTCACAGATGTCGTCACAGAAACATGCATGGACGAGGCTCAGATCGCCGCTGTGTGCCGAGAGGTGCGTTGAAGCTAGATTTACGACTTATGGTTTTGGGGGAAACTGATGATTAAAGCACAACTGAGCTGTGTTCAGGAAGTAGCCAAGGCGCTTAACTAATGACCTTCCTCTTGTCTGTTATCTCACAGTGTTTGCAAGCTCTGGAGTTTCTGCACGCTAATCAGGTCATTCATCGAGACATCAAGAGTGACAACGTGCTTCTGGGAATGGACGGTTCTGTCAAGCTCAGTATGTTCTCGGTTTTTACGACTTTGCGTTGAGCATGAAGTTCAGAACACAGAACAGAGATGTTGATTGTGGTTAGGCACACTCTCACTGAAAGGTGCCTTCACACATGGCTCTCTCAGACGCATGAAGCGTCATGTTTGGTTTGGCTTGGTTTAGCAGCTCGCTCTGAACAGTAGAGCTCTTGTGAGCCAAAACTAGGTGACTAAAGAGACGGCAAAGAAGGCTGTTAACTATAGATGTACAAACAGACTAATGACACATATTCAAGTGAAAAAAGTACCCAACGGCACTTAAAATTAGAGCCCGACCGATATGGATTTTTGGGCGCCGATGCCGATAAAAAAAAGCCAGATACCGATATATCGGCCGTTATTATTTATGTGTATATTATAATACAGTAGCAATATTATTTATGTGTATTATAGTACAGTAAGTTTGGACACACTTTACAATTGGTGTGTACAAACTTTTGATGGGTACTAGAGCCCGACTGATAAAGGATTTTGAAGGCTGATACCGGTACAAATATTTGTTGGTTTTAAAATCCGATATTCCGATATATCGGACGATATATTTTTATTTTTTTCAGAAACGCGCAACAAAACATTAACAAATTTCCCTAACATTAGTTATTTGTAGTTATTTATGAGTTTTAACTAAAATAATATGATAATGCATTTTAAAAAGAAACTTGTTTCTTGTATTGTCACAACAGAACAGAGGAACATCAAAATATATTAAAGTTCTGATAAATAAAATGTATAAAAATACAAACTTAAGATTTTTTTTTAAGACTAAACGTTTAGTCCTTTGAACAAAACAACAATTTCACATTCAAATTGACAACAAATTCAAATTGTCATAATTTACTCTCTCAAGTTGTTTTTTTCTTCTGTTGAAAATAAGTTATTTGGATGAATGTGGGTAACCAAACAGTTGATGTACCCCAATGACTTCCATAGTATATTTTTCTCCTTTGGAAGTCAATGGGGACCAGCTACTGTTTGGTTACCCACATTCTTCAAACTATTAATATTAGAAAAATATTAGAAGGAAATTAATACAGTTGGAACAACATTAGAGTGCCTGTAAATAATGAGATCATTTTTATTATTGGGTGAACTATCCCTTTAAGGACAAGCGGCAATGTGTTTACAATTGCTACTGTCTGTTTAAGAGCTGAGCACGACACGTCTAATGTACACGCATTTGACAAGCGGACAACCGACATTGTTTATGTAAATCTTGTGTGTATTTAACAGTATTAGCACAATAATACTCGAAAGATAACTTAGTCCAGTATCCAGGCGCTGGTAGAAAGGCTTTTAGTGCATGTGAGCTTCACATGTAACGTTACGCGCTGAGAAACGTACACGTTAGAACAGCGCATCAGCATTTAAAATTAAATGTTTAACCGACAAAGCATTAAAGCACATGCACATTATGAACTTTTGTGAACTGCAGTGTTAACATTTTATGTGAATATAGCCTACGTCGCGTTGTTCCGCTTCACTCTCGGTTTATTTAACCGCAGCAAAACTGGACATGAGTCACGAATTTTGTCATCCTTATTTGAGTTAAGAGAACTGATAGGGATGTTCTTTTAATTGTTATTCAAGCAATGTATGTCTCGTGAGTCGTGACCAACTCACCATGAACACAATTCACCGCTGATCTCACTCGCGGTTCTCTCTGCCCGACTCGGGCTGGATCAGCAGGTTGCTGAATGTGTGGCGCGTTATACACGAGTGTTGCCAACAGGGACGGTGTAGAGTGCCCTCTGGTGGACAAACTATACAACGGCAACCCTCATAACATGGTTGAAGGGTGTTTCGTCCGTTTTTATTTTATTTTTGAAATATTAATTTATCGGCCGTTATAAATGCCGATACCGATAGTTTTGAAAATGGCTAATATCGGCCGATAATATCGGCCTGCCGATATATCGGTCGGGCTCTACTTAAAATGCATGTGAAGAGATGTTAGTATTTTCATGTACGCTGATAATGTTTAGTGCACGCCAACACCATGTTCATCATCTCAGCATTTCTTCAGAAGTTTTTCACCCAAGACATGCAATGTGAATCAAACTAGCCCTAAACCAGGGTTTCTCAAACTCGGTCCTGGAGGGCCACTGTCCTGCACAGTTTAGCTCCAACCCTGATCAAACACACCTAGCTGTGAGTTTCTAGTGATCCTGAAGACATTGATTAGCTTGCTCAGGGGTGTTTGATCAGGGTTGGAGCTAAACTGTGCAGGACAGTGGCCCTCCAGGACCGAGTTTGAGAAACCCTATCAAATCTGTAATTGGCTTGATGATAGATGGCATTTAATTAGATGCAAATGAAAACAAGGCTGTGAATGGGCCTCAATCATGAAACAAGCAAAACAAACTTCTGTCTAAGTTGGTTATGAAACAACATTTTTGTCAATTGTTCCATTTAATTGACGTAATTCAGGTTTTACGAGCAATTTGCTCAAGTTTCATAACAGGGGCCGATAACTGTATTTCTTCAAGGATTAGTTCACTTCAGGATTAAAATTTCCTGATAATTTACACACACACACACACACACACACACCCCACGTCATCCAAGGTGTTCATGTCTTTCTTTCTTCAGTGGAAAAGAAATGAAGGTTTTTGAGGAAAACATTCCAGGATGTTTCTCCATATAGTGTCTTCAATGGGGTCCAACGGGTTTGAAGGTCCAAATGTGAGTTTCAGTGCAGCTTCAAAGTCTCGACACGATCCAGCCGAGGAATAAGAGTCTTATCTAGACAAACCACTAATATTTTTTTTTTATATTAAAAATAAACATTTTTTACCACAAATGCTCGTCTTGCACTGGCTGCGATGTGCCACGCATTACGTAATCACGTTGAAAGTTCACGCGTGTTCCGGTTCATAAATTAGGGGTAGGGCGAAAATCTCCATCTCATTTTCTCCTCCAACTTTAAAACTGTCCGAAATCGTTGCTATACCTTTTATTTATTTTTTGTAAATAACGTTTGACTTAGTCTTTGCATGTTCGCTTTGTAAACACAAGGTCAGTTCTTCCGCCTACGTCACGTGTTCTTTCAACCTGATTACGTAATGTGTGGCGCAGCCAGTGCAAGATGAGCATTTGTGGTTAAAAAGTATATAAATGTTTATTTTTTGTTATAAAATGTCCGCTGGTTTGTCTCGATAAGACTCTTATTCCTCGTCTGGATCGTGTCGAGACTTTGAAGCTGCACTGAAACTCACATTTGGACCTTCAACCCGTTGGACCCCATTGAAGACACTATATGGAGAAAAATCCTGGAACGTTTTCCTCAAAAACCTTCATTTCTTTTCCACTGAAGAAAGAAAGACAGGAAATTTTAATTCTGAAGTGAACTAATCCTTTTATGTTTTTGGGTCACATCTAGTTTCCATAACGTTTTATCCCCCCCAAAGTCCATTGGAATTGTTTAGGAATGATGTATTTTTGATGTTGCACCATCTTGATCAACGACACCAAAGTATGCAACCGTATGACCTACTAAACTAGCTGTTCTTCAATCCATCCCATCCTTGTTGTCATTGGCGTCAAATGTGGCATCTACTAATACTATAGGTTCCATCTAAAGGTGCATTAGTGTCATTTAGCATGCAAAAAAGGTCCATTGTCATAAGCGTAGAGAGGTATTAATAAGCAGTCACTTTCAAACCAAGCAGCTTTCTGTTGATTAGCGATCCAACTTGAACATGAACAAAATCCATGTGGGGAATTTTTTCGCCCTCACATGACACTCCTGAATGCAAGGGTTCCTATAGGAATTAATGGATTTTGCTCACGAAGTTGAGCTTAAGTCGTCAATGAAATTACACAAACCAGGTCTAGCAATGTCTCTAAACTTTCTGTTGTCTCCTTCGCAGCGGACTTTGGGTTTTGTGCCCAGATCACTCCTGAACAGAGTAAGAGGAGCACTATGGTAGGCACGCCATATTGGATGGCTCCGGAGGTCGTGACGCGCAAAGCCTACGGACCCAAAGTCGACATCTGGTCCCTGGGCATCATGGCCATCGAGATGGTGGAGGGAGAACCGCCGTACCTCAACGAGAACCCACTGAGGGTATGTTGGCGTCATTGATTCCCCAATAACTTGTTTGAGGTTCGATTTGAATTGCCGATTTGAGTCCATTGACAATGCAACTAGAATCTAGGGCTTCCCTTGACTAAAGATCTTTCTTGTCGACTATTAGTCGTTCATTTAAGCCACTAGTCGACTAATCGCTTGTTCATAAGCCATAAATCAAAATAATGCACCTTTAGTTGCCTATATAAAATACGTATAGCCTAATCAGCGCACAAATTCAAACATAAAGCTTGCCACAGCGCACCGGCAAATTTAATGATTATGAATGTGTTGTGAAAAAACATTTTAATAATTTATTGGTAATGTTTTCGGCTGTAGAGATTAAGTAGACGATGCTGCCTCATCATCTCCACAGGGGTGGACGCGTCTATATGCACGTTTCATACGGATTACATAATCGTAGAATATTTATGTTCATTCAAATGCAAAAATTTCAAGCTTTCTATAGATTTAGACCGAAAACACCATTATTTTACAAAAACAAAGTTTTTTGAGTTTACAAAAATAAAAGTAAACCCTTCACACTTTGCATTACTCTTATCTGTATGACCAAAAATGTAGTATTTTAAGTTAAACTCAAGTGATGGCACCGGCGCCTGTGTGTCATGCAGTAAACACACTCTCCACACAAATACTTAGATATGCGCCTAATAATAGCGCACATTTATCTAGATTAACATTAGAGCGAGCGGACTTGTAAACTTGCTGCTACTTGCATGTTTCAAGTGATAAGCCGTATTTGAGGTCGATAAATTAATTTTTGGATTTCCTACCGTTAACGATCTGTCCGTTACAGCCTGCGTGATTTTTCTGCGACTAAACGACTAATACAATTTTGGTCGACTAAGCCTCTTCTAGTCGACTAACGGTTGGTTGACTATTAGGGGGCAGCCCTACTAAAGTCTCGAACTCTTTCTTCCTCAGGCGCTCTATCTGATTGCCACCAATGGGACTCCAGAGTTGCAGAGTCCTGAAAAGTTATCGCCCATCTTCAGAGACTTCCTGAGTCGCTGTCTGGAAATGGACGTGGAGAAGAGGGGTGGAAGCAAAGAGCTTTTGCAGGTAAACCAGCCAGCAACTAGTACTAGCGATTAGGTTTGGGAATCGAAAATCGATTCCAGAATTGAGGTCAGGAATCGGATACTTGTTATAAAATTAAAATTTCTATTCCTTTTATCGATTCCTTTGTGAGCATTTCAAAATCACTTTAAACAATTCAAGGGCGAGACGTTTTCTGTGCTCACTCACGTCCTAAGTGTGCTCACAGAAAATGTGATTTTAAACCATTCAAGCGCGAGACGATTCGGGTGTTGTTTTCAGTTCTGCAGGCGTGTGTAACCATGGGCAACTCTTAAAGTGACAGCAGCCTAATATTCCTGCTGCCGTCTCTATAATAACCATAGTCAAACAACAAAAGACAAAGAGAAAATTCACTAGTTTTTGATTGAATAACTTCTGTAACTGCATATTTGTAATGTATATTTTTAGTGCTGGGCAAAGATTAATCGCATCCAAAATAAAAGTTTGTGTTTGCATAATATATGTGTGTGTACTGTGTATAATTATTTTGTATATATAAATACACACATGCATGTATTTATTTAAGAAATATTTGCATGTATATACTGTATATATTAGGGCTGACTTCTAATAGTCGAGGATTCGACGATTCGATTCGGAGAGGTCTGATTCGACTATGAACCTCATAGTCGAATACATGGGCGTCAGTTTGGTTTGAAATGTGCTGGGGACAGAGACGCATTCGCATTTTCAGAAGGGCTGGGTACCATTTTTATTTAATTTTTTCAGGTCATGTTTTGAAAGACGATGTCCTGTAGCTTACTAATGTAAATAAATAAAAATGTATTCAAAAATCTGCTTCACATTTTCAGCAGGGCTGCGGAGCGGCTGTGAGTTGACTCCACACGGTTCTCATGTGCGTTAAAAGCTTTACATGGTTTAATGTACCTAAACAATGATAACCAAATTCCCCTCTCATGTTGCTCCACATAACCACTTAAAATGATAAAAAAAAATCGAACCCAGAGTCCAATTATTATGGACGTTATCTGATATTAAGCGTTTCTGCTTCACATTTTCAGCAGGGCTGCGGACCGGCTGTGAGTTGACTCCACACGGTTCTCATGTGCGTTAAAAAGCTGACTCCACACGGTTCTCATGTGCGTTAAAAAGCTTTACATTGTTTAATGTACCTAAACAACGATTACCAAATTTCCCTCTCATATTGCTCCTCATAACCACTGAAAATGGTCAAAAAATCGAACCCAGAGTCCAATTATTATGGACGTTATCTGATATTAAGCGTTTCTGCTTCACATTTTCAGCAGGGCTGCGGAGCGGCTGTGAGTTGACTCCACACGGTTCTCATGTGCGTTAAAAAGCTGACTCCACACGGTTCTCATGTGCGTTAAAAAGCTTTACGTTGTTTAATGTACCTTAACAACGATTACCAAATTTCCCTCTCATATTGCTCCTCATAACCACTGAAAATGGTCAAAAAATCGAACCCAGAGTCCAGTTATTATGGACGTTATCTGATATTAAGCGTTTCTGCTTCACATTTTCAGCAGGGCTGCGGAGCGGCTGTGAGTTGACTCCACACGGTTCTCATGTGCGTTAAAAAGCTGACTCCACACGGTTCTCATGTGCGTTAAAAAGCTTTACGTTGTTTAATGTACCTAAACAACGATTACCAAATTTCCCTCTCATATTGCTCCTCATAACCACTGAAAATGGTCAAAAAATCGAACCCAGAGTCCAATTATTATGGACGTTATCTGATATTAAGCGTTTCTGCTTCACATTTTCAGCAGGGCTGCGGAGCGGCTGTGAGTTGACTCCACACGGTTCTCATGTGCGTTAAAAAGCTGACTCCACACGGTTCTCATGTGCGTTAAAAAGCTTTACGTTGTTTAATGTACCTTAACAACGATTACCAAATTTCCCTCTCATATTGCTCCTCATAACCACTGAAAATGGTCAAAAAATCGAACCCAGAGTCCAGTTATTATGGACGTTATCTGATATTAAGCGTTTCTGCTTCACATTTTCAGCAGGGCAGCGGAGCGGCTGTGAGTTGACTCCACACGGTTCTCATGTGCGTTAAAAAGCTTTACGTTGTTTAATGTACCTTAACAACGATTACCAAATTTCCCTCTCATATTGCTCCTCATAACCACTGAAAATGGTCAAAAAATCGAACCCAGAGTCCAGTTATTATGGACGTTATCTGATATTAAGCGTTTCTGCTTCACATTTTCAGCAGGGCTGCGGAGCGGCTGTGAGTTGACTCCACACGGTTCTCATGTGCGTTAAAAAGCTGACTCCACACGGTTCTCATGTGCGTTAAAAAGCTTTACGTTGTTTAATGTACCTAAACAACGATTACCAAATTTCCCTCTCATATTGCTCCTCATAACCACTGAAAATGGTCAAAAAATCGAACCCAGAGTCCAATTATTATGGACGTTATCTGATATTAAGCGTTTCTGCTTCACATTTTCAGCAGGGCTGCGGAGCGGCTGTGAGTTGACTCCACACGGTTCTCATGTGCGTTAAAAAGCTGACTCCACACGGTTCTCATGTGCGTTAAAAAGCTTTACGTTGTTTAATGTACCTTAACAACGATTACCAAATTTCCCTCTCATATTGCTCCTCATAACCACTGAAAATGGTCAAAAAATCGAACCCAGAGTCCAGTTATTATGGACGTTATCTGATATTAAGCGTTTCTGCTTCACATTTTCAGCAGGGCAGCGGAGCGGCTGTGAGTTGACTCCACACGGTTCTCATGGGCGTGGAAAAGCTTTACGTGATTTAATGTACCTAAACAACCATCACCAAATTTCTCTCTCATATTGCTCCTCATGTTTATGAAATGTTATGATATATGTGTGATATATATGTGTTTTTTAGCTCTTTTGTTTGAAATGGAAAAAATCTAGCTGCTATCTAAAAAAAAAAAAAGAAAAAAAAAAAGGTTCGACTACGGCAAAATCTAACGAATCAGATTCGACTATGAAAATCCTTAGTCGAAAACAGCCCTAGTATATATATTTATACATAATTTATATTATATATAAATATAAATAATTTATATATAAATAAAAAATCTTAAATATATACATGCATATGTGTGTATTTGTATATACAAAATAATTATACACAGTACACACACATATATTATGCAAACACAAACTTTTATTTTGGATGCGATTAATCTTTGCCCAGCACTATATATTTTACTTTTAAAGTGCAATGTTATTTTACATTTGATTACAGATTCTGAACCTGAATAACTGAAAATCTTAAAACACTGTTTATTTCAATCGTATCGTTGTTCAGTTATAACTTTTTTTACGATTGCTCATTTTTTTTACTTGTTCTTTTTTAATTACTGAGTGTTTACTTGAATTTAATAATGCTGGAAATTTATATTAGTTCGGCTAGTTGTTTTTCTATTGTATTTTTAAACCATTGGCAAAATTCCTTGTGTAAGTGTTCTTTAGCCTGTTGGTTTTTGTTCATGATATTCAGGTACAATTAAATGTTTTGCAATGTGAATGAAATCGAAGTTGTTGTTTTTTTTATTTTTTTTTTACCTTATTGAAATCGAAATTAGGAATCGGAATTGATAAACAGAATCAGAATCGTTTCTCAATTCAAATGATACCCAACCCTACTGGCGATTTAAGGAATAGCATGACTTGTGTAAACTTGTTGATTGATCAAACCTTCTGTCTCCTCAGCATCCCTTCCTGAAGTTGGCCAAACCTCTCTCGAGTCTCACTCCTCTCATTTTGGCTGCCAAGGACGCCATGAAGAACAACCGCTAGCCTCCCGCTACGAACGAGCTGTGCCCGAAAGCACTGCGAACTGCTGAACACTCTCGAAATCTGTGCCAGGTGTTTTTACCAGTGTCAACAACATATCCATGTTGCCAAAACAAAACTCCAAGCATTTAATTTGGGTCTTTGCCTGTTTTTAAACCGCTGTGGTATTGGGGGGTATTAGATGTCCTCCTGCTCTCATTAGATTCTTGTTGGACTTTTTATCTGTTTTATGTGTGAACTCTTCCAATCTTTGGCTTCTGTAGACCTCATATGCTCCATAATTGATGAGATAAATCAATTATGGTGATTTCTTATCCAGCTGGAGACCTTTTGTTAGTCTTTCTGTAGCCAGAATCATGACTGAAAACTGTGTAAGCCTACTCCTGTTCTTGACCCGAAGGGAAGAGCACCTTACTAATACACACCAACTGCGAGCAGTGAATGATATTTGTAGTCACTTGTGCCTTTGTTGTTATTCCAGCAAACACCTTTATACTTTGTCTAAAGAGGCAGATTTTTGCCATTGAACTTCCTCTAACCTGAGACGAAACTTTCATGTGATGAAATGTGTATATGACGTACTTCGAAGAAGCGTAGCATTTCAGTTGTAGTTAACCGAAAGCAGGACACGTAGATTAGATGTGTATGTTTGTGTACATGAACACTTTCTTGTTTGTTTTAGTAACTAACAGTTTATTATGAAGTAAATGCAGTTGTCGATAAGTCATGATGTAAGAATTGATAACTATTTTTATGCTTTTCAGTCACTTGTTTTGCAAGTAAAAGCCGGATTCCTGCAAATTCTGTGAACAATACAGTCATTGCAACATTGTGTACATCTCTTGTTCTTCATTAAAAGAGGACTTGAAACTTGAGATTAGAATTAACTCTCTCTAGGGCTCTTTTGTAGTCTGTTTAAACCTTCTCATGAGTTAATGGGGTCATTCCTGTCATACAGCAACATTTGAGCTCTTTGACTTGTACAACTAAATGAATATGTTGCATGTGTTGAAATGTAAGAATTTTTTTCTTTAAAAGGGTTTAGTAGCCTTTCAGAAATGTTAATCAAACTATAAGTTTAAGTGCTTACGCTTGACCATATTTACACAATAATTTGCTTAGTGAGTAATTTTCAGAGTTAAATTGAATGTCAACTTGAAGCTATTTTTAACCTTTAATATTTTTATTATTTGTCTTTTACCCTTTTGACTTTTCTTTGAATTTGATATCTTTACATATAATTTCATCTAACGGTGTGGACTGTTTTAGAGTGGGACAAAAACTATCATAAGGAAATTCATCAAATCAATACTTGTTTTTCGATCAAAAATGATTTGATTTTCTGGAGGTTGACATCATTAAGGACCTAGCTTTTGTTAGTTAAAAACATCTGCTCAAACCAAAGCAAAATTATTTTAAATTCACTTGTGTTTTTGATTAATTAAAGAAAAGTAAAATGATTTCCAAGTTTATATTTAAATATATTTTTACCCCAATTTATTAAAACATGATAGGATCATGAAAAGGTAAATAGTTGAAATGAGCTAATAATCCATTTTAATGTTAATAATCAATTCCTTTATTAAGTCACGTGTTTCCTTTATTAAGTTTTACACTACTAAAAAAAAAAAAACACAGACAAGCAGTATTATAAGCAAATCTGCACAATTGTGTACATTTTGGGGGCGCTATTTTCTTTCCCGCCGCAAAAATACAAACTGTTACTTCAACGGTCGCGCAAGCAGTCAGGAGCACCATCATCGCGAAGATCGAAGTCATCGATTATTTCTGTTTAAAGTTTACCATTCTTATCCGGAATTCACTCCTGAAGGAAACATTAAAGTTATTTAAGTAATTTGGCGTTAAAAACAGCTTTTGGGTGGAGATGAACTACATGAATATGACGAGCGCTTCTTGTTGGTGAGACAGGTGAGTACGTAGGCTACATTTTTACATTAATTTGTTCGAAGACTTCGTGGCAAAGTTTTATTAGTTAAAGGGTTTTCTGTTATATAAAGGCTTTCATCCGTAAGATTTTCATGTTTATTTCATAAAAACGAAATTCAATTTAGGCTCAAGCTGTGGTGGGTAGGCTACGCAAAAAGGCTTAGGCCTATTTGTCGTGACCTTTTAAGTTTGAGTTTTAACGATTTAGTTATCTTTAGTAACTCTTAATGTAAACGTTCATTTTATTAAGATAAGTTTCTTGACTGCTCGTGCTCGATAGATCGGATTGGATCGATTATGTTACTTGTTCTTGATCAAGATGTCGAATAATAGCTAGCTCAATCTCAAGGTAAGTTATCCCAAGTCCCACAACTAGTGAAATAACAAACCAAATATATATATATATATATATATATATATATATATATATATATATATATTTGTAAATTGATGAGTTTTAACTTGGATGTCAGTATTATCCTGTCAGATCAGCCGAAGTGCAGTTTTTCCAGCACACAAACATCTTTCAACCTTAATTTAACGTAAATCACGTGTTTTCTTTTACTATATATATATATTGTTATTACAGCAGGCTTTCTTGGATATTAGCATTGTGTTTAAGTAAAGCTTATTTTGCTCATTAGATCGAAATTGCAAACTTTGATCTCAGTTAAGAACTCAAAACTTGGTCAGTTTGTTAAAACCATTAATATTGAGTGAAAAATTAATCACCGTTGCAAAATCAAAGTAAAAAATTACCTTAATCCAATAGAATTATTGGTGCAATAAGCATTAGAAGTATAACATAGGCTATAAATCTTTGGGTTGTTGCGCCACCTAATGGTTGTTTAATACCAAACTCAGTCCAAAAACGTTTCTCTGTAAAGATAGCTTGCTTGTTCTTTACAGTTTTTAACAACTGTCTTTAGGTCTGGGACTCCAGTGTTTAAGTTCAGGGACATTATGCTATTCTTTATAAGTTGCATTCATGTAGGCCTATACTTAAGTTCATAAGTTGTTCATGTAATCCTTCCTTCTCTTCTTAAAGGGAAGCTCCCTGTTGGGACATTGAGGTATCTGTTGGAGGTGAGTATTTTTTGGGTTAGTCCTCTTGCGTTTACTACTGAGATTTATAGTAATGGAAATGTAAAGTGAACATGTTGCAGTACTGATACTGTTGCAACACAAAATGTGTTGCGCAAAAGAGACCATCATGCGAGCATTGGTGGTTCAGTGGTAGAATTCTCGCCTGCCACGCGGGAGGCCCGGGTTCGATTCCCGGCCAATGCAGTAGATCTTTTTGAAGATCTTTTACACACTTAAAAACAAATGCTTTTTTTATTTGTGTTCAAGTGTGTGGTGTTGAGACTTATAAACAGTGGTCAATGTTATGACCGCTCATTAATCCATAAATCACGTCACTGTATGGGACTTTCTATTGAGATCCCATTACATTTACTGTTCTAACAACAAATATTTGATCGAATTGCATGTTAAATTACATATTGTGCTAATTTCTATTTCAGACCCTGCTTAGAAATAACGAGTGCTTCAAAGTAAGAGATTCAGATCAGGAGCCCTCTACATGAGAAGTGCCGCAATACAACCTTAAGGTAAGATTTGAGTTAAAACAGTGTTATGTTGTCACTACAACACTGCAAAACTTGCTCTTCCTATATATTTTTTTTTATATCAAAACAAAATCTAAGACAGTAACCCAAGTGTTGAAACAAATGGGCTCTGTGAGATGCAGGTCATCACTCCTCGTTAGTATAGTGGTAAGTATCCCCGCCTGTCACGCGGGAGACCGGGGTTCGATTCCCCGACGGGGAGATTACGCTTTTTCTCCATGTGTATTCACAGGAGAACTCTCGTTTTTAGACTCCTCTTTGTATATATAAACCTACGATCACTGAAAAATAACAAATTGTTTCATTTTTACATTAAAGATAAAATCTCACTAGTAGATCAGTTTACTTTAAGAAAAGAAAAAGATACTTGCTACTCTTTTACTTGACTTGTTTTTCTAGCAATTTTCCCACTGACTTTAAAGAAGTAACTTTAAAAGTACTTGGGAGACAAAAAAAAAAGTTCTTGGACATAGGGGTGGGCGATCTTCTCATAATTCATATCACAATCTTATAAGAAACAATCACGATCTACGATCTGAAACGCATTCTTCTCAATTATGCTAATCTGGCCCTTCTGCTACCATTTTGTGGCTGAGTTGCTGTTGTTCCCAATTGCTTCCACTTTGTTATGATACCACTAACAGTTGACCGTGGAATATTTAGTAGTGTGGAAATTTCATGAATGGACTTATATTGCACTTATATATATATGAATTAATATTTAAATAATCTGAAACGACTTTTTCAGATTTTAGATTGTAACTTCTTGATTCTGTAATTGTATTATAGTATATTTCACACACCAAAAAAATTTTTTGTTGAAAAAATAAGAAAGTGTAGCCAACTGGGCACTCAGTAAGTTTGAGCGCACTGGGAATCATATTTTTTCAAATAAAGACAAGGTAACTATAATATTACATTCAGCACAGGGAAAATTACATGAATATGACAATGGGCAACTAAATATAGTGCAGCATAGTTTAAAATCGAGGGTTTAAAGTTTGTCCATCGTGTGTTCCACTGAGTAACACGTTCATGCATGCTACAAATGCACACTTCAGAATATCTGATCCAAGGCGTGTAAAATTAAATGTTTATTAGATTTTCAAAGATTTGTTTAAATTATATAAATGCGCTTTTGCTGAATGCTGATGGTAAATTAGAAAGTATTATAGCATTTGCCTTTCTGTTACTAATATAAAATAAATACTTTTTTCGTATATAGTTTACTTTCTTTGTTTAACAGTTCTATCCAGTAATGTATTAGACAAAACTGAGACCATAAACTAATGAAGACGGAGAATAGGAGCGCTGTGTGCTCAGCAACGTCAAAATAAAAGTCATACGCGCCGTCAAAATAAAAGTCCTGCTATTATTATGACATATCAGATCGTGAGCTCTACGATTCACTTGAAAAGTAGATCGTTGGCGTCTTTCAAGATCGATCACCATATAAAATCGTCAGATCGCCCACCCCTACTTGGACATCAGCAGTTTAAAACAACACTACTGTGTTATTTTTGAGCACAGATTTTTGTGTTTGTTCTCCCAGGCCGGTTAGCTCAGTTGGTTAGAGCGTGGTGCTAATAACGCCAAGGTCGCGGGTTCGATCCCCGTACTGGCCAGTGTTTTTGTCTCTGCAACTGTTTCATTGATATTTTAGCTTTGAAATTCTCATTTACAATAATAAGAGGTAGAATTGAACAGGTCATGTGTGATTTTACTGGCTAAAAATGAAAACTCAGTAACGCTTTACAAGGTTTTATTTGTTAACATTAGCTAATGCAGTAAACTAATAATGAGAACTATTTTTTTACATCATTTATTAATTTTTAATTTTCTGCTTCCTGTTTTCGTTTTCATTTATTTTGAGTTAGGTATTTTTGTTGTGTTTTTGTCATTTTTGTTTTTTGATATGTCTGTATAGCTTTTATTATTTTTTAAAATTAAATTATCAAATACCATAAATATACTTTAGTTTTAATTCATATTTTGAATTGAAATGAGTTTTAGTTAATTTCACGTTTCTTTATTTTCGAGAAATAATTTGCATTTTTGAGATATGTTGTCTTGGCAGTTAGCTGAAATAAAATAAGTTTTATATTATAATTTTTATTTTTATTTTATTGGTAACAATTTACAATAAGGTTCATTAGAAAACATTAGTTAACTACTTTAGTTTACATAAACTAAAAATAAACAATACTTCTACGGCATTTATTAATCTTAGTTAATATTAATTTCAACATTTACTAATTCATTATTAAAATCAAAGGTTGTATTTGTTAACACTAGTTAATGCACTGTGAACTAACATGAAACAAACTATGAACAGCTGTATTTTATTAATAAATATTAATAAATACTGTAACAAATGTATTGCTCATTGTTAATTAATGTTAAGAAATGTTAACTGATGAACCTTATTGTAAAGTGTTAACATTTTATTTTTATTTCAAGTAACAGAAATGTTTTTTTTTATGGTTTTAGTTAAGAGAGCCACTAGGTGGCAGTGTTTATCAGTAAACCATAAAACAATGCCAAATGCTTAAGTAAAAAATGTCAGAATTTTGCTCTGGTAATTTTCCACAGATTGGAACATCAAACAACATAAGCGAGACTCATTGATTCTGCAAAACAAAAAATCTTGCCCCGTGTGAGGCTCGAACTCACGACCTTCAGATTATGAGACTGACGCGCTGCCTACTGCGCCAACGAGGCCTGATGTCTAAGTAAGCAGTGTCTCCTCATGTTACACGAGCTGCTGATTTTCCAACTAAATCAGGTAAGGCTGAGATTTCATTTCAGCTACAGTTATACTTCATAGATGTATGTGCACATCTACTACAATCCCAAAAGCTAGTTTGTGCAAAAATATTTGAGAAACAATTTAAAACAATGAGATCCACGTTCCTTCCACTAGAGGGAGCCAAAGCGAACACCCACTTTTCAAAGGTGGCCTTGAACAGGTCAGTGTGTTTTTCCAACCTAAGGTTTGTGTCAAAAAACCCCTTTTGATAAGAACACGGCATCTCCGTGTGCCACGTTATCACATGCTGTGAGCAAATACAGCGTTAGTGAGCTCGTGTCTTTCTCTCTGTTCAGCACAGCTAGCTGTGCACTACACCGTTTGAAACATCATGTCAGGGCTTAATGCCTCGCTGGGCTACTTCTTAACTATAGTAGGTGTGAGTGCGGTGGGAAGGGTGATGCTCGCACGATCGAGGCTGCGATGGACTTTCCTGATCGAGTTTATCGCCGCATTCGCGCTCGCCGCATGTCGACTTGAAGTGGACACCATTGCGGAGGTCGGTCAGTGGGCCGGGGCGCTTGGGCCTGACGTGGCCATCACTATGCTTTTCCTATCCATTACTATCCACGGCATCATCATGCAAGGCGTAAGCGGAAATCCATCGGTCACGTTAATGGGAATCCTCCAGAAAGACATCGGCGCAGTGGCAGGCGTCCTCAGCGTCGCGGCACAGTTACTCGGCGCGCACTTCGCTCTCGTAGTCGCCGGTAAGTACTGGGAAATGGAGCTGACTGACATGCACATGATCAAGAATCTGATGATGTCCGAGTGCAGTACGTCGCTGCGGGTCTCGGCGCTACAGGGAGTGCTAGCCGAAGCCCTCGGCGCCGTGACCTTTCACCTGGTTTACCTCGTCCTGAAGAGCCGCTCGCAGCTGCTGAGGATTCCCATATTCGCTCTGCTGCTGACGTTCATCGCATACGCAGGTGGGTTTGCTGTCGGACAGGTGTGGTGTGAATGCTTACATTTAAAATGCATATATCAAATATTGTACATTTAAATGCGTGTATTAAATAGAAAATGTCGATTTAAAATGCATATATAAAAAATTAATTTTGTAATTTGAAATTCGTCTATTAAATACAAATGCATATGTGACCCTGGACCACAATGTCTTATGGGTAAATTTTTTTAAATTGAGATTTATACATCATCTGAAAGCTGAATAAATAAGCTTTCCACTGATGTATGGTTTGCCGAGATACAATTATTTGAAAATCTGGAATCTGAGGGTGCAAAAAAATCTAAATATCGAGAAAGTCACCTTTAAAGTTGTGCATTTATGTTGGAGATTGTGCTGCATCCATTCACAAATTTTTTTTTATATGAAATTTACAAAATATCTTCATGGAACATGATCTTTACTTAATATCATAATGATTTTTGGCATAAAAGAAAAATCGATAATTTTGACCCAAAACAATGTTTTGTTGGCTATTGCCACAAATATACCCGTGCGACTTATAACTGGTTTTGTGGTCCAGGGTCACATATTTGTAGATTTAAAATGCATATATTAAATAAAGATTGTAGAATTTTTAAATGCACATTAAATTAAAAATTGTGGATTTAAAATGCATATATAAAATAATGACTGTGCAATTAAAATGCACATTTTACACAAGGATTGTACATTTAAAATACATATATTGAATAAGGATTGTAGATGTAAACAAATTTTTATTGTAGATTTCTAAAAATTGAGATTTCAAATGCACACATTAAATAAAGATTGTAGATTTAAAATATATTAAAAAAGGATTATGTATTTAAAATGCATTTATTGAATATGGACTGTAGATTTCAAATGCATATTAAATGAAAGCTTGAGATTGCAAATTCACATATTTAATTAAAACTTGTAGATTTCAAATGCATATATAAAATAATGACTGCAATTAATATGCATATTTTACACAAGGATTGTAAATTTAAAATACATATATTAAATGATTATGTATTTAAAATGAATATATTGAATAAGGATTGTAGATTTCAAATGAATGTACTAAATAAAAAATGTAGATTTTAAATGCATATATTAAATAAGGATTGCATTTTAAATTTAAATATTATAGATTACAAATGCATATATTACATTAAAAATTGTAGATTTCAAATGCATAAATCAAATAATGACAGCAATTAAAATGCAAATATTAAATACAGATTTAGAGTGCATATATAAAAGAGTAACTGCAATTTAACTGCATAGTTTACAAAAGTATGAAGATATTTAATAAGGATTGTAGATTTCAAATGCATTTATTTAAGGGGAGGCTAGCACAAAAGAAATTGCATATTTTAAAATACACACTAAAGTTTTGTTTTACTCTGGAGAACATCTTGAGGTACAATGGCAATGATTTGGTGAAGTGTTATTTTTAATGCCTTCATTCTCACAAACTTCTCTCTCACACTAGGAAACAACTACACGTCTGGATATGTGAATCCGTCCCTCGCTTATGCGCTAACATTCACCTGTCCTGGACACTCTTTCTTTGCGTATTCTCTCGTTTACTGGCTCGGGCCTCTTATTGGTAAGTTCTTGTAAATTTCAGAAATATTCATAAAATGCATATAATGCATTTAAACTTTTAAGTCAATGTGATGAATTTTACTGTTTAAATACTTACACCATGTGTTTTCCAGGCATGAGTCTTGCGCTCTTCCTGTATTTGGGAAACATCCCACTGCTGTTCAGCAGGAATCTACTTTACTCCAAGAAGGCACGTTTCCGGGTGCCCAAAGGAAAAACTTCTGAAGACTGACAGACATAAAAACAGCACTGATATGGACTCTTTGTAAACCATACTTTACCGTCACAAAACATATTATGGTTAAACGATAAATCTGTTCGACTGGTTTAAGTTGCAACAAACCCCTGAAGTTACGAAAAACACACAGTTCATCACATCAGGCGTCTACTGTAATTTATCCTGTTACACTGAGTAAAAATGTTGAGTTTGTTCTACTGTTGTCAGATGTGAATTTTCTTCTAGCACCTATAAGCCAAAGAACAGTCAAGCCTGCTTAAGTAAAATATTATTTAATAGATAGCAAAAATATTTAATGAGCAGGTGGCACCAGGGCTGTGCAATTAATTGAATTTCGATTTTAATTTTGGCTCCAAACGATCACCGAAATAGTACAATCGAATAAAAAAGATTATTTGCCAAGTTCTGTTTTGCAAGAACGCTCTTATTTTGTCTTGTGGTCTGAATGACACACGCACATCCGCCCCTCCCGAAGCCGTAAACTCTCTCAGCTTGAATGTTTAAACTAACAAGACTTAAAAAGAAGTAAAAATGATCAACTTTAGTTACGATGGCCCGATTGTGCAGTGACAATTCTGTCATGTCCCGACTCCTAAACGCGAGAGTGTAGTTTCGACGCTTGCTTTGTCCAACCCATTTTGAGAGATCGAGAAAGATAAGACGCAGCACCGCTGAACACTCACTTGCTTCTTGGAGAAAGTTTTAAAATGATTGATTTGATTTTATAATCTGTGTGGATTAATTTAGGCTACTCATACAATCTACATGCTAAAGTGAATCAATGTTTGCGGAGGAATTTCCCGCATTATAAGTGGTAGACCTGCGGGAATTATTAAAATACTTATTGAAGTATTATCTGTTATATTATTTATTTTAATAGTTCAAAAAGTACAATATGTTAGAATTTCTATTTTTTTTTAAAGAATTGTTGAAAGGTGTCCTTTTAATAAATGCAACATGTTCCCAAAGACATGTGAAATAATCATGTTACATAATCGTGATTTCAATTCTGACCAAAATTATCATGATTATGATTTTTTTCCATAATCGAGCAGCCCTAGGTGGCACTATACTTTAGGACCTGTTTGCTAATGAAAAAGAGAGGGAGACTAAGGGAAAAAGATAATTGCAAATAAAAGTACAAGGTTGTGTATAAATGGCACTTTCACAAAACATTGCAACTATGCCACATTGTAATAATAGCTACAATAAAAAAAAGTTAGTCTGCTTAGAGAATATAGAATAAACCAAATCTCATCAATTTGAAAATGCATTTGCAAAACACAATTAAATAAAATTAAAATTAATTAAAAACGGATAAAAAAAACAAAAACATTTTAACATGACATTTGCCAAAAAAAGCTTGTCTACACTTCAAACAGTAGCCTTTACCATTGTTTTGCAAACTCTTGATTTATATAGTTTAGATTCCTAAAATAATTGCAAAAAAAAAAAAGTTTTTGTACAGTTTTACAGATTATTGTCTAACTCAAGTCATTTTGAACCAAACATTATATATCATATTTTTATATATTATTTATATATATATATATATATTTTTTTTTTTTTTCTTAAGTTATGCTTGTGAATGAATTATCTATTGGTAGTTTTATCCTAAAGCCCAAAGTATACTTTGTTTTTTATGCGTACGCTAAGGACAAACGCTATCAAATGGAATATACTTTGAAAAGCTGTGCATTCGACCATACGCATATGCTAGGGTACGCATAAAAGCAAAGTATAGTTTGAGCTTCATTCTTTCTAATAACATAATTTTGTAGGTTTTAGTTATAGTTTCAGTTAACTACGAAAACCTGCTTAAAGGATTAGTTCACTTTCAAAAAAAAAAATGTTTGCTGATAATTTACTCACCCCGATGCCATCCAAGATATCCATGTCTTTCTTTCTTCAGTCGAAAAGAAATGAAGGTTTTTGAGGAAAACATTCCAGGATTTTTCTGCACAGAATGGACTTCAATGGCAATCAACTATAACAATGTTCAAGGAAGGTTCAAATGTCCGTCTCAATGCAGCTTCAAAGTCTCGACACGATCCCAGTCGAGAAATAAGATTCTTATCTCGTCATTTTCTAAAAAATAAAATTTATATGTATACTTTTTAACCACAAATGCCTGTCTTGTAAGATATCTGAGATGCGCCACGCATTACGTCTTCACGTTGAAAGGTCACAAACAAAATTAAAATAATAATAATAATTAGGGCTGGGTATTGACACAAATTTCACAATTCGATTCGATTTCGATTCGCAAGCTTGCAATTCGATTCGATTACAATTCGATTCGATTCAATATCGATTATTTTGGATATCAGGTTCAATACATGGCAAATTTTCTCAAGGAAAACAAATCTCTTCACTAATGCTGTAAACTATGGGAGTCAGTGTTAGCCTGTAGGCTTCATTAGCCTACTATAATATAGCTTAAAAATAAGGTAAAAATTAACTGATTTGTATACAAACACTTAAATTACACTTTTATTTATTTTTATAATAATTTATTATTATATATATATATTATATATAACTTTAGTTATATGAAATATAAACATTTAAATGGTGGCTGTCATAAAAACCTGCCAGATTTATTCAGACATGCATTAAAAATAGAAGAACATTAAAAATTATAATGAATATGTAATATGGTGCATATATTTAGCAAAATGCTCCTCTCTAGAGTTAATTTTTCGAGCTGACTAACGAGTTTATGGTCACTGGATATGTTTTTTCTGAGGTAAATGTGACGTTACATGACATTGTTTGCAAGCTGATTTACTGACGTCTTTCCACGGTTCAAACACTGATTTGAGCGATTCCATGGCACATGATACGGACTTCGATAAGTTGTACACTATCTTTTAACACACTTTCAGAAGCTCATTCATGTTTATTCCGCGCTGTAACTGGTGTTATTAAGGCGGAAGAGATGATCACGTGCGCTCTGCGCTGCTTCTCTTGAGCTGAGCTGCGCCAGAGCGATCTCACGCCACAGCGCCAAAACGGTATTTATGTTTTTGAATTGCGTAATTAAATGGACGTAATTTGAATCTGAGACTTTGTTTCATATCAATAATATCAAAGCACAAAGATTAGTGCGATTTATTGGATGGGATCCACGCAACAATGTTACATTCATTCATCAACTGAAAACAGGATGACTAATTGATTCTTGGGATTTAATAATCGATATCGTTTCGTAAAAATGAGAATCGATTAAAATCGAGAAGTCGATATTTTTTAACCCAGCCCTAATAATAATACATTAAAACAAAGATGTCGGACGATTTTGAAGTTGGAGAAGAAAATGAGATGACATTTTTCGCCCTTACCTACCTTCATGAACCGGAGAACACAGACAAATAACTTAGATAGATGACGTGACGTGTGACCTTTCCAACGTGATGACGCAATGCGTGGCGCATCTGCCCAATCAGCTGTAAGGGGCGTGTCCACTCATGAAGGGGGAGGTGCCTGTGTCGCATAGCATGTTTGTAAACTTGGGGGCGGAGCTATCAAGAAAGGTGTGTTCCTTTTGGGTAAGGGCGTGTTTGTTTGATGATTTAAAATATCAACAGCGTTTTTCAGAAATCGCTAACTGCACCTTTAATGTAATGTAATTATTTATTACAAATTATGCCAGTATAAATTGGTAGTTAAAGTAGGGTGGTAAATAAAGACACATAACAACAATTTTCTGTGGTTTTACTTTGACTGAATATAAACGTACATGTTAAAATGCTGATAATGCGGTTCTACAATTATTATTATAACTACATACTTGGTTCTACTGAAGCTGTGATCCGATTGGTCGTCTCTGCTCTGGTGGGTGTGGCTACTTTCACTGCAGTGGTTTATGACATCAGATCTGAAGGAGTTAAGACAGGAACGCACCGACACCAGGAGGTTTCTAATTGAGCCTGCAGATCATAAGATCAGTGATTTTGCATTATTATTATTACTACATACTTTATTGGTTCTGGGTTAGTGTGAACAGCAGTAACACACAGTTAAACTAGGATATAAAGTCACACTAGGGCCTTAGTAACTACTAATTAGTGTGTAACTTTTGTTTATCTGTATACTTCAAACCACATGTACAAGTATTCATTAGTATCAGTGCCATTTGTTTAATTAACTGCCATTTGAAATTGTTTAAATATACATTAAGTTATTATTCCTCCAGGAGTCGCTCGACATAATGAATGTAATAAAACATGGAGAGACTCTTTGAACCTCAGAGTGAGAAAACTTTATTGATAAAGGCAAGCAAATACATATGACAAATAGATGGCTGTAATAATAAAGTATAAACAACAAAGCCTTTTAATTGAGATTTTTAGAATTCTGATACTGAAGGAGAAAGAGCAAGCAAATAATAATCAGTATTTGTTATGACAAAAACACTTGAAGAACCATTGAAGTTCAGCATTCTGCTTTAGATTTAAGCACTTCCTGAAAAAGATGAACATATAGAGGGATAAATTAATAATTCTCACAAATATTAATACATGAAAAATCTGTTTGTGAGAAGTGACATAATGTACCTGATGTGTGAATATGTGCTTGATCTCGATCAGCTCTTCTGGATCTGATCTCATAAACCACAATAATGATACTAGCCACGCCCACCAGAGCAGAGAGGACCAATCGGATCACAGCTTCAGTAGGACCACAACAGTGGACAGAGTCTGAGGAAAAAACACATCAAACTGAGATCAGATCAGTCAATAAACACTAATATCAGCGCTGGCGTACCTGCACATGTCTGACAGAGTGTGTTGATGTCCAGATGTGTGGTCTGGTGGCTGATGGGATTGTTCAGCACACAGCTGTAGGTGTTTTTATCCTGATATTCCACCTCCAGAGGGAGAGAGAGACTGATGCTGAGATCAGACGCACTGATGCTGGACAATACACTGATTCCTGCGTACCAGGAGAGAGTCACATCACTCACATTCACCACTGATGAACACACCAATGAACATGATGATGATGATGATGAACAGTGTGAAGAGTTGATGACAGGAACAGGCAGACGAGCTGAAAACATCAGAGAATAAAGATAAATGAGGATGAATGAAGATATTCAAGCGGAGGAAGAAACATCGAGAGGAACTGAGATGATCAAAAGTAGAGCATTTAAAACAATTGAACAGAAAGTTAAATATAAACATGCTGTTAATGTAAAATTAGCAATTTGAACTAATTAGTTATCATAAGATACTTCTTTTTTATTTCAGCTATTACAGTTCTTCCAAATTCCAAAATTTCCACCGAATCTGTAATAGAAGTACTTCTAGCTACAATAAATAAAACATGTGAAACTGATATTTAACTCACCATTTACAGTGAGACGAATAAAAGAAGACATCAAGTTGCTCTGTAGTTGATAACGTCCAGTATGTTTCATTGTGAAGTTTGTGATGGTCAGAGATCCAGTTAGTTTGTCCAGCTTCAGTCTGTCTCTGAATCTCCCATCAAGAACATCATCAAATACAGCTAATCTGTCGAACTGTTTATTGATTTCAGCTATTACAGTGTTTTCATTCATAAACCTCCACTGAATCACATCATCATCCTTCATTTCAGTAAGACCAGAGTTTAGAGTGACTGAATCTCCCTCCATCACTGACACTGTATAATCAAACGCACAGAACAAACAGAAACAGGGTTCAATTAATTAGTTATCAATTAATTAGTAAGTTATTACTTAACTTACACGATACTGTTTTAACAGAAAACTTTTAATGTGTTCTGGCAGCTCATTTACATGACAACAGTGTTTGGTGTCTCGTGAATGCAAACTTTAAAATAGGTTCCAAGGTGAAAGTTTTGAAAAACGTTATCTCCGTTTAAACTTCAAAAATGCGAATCTGTGAAAAACGCTGACGGCGCGCACGTGCACATCTCGTGTTTAGTCCATAGGTATGCGCATTTGGATATGCATGTGCGCAGGCGCGTATTCTTTCTGTACAAAGATTAAGACAGTCATTTACAAATGTAAATGGTTTGAAATTTAAATTTGAAATGAATCATTAAACAACAGAAGCAAAACTGACTTTGGATTAGGGGTGGGCGATATAGCCTCAAAATTATATCACGATATTTCAAGAATATTTGCGATAATGATATTTATGACGATATAAAAAAAAAATTAGACAATTTTTTTTTATTACATTTATCTCACCTAAATGTTTGCTCACTCATTGTGTTTTTACAATTGGGTAATTTTGTATTTCAGAGTTTACACAACACAAGGAAGCTTGATTTCAATCTTTGAATTAAATTGAAAAAAGTAGCAAAACATATATACAAAATAATAAAGATACAAATAAAGAGAAACGTTTTTGGGTAGGTCTAACACTATTCAGAAATACTACAGAAACTGAATAAGGTAATCAAATGTAAAATAACACTAGTCCTGACTAAATTAAATTAAAGGCTATTAATTCTGATTCCTTACAATGAAAGCTATCTTTTGTTGTTTTGACGACAACATTAATGACAGACACATATGGCTGCTGTCACTTTTAGAGCTAGTGCCCGGATCCATTACTGTTATACTGTCTGACACACTGTGACGCACGTTTTATGGTTATTTCAGACATAACCGACTGTTTACGAATATACTAACCATGACCGGAATTTTTACACAATTTTGTGTGTTTTTTCCCCCGTTAAAGCAATATAATCCGCGAAATAGAACTTTTGTTACTCGCGAGCTGTTTGTGAGGCGGCTTTACTGTATGCACGCAGAGTAAACATCTCTCAGAGCGCGCGCGAGAGTACTGAATAGTTTAAAATCGCAAATGTTTAAACTGATAAGACTTAAAAAGAAGTGAAAATTATAAACTTTTGTTACGATGCAAGTGACAAAAGATTCCGTCATGTCCTGACTGCTAAACACAAGAGTGTGGTATCGACGCTTGACTTGTGCAACCCATTTTGAAAGCGAGAGAGAGAGAAGACGCGGCACCGCTGAACACTCACGCGGTTGGTAAAATCAATATTTGCGGGGGAATTTCCCGCATTATAAGTGGTAGACCTGCGGGAATTATTAAAATACTTTTGAAGTAGCTCCTTTTTAGGTACTAAATCGTCATTGGAGGCTGACTTGCTGCTCTCGCGCTCAGACAGGTGTTGTTATTGTGCGTGCTAAGGAACGTAATGCGCCATACGTCATTGCGTCGCTATATCAGTGATATCGCGATTTGACACTTTTTTATCATGTAAAAATTTATACCGGTATTATCGTGGACGGTATGATATGGCACACCCCTACTTTGGATTAATAATTGTATCTTTGTACTGATAAAAATATAAAACAGGTGAAACTGATATTTAACTCACCAGTGACAATGAGAGTAAAATACTTTCTCACACTGTGTATCTGCAGTTTATAATATCCAGTATGTTTCATTGTGATGTTTGTGATGGTCAGAGATCCAGTTTGTTTGTCCAGCTTCAGTCTGTCTCTGAATCTCCCATCAAGAACATCATCATATACAGCGACGCTGTCGGACTGTTTATTGAATACAGCTATTACAGTTCTTCCAAATTTCCACCGAATCTGTTCATCGACCTTAATTTCAGTACAATCAGAGTTTAGAGTGACTGAATCTCCCTCCTTCACTGATATTTTATCTGTATCACCAAACACAGAGAACAAACAGAAACAGGGTTCAACAAAGATTAAGACAGTTGAAGTGACAAATGACCATATTGTAACTTAGAGTTGTTGTAGGATTAATTTCTGATGCTTCCAGTCCAGTCCTGCATTTATCAACTATATCTGTCAAAGTTCCAAAGCTCAAACACATTGTAATCCCACAAGTATGCATGTCCTGACTCAAGAGTTGTTGTGGTTCCCTTTCAAAAGCTTCAATCAATGCTGTGCTGCTCAGCGCATTGGGAATGTCTTTAAACGTGACCAGCTGTGAATATAGTGTAAACACGTCAATAGAATTGACCCGGGTGTAATATAGCCTCGGTCGATGACATCATAGGCGCGCACCCGCAACGCCAGGCTATAAATAGATGAGCCGCAGGTGCATCGTCAGGTCTTTTGTTTTCAGACCACTCTTTGTATGTGTGCGTCAATCTCTCTCTCTATATATATACAAAACTCACTTCAGATCTTTGTTAGGAGTTAGTGCTCATAACTGGCAGTGTGCAGATTTCTCTCTTTCTCATCTCAACAACAAGTGAAAAGAGTTCAAGTTAAAAGAAATGGCCCGCGCCATCTACCGTTCAATGTCTGCTTTGGTGAGCACGGAGAGGCATCTGTGGCTCAATCTGTCTGGCATCAAAGACAAAGAGCGAGTGTTTTTACTTGACGCCCCGATCTCCCCCTGTCACCAGATTTAGAGAAGTTAAAAAACACGATGAAGCATTTGTCCAGTTTCTTCCTTGCCGCACTCAAGGGGAGGGGCCATTGGCCAACCATCCTCTCCCCGGCCATTCAAGATCTAGGGAGGTTAAGAAGCAGAGTGTGGCGAGTCGCGCTCCCCCTCAGAGAGACTGGGGAACGGCTCGTCACGCTCAGTAACCTCCCAGGGTAGACCTCAGGACTGTTATCAATAATAAAAGGAAGTCCTGATGGTCTTGTGCCCAATCTGGTGGGGGTAGCCCCCCGCGGGACGGGGCGCGTCCAATGTCTGCTCACCCCGTTCCGCTACCCTCACAAAACCTCTTTATCTCCACCACCTCTGGCGTTTTGGGGGGCAGCCGTTTCCAGCGAAATGTTAGATGTACTCGTTGCTTCCTGCTGTCGTCAAACCGGACACAGGACATCTAACATCCCCTCAGCAGGAAGTGTTAAAACTAGTACCACTATCAGAGAGTCTGGCATGGGTATTAAGCACAGTACAAATAGGATACAGAATCCAATTTATTCGTCGTCCTCCACGTTCAACGGCGTGGTCTCCACTTCCGTGAAGCCGAAACTGGCACACAAGAGCTACAATCTCTACTGAGCAAAGAGGCCATACAACATGTTCCTCTTCCAGAGAGAGAGAGTTCCCAAGAAGGATGGGGGGGGTTGCGTCCAATCTTAGATCTTCGAGGCTTAAACAAAACAGTAAAAGTGCTCAAGTTCAAGATGTTAACTGTCAAAATGATCGTGTCGCAGATCCAACATCACGATTGGTTCGTCACGATCGATCTGAAGGACGCGCACTTTCATATAGAAATATTGCCACAACACAGGAAGTTCCTGAGGTTCGCTTTCGGGGGCGAATTTCAGGTTCTTCCAATCGGCCTAGCCTTGTCACCCAGCACATACACAAAATGCATGGATGCAGCACTGGCTCCATTAAGACTCCAGGGTATTCGCACTTTAAATTACTGGCTTATACTAGCACAATCGCAAGAGATGGCGCTTCAACACAGAGACATTGTGTTAGCTCATCTAGTTTCCCTAGGGCTGAGACTCAACACCAAGAAAAGTGTTCTTTCTCCTGCCCAGAGAACGACTTGTCTCAGGATCGTTTGGGATTCGATCACAATGCGGGCACAACTGTCTCCCGCTCGCATCGAGGCCATTCAGCAGAACCTGAGCAAAGTCAGGCTAGGCCAACATCTCACTGTTCGTCAGTATGCTAGGTTTCATGGCATCAGCAGCCACGGTGATCCCTTTGGGGTTGTTGCACATGAGACCGTTTCAGTTGTGGCTCAGAGCCAGAGGATTGTATCCAAGGGCCAATCCTCAAAGGCTAATAAAAGTGTTTTTTCTTATGGCAATGACTTCTTTAAAAAGAATTGGGGATATGCAGGCTCTGTCGACCTTGCCACCCTTCTTAGACTTTGCCCAAGGAATGGTGAAAGTGATTTTGTATCCTTATCCTGACTACCTGCCAAAGGTTCCTTTCTCGACTGTACATCCGGTCACTCTTGAGGCCTTCTGCTCTCCGCCGTTCACAACGCCGGAACAGGAGAGATCTTACAGACTGTGTCCAGCCCGTGCTCTTCAGACCTATGTTCACCGCGCTAGCCAGTGGCATAAGTCAGAGCAACTATTCGTCTGTTATGGGGGCAGTAACAGGGGGGCAGCTGCCACCATGCAGACCATGTCACATTGGGTCAGGGATGCTATTGCTCTTGCCTATGAGGCGCGCGGTCATGTTTTGCCAATGGGTCTAAGGGCTCACTCTACCAGGGGGCTTGCCTCCTCTACTGCTTTGGCAAGGAGTGCCCCCTTACAACTTGTTTTTGATGCGGCAGGATGGTCCTCTCCGCACATGTTCATAAGATTTTATAGTTTGGATGATCATGCCACTCCGGGCTCTCACGTCCTTGAGTCGACATCACAAGCTAAAGTCTGAGGCCTTCTTGCACTTTTGTGAGCACACCTACACAACTGTAAGTGGTCCAGACACCTTCAACCACGGCGGGGTGGGCATTTTCGTTCCCAATGCGCTGAGCAGTTCAGCATCAATTGTAGCTTTTGAAAGGGAACGCTCGGGGTTACTTAAATGTAACGCATGTTCCCTGAAAAAGCGGAACGAGATGCTGCGCTGACTTGCCGTGCAGAAGATGTACCAGGACTGCTCTTCAAACAAAATACCTGACGATGCACCTGCGGCTCATCTATTTATAGCCTGGTGTCGCAGGTGCACATTGATGACATCATCGACCGAGGCTATATTATATTAGGGTCAATTCAATTGACGTGTTTACACACTATATTCACAGCTGGTCACGTTTAAAGACGTTCCCAATGCACATAGCAGCGCAGCATCTCAATCCGCTTTTTCAGGGAACAAAGGTTACAATTACGTAACCACCAGGCATTCCCCATTACACTTAACTTCTCTTAAAGGGGTCATATAATGGTACATGCACTTTTACAAGTTGATTGTACTGAAATGTGTGTTGGCAGTGCCTGTACACAACAATCATAGAATGATAAAAATCCATCCAGTGTTTTTTTTTTAATCTCCTTATATGTTTGACCCTCTCTGAAATCAAGCCGTTCGACCGCGTGACGTCACACGGTCGGACGCCCCTCCCACGATTGTGATTGACAGCTGCAGCGTTTCAACACAGACCCGCCCTCGCTAATGAGCGAGCTGTCAATCATAGTCGTGCGTCATTGTTGATACCCTCACTGGAGCGCTGTCTATGAGCAGAATGGCGTCTGCGATTGTTCTTCGGTGTAATAAGGAACACAGCAGTCATTTGGATGTTCCTAAATCCGAGCCGTTGAAGATGCAGTGGCTGAGTTTTGTTTTTGAAGGGATATGCCCAAAGGATTGACGCGGGGATTCCCTCACGGGGATTCCCCAAGATAGTCTGCGCTTTCCTGTTTGCGAATCATTTCACACCAGACAGCTTTACAAACGAGAAAAAACGGATCGGTACCAACGTGTTCCTGCTGAACCTCCAGAAGTGAGTGTGATGTTTTATTAACCTTTATATTAATATTTATATTAATCTTTGCAAATTTGCAAACCTTGCTGCACGCTTCATGATGAATGCATCTAAGGTTTACACTCCGGGTACATTACGGCATGTTTTCTATGTACGACGTTCTCAATATAATTCATAATCCCACGTTTATAATGAACAACGCGTGGTTATTGTGTTAGAAACGGTGTACGCACAGAACAGAGGGGCGGGGTGAGCAAAGCTCATTATCATTTAAAGCTTTATGCACTGAAACAGCGTGCTGAAAACAGAGCTGTTTTTGAGCAGGTGAAATTAGTGTTTTCTTACAATACTAATGAGAATTTTTAATTAAAGTATATTACAAACTTTTAATTTAGACCCTAAAGAATCATATTAGCTTGTACAAAAATGGCATTAAATGACCCCTTTAATCTGTGGCTCCCTATATACCAATTAAACCCACACTCCACCCAGTGTGCAACAGTGGAACTGCACAAGCCAAAAATAGAGCATAATGCCTCTTACAACAGTCATTTACAAAAGTAAATGGTTTGAAATTTAAATTTGAAATGCATATCATCATTAAACTGATATTTACCCACCAGTGACAATGAGAGTAAAATACTTCGTCACACTGTTGATCTCTCCTTTATAATGTCCAGCATGTTCAGTTCTGGTGTTTGTGATGGTCAGAGATCCAGTTTGATTGTCCAGCTTCAGTCTGTCTATGAATCTCCCATCAAGAACATCATCATATACAGTGATTCTGTCGGGCCGTTTATCGATTTCAGCTATTAGAGGTCCTTCAATCCCAAACCTCCACTGAATCACATCATCATCCTTCATTTCAGTAAGATCAGAGTTTAAAGTGATTGAATCTCCCTCAATCAATACCTTTAATTCTTTAACGCCAAACACACCTGAAGAAAAAAGATAAAAACTTTAAAATCACCCTAGTTTCTGTTTTCCTTTGTTTGTATTCCCGCACTTCCTAGTTGCCATAGTAACTGTCATTATTAGTTCATTGAGTTCAGTGGTGTTTGATTAATCATCTTGTTTGAGTTCCTATTTAAGTTATACATTCATTCTCTGTCTGGTAACGTTTACGTTTAGTGTGTGTTGCTCTGCCTATTGTCATTAAACTTCAAGTTGGAACTGTAGTCTTCATCAAACGTGATATATATATATATATATATATATATATATATATATATATATATATATATAATTTATCCTTTTCTGGATTCAAATGTTATGTGTGGCCATCCCTGAACCCCTGGCTTTTCCTTTTGGCTTATGGTTTACTCACTTTTATGTTCTGTAAGCAATTGATAATTAAAAAAAAAAAAAATGCTTTTAAACTTTTCTCTCTTCTCATTTTATAAGGCTTATTTAATTACTAAAAACATAACATGTCCACCCTGTTATACTGGACATGAAAATGTTTATTTTATTTCATTAAATTAATTTCATCTATTTATTACAATTCTTCTTAAATTTTAATCTTCTGCTAGCATGTTGTTGTTTCCTAGCTAATATTATTTATTTTTATTTACCTTTATTTTACCCGGAAGTCTCATTGAGATTAAAATCACTTTTACAAGAGAGATCTGGCCAAGGTAGCAGCCATACAGTAAGACAACATTTTAAAATACAACAAATACAAAAATAAATAAATAAATATTAGAACATAGTATCCTCAACAAAAACAATCACACGCTTCATTACCACTGTCTTTTTGATGCCTTTAAATTCACCAATAGACACAAATTTGTCTAGTTTTAGATATTTGCAATTTATTCCATGCCCAGGGTCCATGATAGTTAAATGCAGTTTTCCCCAGTTTTGTAAAAACTCTAGGTACATTTAAAAGCAAACACTTTGATGAGTGTAGCTGGTAACTGCCAGAACTAACATAAAGAAGGGTACAAAGATACGCTGGAAGTTTACCTATCATTGCTTAATAGATAAAAAATGTACCAATGCTGTTTTCTTTGTATAGTTAGTGATGTCCAACCCACTATCTCATAAAGAATGCAATGATGAGTTAGGGATTTCGCATTTGTAATCGTAATGAAGCATGGTAGACTGAATCAAGGCTCGTTAGAATGGAGGAGGCTGCATGCATATATCACCATAATCATTCACAGTTAGGAAGGTAGCTTCTACAAGTTTCTTTTTAGCATTAAAAGTAAAATTAGATTTATTAAAAAAATTAAACCCGATTTTCACTTTGAGCTTTATGATTAGATGAAAAATATGAACATTGAACAAAGCTTATCGTCCATCCAATTGCCCAAGTATTTGTAAGAAGATACCCTTTCAATATTTGTACCATCAGATGTAAAAATGTTAAAATTATAAAGTACTTGTGAATGAGCCATAAAAAACATAAACTTTTTCTGTGCATTTAAAACCTATTTTAAGCTCACATAAGCACTTTGCAATGACTGAAATGCAGTTTGAAGCTCTTGCACTGCCTGTGTTATGGATGGAGCAAGTGTATAAATAATAGAATCATCAGCATAAAAGTGCTTTTTTTGCTTGAATGTCCTTACACAGATCATTAATATAAATAGAAAACAAAACAGGTCCCAAAATGGACCCCTGGGGGACCCCTTTAGATATATTTAAAAAATCTGATTTTTGACCCTCTACATGAACACACTGAGTCGATCTGTCAAATAATTTCTAAACCATTCCACTGTCCCAGGTTCAAAACATGCACCGCTAAGTTTGTTCATCAGCAATTCATGATCCTCTGAATCAAGCGCCTAGGATAAATCCACATATAAGGCAGCGCAGCGCTGTTTTCTGTCCAGGGCACCAATAAGGTCATTTATCACCACCGAAGTACCAGTAATGGTGCTATGGCCAGTTCTAAAACCAGATTGAAAAGAGTTTCAAATATTATTGTTGTCAAATAAAAACTGTTTTAACCCTCTGGGGTCCTTCGTTTAACAGTCACACTCAGGACCTTCGGGTCCAAATGGACCCGGAGGGCGGGATTAATATATATAAAAAAAATCATATATTTTTTTTTTTTACTTGTTTTTTATAATATTTTTTCTTTTCTTTTTTGGTGTTTTGAGATAATTTTTTGATTTTAATTAATATTTATACAATAATTATGACCCATTTTTTCCCATTGAATATAATAGACATTTTTTATATACATATTTTTTATTTTATTTTTATAAAAAAAAATGTGTGTGTGTGTGTGTGTGTGTGTTTTTTTTGCACTCTTGATGTTTTAGAGATTCACCCCTTCACTGTTGAGTCCTTTTTTTCTGCATCCTGGCTGATTTGTAGCTTGTATGCGCAAAAAAATTCTGTTTTCATATTTTTGACAATTTCCCATTCATTTCCTATGGGGGTCATTTTTGACCAAAGAGCAGAGGTGTGACATGCTTGAATCATGACCCAAATATTTTTTGTGTGTTCACATACCTAATACCATAAAAGTCACCAAGTTTCGTAACATTCCGATGAAGCTGTGATTTTTAAAAATTCAAAACAGATTTTTGTAATCTGAATTTATTAGTGTGTATGTGTATAAAAGTGTGTTTGTGTGTGTGTGTGGATGTGTCTGTTTTGCACTCTTGATGTTTTATAGATTAACCCCTTCACTGTTGTGTGCTTTTTTTCTGGATCGTGGCTGATTTGTAGATTGTACGCACAAAAAAACTCTGCATTTTCACATTTTTGCCAATTTCCCATTAATTTCCTATGGCGGGTCCATTTGGACCCGAAGGTCCTGAGTGTGACTTTTTTTACAACCACTTAGACTATTCAAATCCTGTCCCCAATTTTTTTGGGTGTTCATATACCAAGTACCAACAAAGTCACCAAATCTCGGACCATTCCGATGAAGCTATGATTTTTAACATTTTTTTTTTTTAAACGCTTCGGGTCCATTTGGACCCGAAGGACCCCAGAGGGTTAATGTTATGTTTACCTGACATTCAAGGATCTTATCAAAATTGAGATTTTGGAGATTGGAACGTAGTTGTTCATGTTTGAGGGATCACCACCTTATTTAAATTCTCTGAAACCAACTTTAAATAAAACTCTGACTTAGACTTTCTAATCATCAACGTGGACTAATTCCTCAGTGTTTTAAATGTAGACCAATCAGTAGGGGCATTTGAAAATCTGGCTTGCGCCCATGATTTATTTCTTAAATGAATTAGCTCTGAAAGACTGTCTGAAAACCAGGGATTGTCTCTACCGCTGATCTTGAACTTCTTAATGGGAACATGTTTATTAGAAATGGACAAAAAAAAATGATTGAAAATATGACAGGCCATCTATACACAGTTGGTGTAATTCTGAAGTCTCTGGGAGAAATAAGTTAGTTGTTTGTTGATGTCACCAAACCGTATTCAGTGAAATGCTAACACCTCTCTACTGACTGTTGACTTTTTTCATTTTATATGGAAACACCTGTTTGCACTCGCTGTGGTTCTTTTCTGTGTCTGTGTGGATTTCTTAAATTTTGTTGTGTACTGTTAGGCAATTGTTTCCAGGATTACATGTTGTGTGATTCTCTCGTATAAACAGCGTATATAAATAACTTTGTCACCTGCCGAGTTTGGCAAACCGAGTTGGTTTGTGTTTTGCGCACCCTTATAATTTGAATCATTTATGTCCTTTAACAGTGAATGTTGATCCTGTCTGACTAAATTAACCAGTCATTTATTACATGGTACCAGAAGAGAAACAACTGAAGCCATAAAAACACATTTAAAACTCACCAACCAGACGCCAGAAACACAAACAGTGCAAAACAGTCCAAAACATCTTCATCCGTCTCAGTCCACAAAAATGAAAAGACAAACTCTTCAAAACTGGTTCAGTAATAAACAGACGAGCTGATGTGAAGCTGCTCTGTAGTAAAGTGAAATGATACTCTACAATCAGTTAAAATATCTGCCTATTTATTCAGTGTTAATGCATGTGACCGTCAACTTTTTAGCTGATTAATTCACACTCTGAACATTTTCAGTTTCTCACTTTGATCTCCAGCAGGCCTCAACTTCCTGTAAGTCAGTGGTGTGACATTCAATAGAAATAAACTGACACATAACATTGTAACAACTGAGACAATCAGACACATAACTATTTGTTACATTTAACAAATAAGCTTCAAAGCCCACTCTTAGGAATGAAACATCTGGTGGCTGATGGGATTGTTCAGCACACAGCTGTAGGTGTTTTTATCCTGATATTCCACCTCCAGAGGGAGAGAGAGACTGATGCTGAGATCAGACGCACTGATGCTGGACAATACACTGATTTATTATTATGTTATATTTGAGTTTTTATGCAGTCTGTCATGTCAAACTATAAAATGATTCATCAATTCAATATGTAAATAGAAAATAAAATAAGTATATTTGAAGGACAATACAAATGATTTTTACTCACCAAAGACAGAAACTCTGAATTCTTTTGATGAGAATCCTGTTGAAACCATCAGTAGTTCATAATCTCCAGCTTATTCATTTCTGGCGTTTGTGATGGTCAGAGATCCAGTTTGATTGTCCAGCTTCAGTCTGTCTCTGAGTCTCCCATCAAGAACATCATCATATACAGTGCACCGTCAGTTCTGGCAGGTCACGTTAGTCAAGCTCGCATCAGTGACTCTCAGCTGATCCACATCTACCTATAGGAATACGACGCCTATCACCGTATACATATATAAGCTCCTTCAGTATTATCAGCAGCTATCGCATTTCTCAGTAGCTAATTACCCCGCTAGAGGATAAAAATCGTGACGCATGGACGAAAGGAAGTCCGAGGCGGGCTTGGGAAATGAACTTGCCCATTTTTTGGCGAACCATTGCCCTTTTTTTTTGTCATATCAGATTTGCAGAGAACAATCTGTGATATTCATAAAATAATGTGCCCCCATGTTTTTGGTTAAAGTCTGCAATCGCTAGGTACATGAATCGAGATCTTCCCAGCGATCGGGAAATGATTGGCAAATAACATCTCTGTAAATGTCGAAGGCAATAACGAATTCAGAGAAGGGCATGTAACAAGTAGAATTAGGTACTGCTCCTTTAAGGTGGTACACACTCTCTCACACACTGGTGAGTGGGCAGTCGGTATGAGGAGCGCGAGTTGTGAATATCACATGTATGCGTGTAAAGCCTGTTTAATATTTCTGTTGCTCTTATGCTGTTTTATTTCTATTCAGTAACGCAGTTGTTAGTTAAGTATTTTGCAAACTGCCCATGTGTGCGTGGGATTGACGACGCTGATAATAAATTACCACTGTGGAATATCAGTTACGTGAACCTTTGCTTACACTTTGCTACAACCATTCAGGCAAGCTATCCGGCCCTTCTGTTTCAAGCATTACAGTATGTTGCGTTGCAGTCTGGGATCAGCAGTTTTTAAGGAAACTGCCACGTCATCGCAGTCACCAGTTTGTTGCTCTGCCACTGGTGAATGTAGCAGGGGAGTAACCAAGTTAATATCCTTACCTTGAATGAAGTATGATCATAGTAGAGGAGACATGTTAACAGTGGCTGGTGGAACTAAGCGCCTACTGAAAACTTGAAAACCAACTTGAAAGTCTTGGAACGTGAACTTGAAAACCAGTATGAGGAGATCGTCTCTCATGAGATTGTTGTTTTTTAAAACAGCCACGCTGGTTTTCTACACACGGGTCTCGCTTTCACTCTGGCGTGGCCACCAGAGTTGGTGAGATCAAAGTCAACAATATGATTTTGAGTTGTTATGGTTGCAATCGAGACGCAGGTGAGTGAACGCCGGTTTCTGCGAACTGAATGTTTGCATCATCAAACATTGTGCCATGATTAAGTCCACAAATCAGAAACATTCACGATGGATTTAATGTAGTAGGCTAAACACTAACGGTGCGTGTCCACTGGCGCGGTGCGAGCGGAGCTTCACGTTGAGTGAAGTTGAGCTTCACGCTCGCGCAGTGCATTTTGGGATTGACAGCGGACCGGAGAAAGCGTTGAGAGCGACCGAGAGCGTCAAAATGTTGGGCAGTTTTTTACTTTATGCAAATATCAAGCGAAAAACGCGGTCGACAGCCAATTGCTGTGAGGTTCGGGATGTGACGTCTGTCTTGAGAGTTTAAACATATGCAAATTGTCCCGGAGTTTATGCTGGATTTAGTGCGTAAATCATTTTGTTTACAAATTAGACGCTTTGCAGTTGTTATATATGTTAAAGATTTTATTTTGGATGTGTTCATTGTGATTATATTGGCTGGATTTATAAAGTTTATCAAAAATTGAAAGGATATCTTTGCTTGGTGCATTTGGTAACAAAGCTTATCTATTTCTAAATGTAATCGCATGCATTGCTGGTGATTATACTGTCCGTGTGTTGAAAAAAACTTCGATTAAACTCACCTGCAACAGACACACCCCAAAGCGGAGGCGTTATAGCGTTGCCAGCGGCACTCAGCGGACTTTTGCCGCTGTAGTGGACACGCACCGTAACGGTGCGTGTCCACTGGCGCGGTGCGAGCGGAGCGGAGCAAGCGTTTTCAATTCATTCCTATGGAAGTCGAGCTTCACGCTCGCGTAGTGCATTTTAGGATTGACAGCGGACCGGAGAAAGCGTTGAGAGCGACCGAGAGCGTCAAAAGGTTGGGCAGTTCTCGACTTTATGCAAATATCAAGCGAAAAACGCGGTCGGCAGCCAATTGCTGTGAGGTTCGGGATGTGACGTCTGTTTTAAGAGTTTAAAAATATGCAAATTGTGTCAGATTTATGCTGGATTTAGTGCGTAAATCATTTTGTTTACAAATTGAACGCTTGCAGTTATATGTTAAAGATTTTATTTTGGATGTGTTCATTGTGATTATATTGGCTGGGTTTATAAAAGTTTATAAAATTGAAAGGATCTTTGCTTGGTGCATTTGGAAACCAAGCTTGTCTATTTCTAAATGTAATTGCGTGCATCGCTGATGATTATACTGTCCGTGTGTTGAAAAAAACTTAGATTAAACACTGTAGGATTGAGTGCGAAACAAACAAAAATGAATCTTCCAGGTGAATTGTTCAAACATAATTTCTCACAGAACTGAACATTCCAGACACCAAATCACCAACCCCAGAGCCATAAAAGAAGGCTCCAGCCAGCCAGTCTCCGCTGACCAACGAAAACCCCCAGCTAAGAACTTTATGGCCATGCAAGCTTCAAAGATGAGCCCAACTAAAGGAAGAACTGGTCAATGTAAGATAGCTTGGAAAAGAATGATTGGCTCAGAGATAGCACAATTCAGCCCGATCAAGATAACAGCAGAAGCTGCTCGAGCCCACAACATTCCAGACCCCTCCTTAAGGACCTCTGATAGACCTCAGGGTGTAAAATCGTTTCAAACCACAGAGCTGAGATTTTACCTATAACATAAATAAAATCATTCAAGAACAATTTTCAATGGACTTATAGATCAAGCATCATGCAACGACATGATTCTATATTGTTCCTACAATAGATGGGTGTATCTGATATGCTTAGATGCCATACAATTCATGTAATTGTTATAATTGTTAGATTTTTGAATGAAAATGTGTTGTGTTTCATATCGCTATTATCATATGTTCTTAATTCAAAGGATGGCTTGATTGAAATCTGTGGAAAATGTTTCGGATTCTTATAATAGTAATAATGTCTTAGCTGTGGCCTCTGTACTCTTTGCTAGAGCTTAGAGAGTAAGGAGAGCACAGATAAGCTTGATTTATGATAAGAAGTGAAGAGAACGCCACCTCCTAAACAAAGACAGTGTCTAATTGGTTAGAACTGATCCAGGAGGCTGGGCGGACATTTGAGTTTAAAATCTTAACACCAGAACAAAAGTTTAGAGTTTCAGTGCAGAACCAAAAATGCAGCAGGAGATGAAGATCTAAGACAGACAAGTAACCATGTAAAACGTGCAGACGAAATAACCCGAATCAAGATCTGAAGAACATGGGTTAAACAGCTTCATTCAAGCCATCATCTACTCTTCTCAATTTCCTTTCTTTTCTTAGTTTCCTTTCTTTTCCGTTGTGAGTCTCGGTTGTAAGTTAAGTTTTGCGACAAGATTTCGAGCCACGTTTCTTCTGCAAAGCCAGCTTCAAACAAAGACTTTCATTCCGCCAGCACGCCACGTGACTGACCACGTGACCCAGACATCAGGCACGCGGAGACCAAAACTCACTCACTCTCTTAAACTCACTCTTAAAACTTAATCTTTCTTTATCTTTCTTTCTGCAACGCGTATGAATGTGTGTGTCTGTGTTAGATATTAGTTGTACGTGTTAGAATAATCAATAAAGTCTTGTTTGTATTTTAAAGAGAAATATTACTTGTGTTATTGTGCTTACAAATTTAATGTCTTAAACTTCTGATCTAAGTTACCTTGCTAACTATATAGTGTTTCACTATAGTTCGGATATTTATATCCGTTGCAGAGTTGATAATTGCAGCCAGTTCAAATGAACCGCGAACGAGTCATTTGCTCGGTTGTAATAAGTGACTCTTTTGAATTCCCTATAAATTAATTAATAATTCCTTTGAGCTAAATTGTAATCACTACAAATTACAAATATCTTACAACACACTCGCAACAGACACACCCCAAAGCGGAGACGTTACAGCGTTGCCAGCGGCACTGAGCGGAGTTTTGTAGGGCTGTCAACTTTAGTCGTTTAGTCGACTAATCGGTCGATGCCGTCTTGGTCGACTGACATTCTCATTGGTCGACCAGTTGCATTTTTTTTTTTTTTTTTTCACCAATAAAGATATTTTAATTGATTTACTCCTTGATATTTATTCCTTTATAAGCAGCTATATATTACTGTATTCTAAATATAATTAGCCTATATTTTATCCCCAACTTTAAATGCTTTAATTTAGGCTATTTTGTAACAGCGCCACAGTTTAGCGCATCACGTAGAACACTCGGGAACCGCACCTGTGGCTGCACTGCTGCTTCGCGCTCAGTAAGGAATATAGGTAGTTTATTAATAAAAATCAATGCACTCATCTCCGGATTTATGCACATCTTGCTTGTTGCACGCACACGTCGAAATAACAAGATATTATGTTGAAATAACATTATTAATAATAGCCTACATCTTTTAAAATATTTGATTGAATGCTGAACGTTGCGCTTGATCAATTTAATAATAATTTAAACAATTTAATAACTCCGCTTCGCGTCGTGACCGCATTACCACCTCGGGTGTGCATTATTTTTCTAATAATTCAACGGCCTGTCGTCAATTATTCCTTACTTGTTCCGTTACCTCCAACCCGTTTTAAATCGCCGGATCCACCTTTCCTTTGCGCTCCGGGACCTCCCACTTTACAAATTAAGCACTGGTTCTAACTGAATGAATACAGCAAAACTAGTGTTTTCTGACAGTGTCGGCTGCAAATATGAAGTTGACGATCGCCATCTCAGTAGTGAACGAGCCTACAGAGAGAAATGCACATAATGGATCATAATCAGAGAGTGGCCTATTTCTTTTTTTCTTTTTGAATTATTTCGTTTAAAGACATTTCAAGCTTTGTGTATTTGATGTATTTCTCATGTCTGTGTGAGGCATACACTTTCGTTAAGTTAGGATGAGATGCGCTCCAGTTAACGTGCAATGTGACCGAAAAGAAACCTATTGGCCTTACTTCTATACAGCCTATTATTAGGATTGTTTTTTAGGCTATTTGGTTTTTTTGTGTGTTTGTTTTAAAACGCCTAGATCGGCTGGACAAAAGTTAACCCATAGCTTTGAAAGTAAAGAAGAATATAGTTACAGCCTGTATAAATGAGAGCTTTTGTTAGGTTTTTTCATTATTTGGCAATTTTAACAGGTATATTTTTTGTAGCGTGTGGTGTGGTCAGGTGCGCGATTGTGACTGTCACTATAGACCTAGGACAGAGCTCCTCACTTTGCAGTTAAAAAAAATCACTTAATTTTCAAAGAATTGTATTATTATTATAGTTTTATGTATTATTGATTTTTTTTCGTTGTTGTTTTATAAATGCTCTATGACAATTGTTTAATATTTTTTTTTTTTTTTAGTTGACTAATCGTTGCGCAGGACATGACTTTGGTCGACTAAGCATTTCTTTGGTTGACTACAGCCCTAGAGTTTTGCCGCTGTAGTGGACACGCACCGTAACTGTCACCTTGGAAGTTTGTCAAGAATAGTAAAATGCTTTCAAGTACATCACATATATTTTCTAGCACTTCAAAACTCAAATATGATCATATATTTAAATGTTATTTTTAATGTGATGACCAAAACATTGTTTTGTTCATCCTTCAAAGATTACCCCCATTTATAAAACTAAAAGTTTCTAAAAAAACACACTTATTTAAAAATAAAAAAGACATTAATTTCCACTCTCAAATATTTATTTTTTAATCGTTTTGCTTTTGAATTATTTCGACATTATGAATAAAATTGCTGCCCTCAAATGTTAACCTGGAGCCTTGCAAACTTAAAATAAAACTAAACTAAAATAAACCTTTGTTTATAACTAGGCTACTACAATAATACATTTCATTTTTTTATAAGGAGCGTTTTTTTATTTTATATGCTGCTAAGAAGACACCCCAGAAGATGGGTCAAGAATAGCTCCATCATTGTTCAAAGTAAAAAAAGATCATACTTTATGATGTTAGTTTTAATAAAAAATAATAATATATATATATAAATCAAGGGAATTTCTCTGGCATTTCTTTCTTTTTGCTGTATCGAAAACGAACCGTGTCACCACTGTATCTTATTGAACCGAACCGTGAATTTTGTGAACCGTTACACCCCTACTCTAGATATTAGATAGTGATTGGATAGACCAGAAGTAATGAGTGATGTAACATTGAATCTTCCTGGCAGAACTTTACGCTAAATCTTTTTTACAAAGCTGTTTTAGAAAGTATTGTTAGGTATGGTTTGGGAACATAACTGTACAGTAAATTGGTGCACCTGGTGGTGACAGCATTAAAAATTGTTGGGCAAGTAGAACATCTTAACCTTCAAGAGTCCCAATATGCAAATTAAACCAATACAAGAATTCCTTTGTACCTGTATCTGTGCGAATGTTGAGTAAGTGTTTACTTTTTTATACTTTGTAAAATTTCATTATTATTATTGTTATTAGTATTTGTCTATTTGTTTATCGGGCTATTATAAGTCTATGCAACAACATGTAGTCCACAACAAATTTCCTTTCGAGGACAATAAAGTATACTACTACATATGTAAACTTTTGAACTGGATCTTTTGTGTAAATTCAGTTATTATGTCTTGTGGTCTATGTGACTTGAACTGTACATATATTTAAAGTTCCTCTCAAATTGTACTTTACTTTTGGTGCAATGAACAATCCTAAGTAGTTTATTTTTCTTGCAAGACAATGAACAAAAAAAAAGGAATTTAAAAAAACTTTATGATTGTTTACAAAAGTAAATAGTTTGAACTTTATTCATATTGTATCTGGTGATTAAAGAATAAAATGGGTAAAACAAATATTTAATTCACATAAGACTAGGAGCAAGAAACTTTAACTTATATATCTGTTGATATTTACATCGTAAAATCCACTATCTTCAGGTCTGGTGTTTGTGATGGTCAGAGATCCAGTTTGATTGTCCAGCTTCAGTCTGTCTCTGAATCTCCCAGCAAGAACATCATCATATACAGTGATTCTGTTGTAAAGTTCATCAATTTCAGCTATTACAGTGTGTTCAAACTTCCACCGAATCACATCGTCATCATCATCATCATCCTCCATATTAGTAAGACCAGTGTTTCCTTCTTTCACTCTCCTTTCTTCAAGACCAAACACTCCTGAAGAACAGAGTTTTTCACAGATTAAAGCATTAAAATCACTTGGTTTGTTTGATGAAGCTTCACTAAAACACTTTCAATTATTTAAATGTGAAGTGAATAATATTCTGCAGCACTACAAACACTGAGTTTTATATGGACAAATACCTAAATAAAAAAGGAAAGAAGAAACGAGAGACTTTTACTCAGATAGGAGTTTAGACAGGTGTTGTGCCAAATTCTGTGACCCACAGAATTACGTGACTACAGACCCTTTCCAAAAAATTAGAATATCATGGAAAAGTTTATTTATTTCCATAATTCCATTCAAAATGTTAAACTTCCATAGATTATGGATTCAGGGCCCACAACTTAAACGATTTCAAGTATTTTCCTGTTGATCTGCGCATGCGTCGCGTCTGAACGCGTTGTTTGTATTTGGAGCTCCATCGATTTGATTCATAATCCGTGATTTTTCTCTTTAAACTCACTTACAACGAACATTTTCTACTTTTCCTCACTGAGAAGCACTGCTGCTCAAACCTCATAGTTACAACGCGGACTGTTGAGCAGACGCGTCTCAAGCCCATTTGCGACCCGACACTGGACAACCCTGTGGTCACGGCTGAGCGCGTCTTCTTTACACTCACTTACAAACGAACATTTTCTCGCCTATCGTGCGTCTACATTACACCCGTACCACTAAAAAGACGGATTATATCCAAGACTTCAGTCATAAATTAGGATTAATATTGATAGCATCACTGGTAGCGTCGTTGCTAACTTACTGCCCATCTGTTAAAATGGCGAATATATCAGATGTAAGTAGTCTACCTTTTGGTGCAGGTGAGGACACATTTGAGCTGCACGCACTGCAGTCTGAGCTGGAAGCTGTTGAGAAGCAGATCCGCGACCTTTTAGAGAGACAAGCCGAGCTGATAGACCGGTGTTTAACTCTTGAATCAGCACGCGCCGATGCGTCGATTAGAGACCGGCGGTTAGCTCTTGAAACATCACGCGCCGATGCACACAAATCAGCGACTAACATTAGTAATCCGCTGACCCCGACCTCGTCTACTCCGTGCGTTTCTCAACATCGGTCCCGAGCGCCCAGGTCACGATCAGCCATGGTTTCGTTCACTCCGGCTCCGACACGCCACCACGAAGCCTGGGTGGTTCCGCAGCGGAAGACGCGAGCCAGGACCAGAGCAAGAATCTCTCCGCCCCTCCCGGTTTTCGAGATCTCCACCCAGAACCGCTTCTCCCCTCTTCGCAAAACGGAGCGCAATGCTGTGATCATCGGCGATTCCATCGTTCGGCACGTCCACGCTATGTTAGGTAAAAGTAAGGTGCGCAGTCACTGCTTTCCTGGTGCTCGTGTTTTCGATATCACTGCGCGGGTACCCGAGATCTTGGACGGTGACGAGCGTGTCGTAGCCGTCGTGTTGCACGCGGGAGTGAGCGATATCAGGCTGCGCCAGACGGAGGTTCTGAAGAAAGACTTCAGGAGCCTGATTGAGACGGTACGCAGCACATCGCCTGAAATAACGATCATTGTGTCTGGACCGCTTCCCACGTACCGACAAGGGCATGAAAAGTTCAGTAGATTATTCACGCTAAATGAATGGTTAATGTCATGGTGCAATGAGCAGAAACTGCTCTTTGTAAATAATTGGAATCTGTTTTGGGAGCGTCCTAGGCTTTTCCGCGCTGATGGCTTACACCCAAGTAGAATCGGAGCAGATCTTCTGTCTGATATCATCTCCAAGACGTTAAATACCGTTTGACTAGTAACAAAGTTACAAATTACAGTCTCTGCTGCACCAACTTAACCCCCTGAGGTCGGCTATCGTGCCGGCGCGATAGGCTCGTTTTTTTCCTTATCAGTGCAAAAAAGAATTAAAATTCTAATATTAATTTTTATCTTATATGCTTGTGTTATACATCAATCGATCCTGTTAAGTGTGTATTATTTGTGTGTATACTCACAATAAAAGCAAAGTGTTGTGCTTTTTGCCAAGTAAAGAAAAATAAACATGATGTGAGTTCTGCCTTCTCTCTGTCAGTGAAGTCAATTCTGAAACACGTCCGAAAATGAACCATAACTCAGTGAATACTCAGTCAAACAGGCATACAGACACACAGGCATAAAGCTTGAATTCTCTTCTTTTAAATGAAGTAATTTTTATAAAAAAACAAATATTCTCTGTTTATGTAATCTGTATGAAAAGAGAGAGATGTCAGTCGTTCTCATCTCAGCTCATTATGTTTTAATCTGCCCTGCCCACGGAGAGCGCGCACTATTCAAACGCAAATGACTGAGGCAATCCATGCAAACTGTGAAAGCTCCCATATCAGCTCGAGAAAACACATCAAGTTTATTCAGATCATTGTACTTGTTTACACTGTCTCGCAGCGCTGTAAGAAATAATACTATCGTAATAATAATAATGGAAATGTACCTCAGGAGTGCTGGTATTTCGAGGAGCAACGGATGGAATACTGTAGTAAGTTTTTTTCATTCTCAAGTGAATCATGTTTCTGTGTGAATGAATGAATGGCAGAGATGTGCTGTTTACCACAGCTCGCAAAAAGACAGTTTAAATTTGAATCGCATTTCTGTGTGTGAATGAATGATCCGCTTTTAGCAAACTGTATTGCTATACTGAGATGAGTAAAAATCGACCGAAATATGTTGAAATAAAATGTAATATTATATTACGCTATTGTATTACCGCTATTGTATAAGCAACGTATTAAACTGCAAATTAACATTTATATTCCTTATAATAAAAACGAAAGACCTATGTTACAGACATATGAAAGACAACATTTCGTTGACTAGTTTTGGATAGATTATATATTTTTACTGTAAAATATCTGCCACCTCAAATAAGCTTTTGTTTGCCAATTTTTGCTAATATGTTAAATATAGTATGTTTTGTCAATGTAGGCTATATTCAAAGTAATGAATCCTTAACTTTGATATATATGTGATAAAATGTATACTTTAGTTTTTACAAAGAAAGATTACACTTGAATTGTTGTTGTAATTGTTACCTTTTAATAAAAAATATATATTTACAAGGTAGATGTAAACAAATTTTAAAAGGTAAATATAAGCCTTAGCTTTAAATAATTTTTATTGTGATTTATTATTGACAAATTTGGGGAGAGGATACATATTCCAAAACTGAAAATACAGTATGAGAATTAACTGCACAATTACTAGACATGTTTTCCTTGGATATTATACAATTTGCAAGCACAATTGATGAAAAAAAAATTTGAGATGGTTCCAACTGTGAACCAATGCTCTTGCATTCTTTCCTGTGGCTCAGTGACACACCTGAATGAATGGCTCATTAAGTATGTGGGCCCCATTGTCTCCTCAGGTGTGAACCACTAAATATGCATGAAGGTGTTGGATCATTGACGCCCTTTGCGCATATTGCCTTTCCAAACAAAAAGTGTTTTACAAGATTTAAATCAATGTACTACTACTGCTGGAAAATGAAGGAAGCATGAAGTGCTCTGAAAATGTTCTGGTAGACGGCTGCGTTGACGCTGGATTTAATAAAGCACAGTGGACCAAAGTCCTCTTTACTGATGAGAGCAAATTTTGCATCTCATTTGGAAACCAAGGTCCCAAAGTCTGGAGGAAGTATGGAGAGGCACACAATCCAAGATGCTTGAAGTCCAGTGTGAAGTTTCCATAGTCTGTGTTGGTTTGGGGAGCCGTGTCATCGGCTGGTGTCGGTCCACTGTGCTGTCCACTCAACGCAGCCGTCTACCAGGACCTTTTTTAGAGCACTTCATGCTTCCTTCAGCAGACAATCTTTATGGAGATGCTGACTTCATTTCCCAGCAGGATTTGCACCTGCCCACACTGCCAAAATAACCAAAACCTGGTTCAATGACCATGGTATCACTGTGTAATAACTGTGTGATTTCATGTAATATTCAAATTTTTTGAAATCCTGTTTTCGTGGGTTTTATGAGCTGGAAGCCCAAATTATGTACAAATAAACAACTAAATACTTGAAATCGTTTAAGTTGTGGGCCCTGAATCTATAATCTATGGAAATGTAATGTTTTGAATGGAATTATGGAAATAAATAAACTTTTCCATGATATTCTAATTTTTTGGAAAGGGTCTATATACACAATGTATTGACGGTAGGGTTAGGATTAGCTCAATACAGCATCTTCTACGGTCACATAATTCGGTGCGTCACAGAATTCAGCACAACACCTGAATTTAAACTTGATCTGACATTAAAATCACAGTTAAATTATTTCTATATGAGAATAACAGTGAATGGTAATCCTCTCTGTCTAATGTAACCAGATCAGAAACAACTGAAGCTATAAAAGCCCATTTAAAACTCACCAACCAGATGCCAAGAACACAAACAGAACAAAACTAATTTGAGAAACATTTTCTTCATCAGTTCACTGAAAAGCCCTCGATACTGACTCTTAAAATGTCTGAAAACATTCAGATTGATCTGAAAGACGACTGAACTGTGATATTTACCTGGTTGTGTGTGAATCCTCCCCCTGACCTCTATCACAGTTTAAACTCCTCTTTTACATCATGAAAATCAACAAGCTTTTGCTGATCTTACATTTTCAACCTCAAAACCAGGAACAGGCAAAGTTCGTAAAATGTAAAATGAAAATTCTGTCAGTAATCACTAATCACCCTCATGTTGTTCCAACCCCGTAAGGCTTTTGTTCATCTTTGGAACACAAATTAAGATATTTTTGATGAAATCTGAGAGCTGAATCACTCCTTCATAGGCTTCTATGGGATCAAAACTTGCCGGCCCAGAAAAGTTAGTAAAGGCATCGTTAAAATAGTCCAAGTGACTCTGAGAGGGTTTTCTTCTGTGAAGTTTAACGTGCAAGCTGGACGATGGAAAAGTCAGCAAAAATCAAAGCAAGAGCAAAAGTCACTGCAAAAGCCAAGGCAAAAAGCAAAGCAAAACTGCTTGTCATTGGGTTATAAGCGCATCCATTGGACCCGTCCTTCCGAGGGTGTCAGCCAATCAGATATTGTCTTGGGCGGGTCCTACGCCCTGTTCTCCTGTTCTCGCATGTAATTACCAAAATGTCCACATGATCGCGTGGGCCTCCGAACTTCTAAGAAATTAGTTAAACGCTTTAAGAAACCAACTTTCGTAATTTAAATATGGTGCATCCTACACACATCTACTTTATATCAAGATTCTAGAAATCATTTACTTATCAAGTAGGCATTCATGATACAAAAGATATACATATATGAGGCAAATGCTGGTGATTAGTTCCTATAATTGAGGTAGAAAAGCATCCGAATAGGCGGTAATAAATGTTAAACACACAGAAAGAACTCCACAGGTTATATAAAGCATACATGATACATTAGATACATGTGAGGTAAATAATGGTGATCAATTCAGCTTATTGGCAGAAATTTTGAGACCGTTGTTTGTTAAAAACCATGAGTGAACACTCATGGTCTGTGGTGATTTCGGGCCATGGGACTGTAAGACTGAGAAACTGGAAGAACTGGAAGAGAGGGCAACTCTCTGAGAAAACAAAGGACATTAACATTTGAACTCTCTTGCTATATTACCATCCCCATTCGAGACACGATCACACTTTAGTTGATCACCTCCCAATTTACACATCATTCCCTTGACCCATCCCTACATGAATTCACCCAAAAATCTATATGCTTTAATCTGAACAATTATCATAGAGTATTATACATTTTTGGTATCATTTGAAATGTCTCAGTGCGACTGGTACAAAGCTCCCAATGTGAACTCATGTTTACATTTGAAAAGAGGTTTCTGCCTTGGTCTGAGTATTTAGGGAGATGCTGAAGAAGGCTCGTGGATGCTTTCTTTATTGTGATGTAACAGTGGTCCAGTATATTACTGTCTGGTGGGACATGTAACGCACTGTCTGTATTTTGGCAGTTCATGGGAGAGATTTGCTTTGTTAAAATCCCCAAGAATAATTAAAAGAGAGTCTGGGTACCTTTGTTCCGTTTCAGCTATTTGTTCAGCCAGCTGTTGTAGCGCCGCGCTCACACGCGCGTCTGGAGGGATGTACACATTCACGGCGAGTAGAAAGGTTTACAGTTTATGAAATGAGCCTCTAAATTAGGAGAGCACATCAGAACACCAACTTTTGTTAACGTAGAAACAATCCACCACCTCTCATTTTCCCCGTTAGCTCTGCGATGCGATCCGCTAGGAACAGCTAGAAGCCCGGCAGATGTAGTGCGTTGTCCGGTATGGCTTCACTCAGCCAGGTTTCAGTGAAGCACAGAGAAGCAGAGTTTAAAAAAAACCTTGTTAGTGCGGGTGAGGAGAAGTTGTTCGTCCGTTTTGTTAGGAAGGGATCAGAGATTCGCAAGGTAAACACTGGGGGGTGCAGTGCGGAGGCCGTGCTCGCAGAGTTTAACCAGTGAGCCGCCTCGTTTGCGTCTGACCGCGCATTTGAACAACACCGCTGCCCCTCCGACGAGAATGTCCAGCAAAACGTCTGAATAATCAAAAACTGTAAAAAAGTTGTCTGGTATGTGTTTCCTAATGTCCAGTAGTTTGTCTTTGGTGAAACTGATAAGAAAATAATGACTGAACGCAGAACAAATAAACAATAACAACACAATAACTGTAGAGCGCCACACCGAGGCGGCCATCCGCGGCGCCATCTTGCATCTACCATATCAAAAAACAAACTATTTGGGGTTTTTTTGTTTCTTGCAAAAATGTACAAACTTGCAAGAAACAAATAACCCACCAATTGAGTTTGACTTTACTTGTTTTTCATATGGAACATGGTTTATCACAGATTAAATAAACGCTGTTTAATAAGGGTAAGGGTAAAACAGTTGTTGATGTAGACCAGGGTTGTGAAAGTTACTTCCAAACTGTAATACATTATACATTACTTGTTACTGTTATTTAAAAGTAATTCTTTACCTTACAATTAGGGGTGTCCATGGTTAACCGATTAACCGTTAAAAATTGCGTAACCGAGTGAAACATTTTGCTCGGTTAAGTGGCGTCAATGGCGTGCATTTAATTTAGTTGTAATACATTTTTGCACCACCAGAGACCGCTAGACCAGTTTTCTAATATGAAGCGGGCAAAGAAAGCGCAGCCTTCCGAGAGTGAAGGCTGTGCACGAGCCAGAAACAAACATAGTATCCGCGCCACTGATCGCAGCACAATAATATCTGTCTGCAGAGCCACAGCTTTAAACAGTACGTTTACCGTTACATTAACCCATACAGTTTGTATTATGCATTTCCTGAACATGTACTTGCTAATCAAACAATTTGAATGAACAAACTACTAATCTATAAAACACAATCGGTCTTCCGAGCTTTTACTATTGTCTTGATATGCGCGAGGGAGAGAGAGCAATACAGCGCTCGTGTTGTTTGAGGGCGGTGAGAGTGCGCGCGCGCGCGGCCAGGGCTCTCTCACTGCTTGTTCTTATGCGCCCTGTCCGCTGATCTTAATAATTAGTTGTTACGACGACTTATTTGTTCCCTCGTTTTAATAAATCGTGGACACGTTGAACTAATTCCCTCCCTCATTTTGATTTAACGAATTACAACGTGGCCAAAAACAGTTTGATACTATTAATTAGTGAATGCTAAAGACCTATTTTTTGAGAATAATTGGTGAATATTCAGGTGAATTATTTCGTGGCCACGAATTAATAATAATTATTAAACTGTTTTTCTTACATGTGAAGATAGCTCTTCAGTGAAGGCCGACTATTCTCGTACAGCTTTTTATTCCTTTTTTTTGTGTGTGAATTGGTGAATATTCCGGTGAATTGTTTCGTGGCCACGAATTAATAATACCTCAGCACGTTTTACAAGACCCTTCTCGATCGCAGCGGCAACGAGCACTTTGAAATGAATGCTCTGCTAGTTAACTGGAGATGTTTTGTTTATTTATTGGTATTCGTGCCGCGAGATGTTTCTAAAGTGGTGGGGACAATATCGACCTTAGAAAATAGTGGTGGGGACATGTCCCACCCGCAAATTACGCCTATCTCGGGGTTGCAGCGCGCACTATGGTTAACCGAGTATTAACCGCTAAGGGCCTCGGTTAACGGTTAATGAAAAACTTGAAAACGTGCAGTCCTACTTACAATATTACTGTCTCAGAATTGAAAATGCGTTACATTACTCCTGTATTACTTTTGAGTTACTTTAACCAAAATAACTACAGAAGTAGAACTTAACATTCTAAAATGACTAGGGCTGTAAAGATATGCAATATGAAACCGCGACACTCAGATCCACGAACCTGTGTCACGGTGCGCGGTGTGAGAAGGCAGAATCACAACACACCCCACGCGTCCAGATCCAAAGCTACCACATCTTTAAATTACTATTAGTATTATTTGAAATTAACATTATAAAATACGTACCTACACCACACAACTAGTTGAGAATAAATTATTTCAAATTGGGCAATTCCAGCGTTATGGACGTGACTTTTGCAGTAAAAACTTGAAATATAAATTCTCAGAAAATGCATTTAATACCAATATATTGAAAGGTCTGTTTATATAAAGGAGTCCAGACATTAGAAAAAATACCAGTCTACACATGTGTTTTATATTTAATATGAGGGATATAGACATGCATGCATGCGTGACACAAAAAATCTTTAACTTTTACGTATAGCAAATTTATTTTTAGTAATTCTGTGTAATTCTGCGTTACAACAAAAAGTAATAAGTTACTGTAATACATTACTTTTGTAACGCGTTACTCCCAACACTGATGTAGACAGACAGCGATCTCAGTCATGTGTGGGGTGAAATATTTTATTAGGCATTTAAAAGCTTTATAGAGACATTTTAAAAAGCCCCAAAAGAAATTGTAATACATGGATTTTAGATTTAGATTGACAACAAAGGTTTAATACTTGGTGAAGCAAATACAAAAAGTAAAAGTGCATACAAACGACACAGATTTCTATTGACTAACACGATAGCATAGCATCTCAAGAGAATAAAGGTGAAGAAGGCCAGTTTCAAACCGACATGACAGTATTTCTTACATCTGTGTTTTCTGAATACACTAACAGGAAGAATAACTAGTTGGTTTACAATCGATGAACAACAAGTTAAAAAAAAAAAAATCAGCCTCTTCTTCAGCTTCTTGAGCAAGAACAGTTTGAACCTGTAAAAACCTTCTACTTTCATTTACATTTAGTCATTTAGCAGACGCCTTTATCCGACACCATTTCAACTAAACACTTTTAATGCGTTTTAGCTGTTCATTTACATGACAACAGTGTTTTGGGGGCATGAAACAAACTTTTTTGCAAGTTTTTAAAATAATAACATCACCGCCATGTAAACTATAAAACCATGAATCTGTGAAAAACAATATGTAGCGTCATGCGCATTACATGTTCAGTCTATAGATACGTAGTGTTTCTTTACAAAGTGACATCGCAAACTACTAGACTGGCAGCAGAATACAGCGTTTTAGTCATTTTTGAGGATCCGCGTGAATCATTTTGACAACATTTTTGTCCGTATGTGCAAAAACACAGAAAAATGTTTCAGTTTTAGTACATTGTAGTTGTGTAAACATACCCTGATTCTGAAGAGATATTTTTGCTCACAGGTGTTACTGTGTCATGGTTGGTGAGGATGAAGCTTCACACTTGAAAGTGCTGGATCTGAAGATGATCTACTTACTGTGATTGTTTCTTGTGTGACTGTGTAGAGCAGATGATTGGCTGAAGCTCTTCCCACATGCAGTGCAGTGATACGGTTTCTCTCCAGTGTGGATCCTCTCGTGTGATTTCAAGGTTCCTGACTGATTGAATCTCTTGTCGCAGTGTGAACACTTGTAAGGTTTCTCTCCAGTGTGGATCATCTGGTGCAGTTTCAAATGTCCAGCTCTAACAAAACTCTTCCCACACTCAAAGCACACATATGTTTTTTCACCAGTATGTGTTTTCTGATGTAGTTTTAAACAGTGCAGAAGTGAAAAACTCTTTCCACACAAAGAACATGAATGTGGTTTCTCCTGTGAATGAACTGTCAGGTGGATCTTCAGGCCTGAAGCCCTCAAAAACGTTTTGCCACACTGATCACATTGATGTGGTTTCTCTCCAGTGTGGATCCTCATGTGTTCCTTAAGTGTCCCTTGTTGAGTAAAACTCATTCCACACTGATCACATGAGAACGGTTTCTCTCCAGTGTGGATCCTCATGTGAATCTCGAGACTCGGTTTCCATGTGAAACTCTTTCCGCACTGACGGCACGTGTAACATTTCTTGTCTCTTTGTAAAGAAATACTTTCATTCTGCGAGTGAATGTTATCATTAATTTTGACATGATGTTTCTCCTCCTCTTCACTCTCCTCATTCTCCAGCATCACGTCTGAGATTAAAGGAAGAAAGTTACATTTTAATAAATCCTTAAAAAGTGAAAGCAGACAATATCTACATTAAGTAAGGGATAATGTATAGAGAGGCGGTTGTTATAGCGAATAACAAGCCCGACAGGCTGAACGAGACCCCGACGCGAAGCGGAGGGGTCTTGACAGCCTGAAGGGCTTGTTATTCGCTATAACGACCGCCTCTCTATACATTATCCCGCTTATTACATGGCTACCTACAAAATAAATAAATAATTTGACGCGAATTATTGATTTAAAAAGGAGTTTATTGATTTAAAAACGATTGTATTGCTTCCGCCAAAGAAAATAGTCCGTTCCGCGTCCATAGCAACGCGCTGTTTTTCATGGCAACGGTCTGTTATACTCCGCAGCGGTCTGTTATACTCCGCAGCGGTCTGTTATAAAGAAATAACAGACCGCATTCTACATTGGAATTCAGCCAAGCCATGTAATAAATCATGATAATTGATGTATTTTTATAAATCTCTTTCCATGCATTCATCTTCCAGTTATTACTTTTAAAACCTAATAGGCACAAACCCCATGTTTCTGTAGTGAGATCTATTAAATATTTCATCAACTCCACAATTATTAACATTAAAAAACAAATATAATAGTGCTACAGTTCTGTCTCAGATGGATATTTAATTTATTTTAATGCAAATGTTCTAATTATGAGCCAATGTTTAATGAACAATTAATTAGCTACCCAACATTTTTCACTCAACACGGTTACAACACAGTTCCATGCCTTTTTTAAAAACAAAGCATTACTTACAATTGCGACACCCAGGAAGTGACATCATTTTATCTCTTTCTAGAGTATGATGGGAAAATAATCTCAATCCATTGTAATGTTGAGTGCATTCATCAACCCCGTAAGCAAAGTTATAAGAGAAATTTATAATTGGTTTATGCTAAATCTGCCATTCTCAATATTGTTTAATGTTGGTGTGTTTAAAGTTTGAGTAAAAAAACAAGTAAAATGTAAACATGATATTTATTCCCCAATAATATTTATCAATTAATCCGTTTCTTACGTTTTTTTTTATTTCCTACTCCAAATACTAAATCTGATGAACTGCTTTATAACTATAATGTTGTTCAGCCTCATTAAAGGCACAATATGCATGATTTTTAGATGAAATTATCCCAAAAACATAAATAAACAAAAATATTTTAGCATGTCAGTGATGTCATATCCATATTACCCTCGATTTCACAAAAACCATGGAAACACTAAAGACACTTTAATATTATTATGTGTTTGATTAGACGTGTGAGCAACTGTTTGGATAACTTCATTGGCATAAAATTAATCATTGTTATATAGCTCCACACAAAGAATTAAAACAAATAACAGGCCATTGTGGTTTCTCAAAAAAGCTGAAAATATGGTTAATGTTGAATCAAAATTGTGAACAGTTATAGATATTCTGGTATGGTAGTTTTTTGCTTTTTTATTATTCTTGTGTTGTGTATGTCCTTAACATCAACCTGCAAAAGGGACAACGGATGAAAATAAGCCAGTGTTGGCTAAATCTGACGCATATATATATATATATTTTTTTTTTTTTTTTTACTTGAGAAATTTGGCTAAAATGAAATCATCTTTGACACATAAGAGCCTTGAAATTGCAATCCAAGCTCTTATATCCTCAAGACTTGACTATTGCAATTCTTTATATAAGGGTATTAGTCAAGCATCTATTCAACGGCTGCAGCGAGATTATTAACTAACACTAAAAAACGTGAACACATCACTCCGTCCTTGGTCCGTTTACATTGGCTCCCTGTACAATATAGAATTGATTTTAAACTCCTTCTATTAGTGTATAAATCTCTTCACGGCCTTGCACCGACTTATTTATCAGATTTGTTAATAGGGTACAAGACAGGTAGAACCTTGAGATCATCAACTCAAAACTTGTTAAAAGTTCAGAGGACCAAGTTAAGCCAGAAAGGGGATCGTGCCTTTGGGGTAGTTGCTCCAAAACTTTGGAATAGCTTACCATCACATGTTAGGGACGCTGATTCTGTACATGTTTTTAAAGTACAACTTAAGACATACTTGTTTGAAATGGCCTATTCATCTATTTGATGATAATGATTATTACGATTTATATATATTTCTTTTTTTAATCAGTTTGTTTTAATATTGTTGTATTGTTTTATTGAGATGGCACATTGGTCAACATGTGTTGTTTGAATGGTGCTATACAAATAAAAGTGACATTGACATTTTACATATCATTATGTACTATTATTGTGAACTGTCCCCGATTAAATAACTAAATAAAAATAGCTCAAAACGGTTAGTCATTGTTTGAATCCCTTGTTTTCTTGAATTACAGCGAGTATCATGTTTTTACCATGACTTCGAGACAACACCAATAGGGAATTTTGCACCGGGGTAGTTCTCGGGACTAGCCACTAGGATGGTTTCCCTGAGAACTAATGGCTGTCCTAGGGAACATTTTCCTGCATTCGCAGCGCCAGTAGGAACTCTGAAGTAAGCCGCACTTGTTGCTTTTATTTTGACGGCGCTGAGAACGCCAGAGCCACACAGTGCTCGGATTCTCCATGTTCATTAGTTTACGATCTTTCTAACGGTCCTGTCTAATACGTTATTAGATAGAACTCTTATGCATAGAAAGAAGACAGTAGCGTATGCCGTGTGGTTGATGTGTTGCGGAGCAGAAATACATAATCATGTTTCTCTGTTAACTCACTGTACCTAGACTATACATTATTAATAACAGATAAAGTAAATAGTAACTAGCAACATTTTTAACAAAAGTTAACTTCTTGTTTATTGAAGTATTGTTACAAGTGCTATGACACTCATGCAGTCTTGCTGTTGGTCTGAATATCAGCATTTGAACAATCTGAAGATTAATTACCAAAATTGATCTTATAATCTATTATTTTTTCAGTTGATTGGAGAATAAAACTTTACTAAAAGTTCAGTAATCGCAGTATGTTACTTTTGTTACTTTTTATAAAATAGGGTGTACGCTTTCAACTTCATTCAATTTAATCACAAATTACAAATACTCTCCGCTGGTTAATGGTATAATAACATGGTTAATGTCACGGATAGTTCCTATAGTGATGGTTTAGACCGACTCTGAAGTAGGAGTAAATTAGTTCCTCCAAAAGGAGTTCCTAGAACTAAAATTGTGCGAACACACCAATAGTTCTAGGAACTATGAAAAGGTTCCTCCAGTGCGAAAGCCCCTATTGTAAAATGACATTGCATTAACCGGAAAGAGCTTTATTTGTTGTAACACTAATACAGCATTTTCTCCATCAAACAATATGTTTTAAAGGGGTGGTATAATGCCCTTTTCACAAGATGTAAAATAAGTCTCTGATGTCCCCAGAGTGTGTATGTGAAGTTTTAGCGCTAAATACCCCACAGATATTTTTATATAGCATGTTAAAGTTTTAACTTTTTGAGGGTGAGCAAAAACACACCGTTTTTGTGTCTGTCCCTTTAAATGCAAATGAGCTGCTGCTCCCGGCACAGGGGGCGGAGCTTCAACAGCTTGCACTCACACAGACACGCACTGAAAATTTCAAAAACTTTTAGCCTTTTATGTTCAAACCGGAGTCAGACAATGATGGAGAGACTCAAGAATAAGTGACAACATGTAGACAAAATTTCTGAATGGTTAGTTGGTGAGTTTATGTAGCTTATGTGTAGTTATCTTCTAGTCATTGATTAGCATATTATTCTTGATAACCTATAATTCGTGTTCTGGGGGCGGGGTTATGTAAATTTTAGGGAGGAATGTCGTGTAATCCATACTAGCCGTTTGTTGTAGTCCTTAAAAAGCAATTTCTTTAGAAGAAAATGTCTCATAGCAGCTACCGAGTGAATGCACAGAGTAACGACATAACATAAGTTTCAACATACTCAAATGTATTTAGTATGATTGTTTTAACCATGTATAACAGCGCTGTTACCCAACACATGCATGAACGAAAGGAACAATTAGCCTAATCTAATAATAAAAGCTCCGCTGTTGTAAATGGAACGTGAGGCCCAGTGTGTCGCGCAGGTGTCTCTGATTAGCAATCGCTCCAGCTGCATCGGCTCTCGGTCCGTAATGTTAATAAACTTTAATACTCATTAACATGAATTCTGCGTGTGTCCCGTCGGATTGTTTTACATCGGCTGTGGAAGTGAAGACGACACCTCCAATGATTCCACGCTCATTCACAACATCATCAAGCTAAGCCTTTGTTTCGAATAAGCGACTTCTAGTGGCGAAACTGACATACTGTGGCTTTAATGAAGAATCAGGAATAAACACCAACCTCTTTGTTCTTCAGTGTGTTTCATTCTGCAGTGTTCTGGATCTCTCATGTTCTCACTGTCCTTCAATAAACTCAGTCTTTGCAGATTTCAGCTCTTCCTGATGGTTTGATGCTCGACTTCACTTGTAGCTGATGGGAATATTCCAGCATTTACTAGTGGATTGCAGTGGGAGGAGTTTCACTGAAGGAGGAGGGGCTTACCTGGAGGAGGAGCAGAACAATAAATCACTTACTGAGTTTTTCTTCCTACTAATTCACAGATTTTACATTTATATGTTCACCTATCCATCTAGTAAAGTTACTTTTTAAGTAAATTAATTTTCACAGACAGGGCTTAGATTAAGCCAGGAATAGGCCTCTGTTCAATTAGGGCATTAAAGAAGCTTTTGGGCAAGGGGTGTAATGATTCAATATATCATGATACTGAACTCACATATGATATTATTGTGATACTCCAAGACACATGGTAAAAGGTTAACAAAAAAATTACTGCTGAGTGTGAAAATGCTAAATACCAGAACAAAAAAATATTCATGATTCTGAAGCTGAAAATACAGAATTGTTTTAGATGAATATGCTTGCAATTTTATTGGTAACCAGACATATGGCATTATCAGGACTGAAAAATATTCCCCCATTGCATTATTATAGTAGTTAAATGTAGTACTGACACTAAAACTTTGTAAACTTGAATTTTTCTCAGACAGTAATTTTGGGTGAACTACACTCAGAACAGATTGTCACTATCCACGATACATATGGTTTCATTTTTGTATTGCACTATATTGTGACAAAAAGCGCAGTGCCCTGAACACACACTAAATGCAAACTATCTTGAATACCGCATCAGAGCGGTATTTTAGGCTAAGCGTATCCCATCATGCGTTCGGTGATGACGAGGAATCAGAAGATGACGAGGAAAACATTCCACTGTAAGTTAAATTAATTAAATATTACATGTAATTTGGTAGAAAAACTAATTGTTGGTAATCAAAAGTTCTAGGCTACACACAGTCTTCACACCTACTTGAACACTTGGGCCAAATAGAGGAAATACCATAGACTAAAAAATATGGACAAAGCGTCTGTGACGTCACCCATTGACTTTCTGAAGAACGGGTTTGAAGCCGTTTATGGGGGGTATGAGCGGCGCCATCTTGGGAAATCCTAACCCCGCCCACCTTCTGACACAGCGCGCATCACTGTGCTACTCCGGTCATCTTTGTGTATATTTTAGGCAACGAAATATGTTATAAAACACCACACTAACTCTTTTCGTTTTCATTTAAAGAAATCTTAAACATTATAGCCACACAAATGTGGTTCAGGCAACGCGTATTGATTATATTCACTGCACATAACGTTTGCCTATTTATAACAAAACGAAATATAAAACACAACCCTGCCTCTTTTCGTTTTAAATATAATATACAAATATTAAACATTTTAATATGGTCCAGGCAATATGTGCATTTGTACTAAACAACAGATTTTGCAGTAAACAACATTAGGTGCCCAATCCTGCTCCTGGCGATCGACTGTCCTGGGCCGGGTTTCCCGATAACGATGTATCTTAGCTCTTAAGAGCGCTTTCTACGTGCAAAGTTACGAACGCTCGCAGCAATTCCACGAGCGTTTCCCAAAAATGCACTTAACATGAACGCGCTCTACGTGCTACTTAAGAGTCGCTGTCCATTCGCGAAGTGCTGAAACATAACCTTAGCCTATATGGAATCGTATTCTGAACGTTTAACCTAATAATTGTCATCTGTTGTGGATTAGCAATCAAGACAAGTATATATAAAGCACCTACAGGCGGAGGCACTGACAAAATGGCTGAAAAAAAAAAAAACACACGAAAAGATACCTTTCAAAAAGATGAAATTAATGTCCTTTTAGAGGAGATAGAGCGAAACAAATATGTAATTTTTAACAGATTTAAAGGATTTCTTTTATTTATTTATTTATTCATTCATTTAATTTTGATTAAAATTATTAGATTAAATTATTTCTATTTTTGTTTTGTTTTGTTTTCTGACCTTTTTAATTATTTAATTTATACATTAATTTAACCAACAACAAAAAAGAGTAATAAAGTGTACAATAAAGTACAATCAAAACCTTATATTATAATCACATACATTTGAATAAAGTTAAAGGTGTAATCTGCCGTTTGTCCTGCAGGTGTCCTCATAAATCTGTCTTCTTACGATGCACTTGGGGATGTACGATTACTCCAGAGCACTCGTAGATCTACGAAGATTTTCAAGTGCTACTTAAGCTACGATGCTTTTGGGAAACAGACCGTAATATTAAGATCAGTCGTACGATCGTTTTTACGATCAACTTAGGCTTACGATGCTTTTGGGAAACGCAGCCCTGCACAGTTCATCTCCAACCCTAATCAAACACACCTGCCTTTAATTTTCAAGTGATCCTGACGTGCTCTGAAGACCTTAATTGGTTGCTTCAGGTGTGTTTGATTAGGGTTGGAGATGAACTGTGCAGGACAGTCGATCGCCAGGAGCAGGATTGGGCACCCCTGTTATAGATCATCTTCGTTGTATTAAAATTTAAAATGACAAAACTCAACCCAGTCTCTTTTTGTTAAATTTCAGTTTTATCAATATAAGCCATTATAAAAGTATAAGTAAAAGGTATAAGAAGCTATACAAATAAAGCAAACAATTCAGTCAAACATACAAAGTCAGCGCTCTGTCTAGTCTAACCATACAACGGTAAAGTTAATAGCTTAAGTTATGAAACTTCCCCTCAGCCAAAACGATTGGCCAGGGAACAAGTTATAGATTCACAAAACCAAAAATCGCCCGTTAGATATACACAAGACAAATTATATCTCATGTTTAACCACTACAGAGACGCCAGGGTCAGCGGCGAACGACTAGCCGAGGAAAAGCTGTTACAGGCGGGGTACATGAGCGCCTGGTCATCGCTGGATCTCACAACTGGATAAAATTTTCATGAATCTTTAAATAAACCACAGATTTGAGCTTTAAACAACTACATTCTCGCCTGAAAAACTCTTAAAACTACATTTCATGATACAGAAACAGTAGTATTATATTTCAAATGGCGCTTCTTATGTTGTCATTCTCCAGTTGGCGCAGCCTAAGCTGTCAATCAAGCTGTCAATCAATGTTAACCACGTCCTTATTTGTCATACATTTTATATCTAAATACTATCTAAACTAACGAGTTAGAAAAAAATTCACTACCCTCGCCGTTGTCAGGCACTCGAAACCTATCGAAAAATACAATAAAAGTCCATGGGACAGACCTGTAAAAACATGAATTTATGCTGTGAAAACGGACATTTTAACATGGGGGCTATGGACATTTGCTCCCTTTTGGGACCTTCCCCTAGCGGATTTTCGATGTATTGCAGTTTTTCGCACTTCCGGGTAAGCTTCATTTTTCAGATGAGAATGTTGCCCCTTGGGAAATACCTACATTGTGCAAGTGGTCAAGTGCAAAGACTGCAAGTGTGGGTATTTGTAAAGGCCCTTTAAAAACATTCCTTAGAAAAAAAAAAAAACTTTACTGATGTGCATCTTGAAACAAAACAATGGCACTGACATATTTAAAGATGTCAGTTCAAGTTGCTTTCAGTTAAAACAGCTCAAAAATTTATTTTAATCTTGGACTAGGCTTATGCTATTTCTGTGAAACCAGGGGAAAGTGTTTACCTCTTAGTTTTTAAGAATTTCATCCTTTATTCACACTTTATTCCTAGGATCTTACCTCTCATTAACATATTGGCAAAGTATTATAGAAAAAAATAAGTACAACAAAGAACAGAATACAGATAGCAAATATAAATAAGATTTTTTTTAAATGAAGAAGAAAAAAAAACAGAAAAACAAATGTGAAAGAAACAAACGACCCACCAACTGAGTCTGACTTAACTTGTTTTTATATGGAACATGGTTTATCACAGATTAATGAAATAAATGAAACTTACCTATATCTTGTTGATGTCACAATAGCTGATCGTGTCGTTTGCTCAAATCTGTTGACAATAAAATGAGCTTAATGTGTCAATTTACAGATCTGAAGACATCAGCATAATGAATGAGGAGAAAACAGGATCTATTGACATGAAATAAAGAGGCTTTTTAGCTGCTCTGATAATAGCGATGAGCCATAGACTATCAATACTCATTCAACAAGCCATTCAGGATCAGCAGATCATCTCACTTTATTATAAGTATTTGCTGCTAGAAACAGATTGTTTGAGTCAGAATATCTGCTAAACGCCTGAAAGTGCTCTAAAATAAACTCATTTCTCAAATGATACCGTAAAATTAAAGGAATATAAAGGCAGACACCACTGACACCCCTGATCTTTATCAAACATTGTAATTCGCCGATATGAATCTAAATATAGTTCGATTTCCTAATAACTACATTCATAACTAAACCGTTCGCTAGCATCTTACCGTTGTGTATGCGAGACACACATATCTTATTCAATTGTTTTAGTTAGCAGACACACGAAGAGCGATGAACATGATAGAAGCCGTTCACAAATGACCGTGTAAAATGTTATTTAAACTGTGTAAAGAGTATTTAACAATTACTTGATAGCGTGAACTGTTTACCTCAGAGGACTCGAGTGCAGGGAGCGCGCGAATGATGACGTCATCGCCGCGAGACGAGAAATAAAATATATAATATGAAAAATCGAAACAAAAACAAGGATAAAACAGTTACTGATGTAGACAGACAGCCATCTCATCCAATCTCAGTCATATGTGGGGTGAAAGATGTTATAGGCATTTAAAAGCTTTATCGAGAAATGTAAAGCCGCAATCACAATATATTTTAATGACTTTTAAATGTAGCTAAAATGAATAAATTATCTATTCTTGATGCAAGAATAAGTAGACAATAGATAAATGGATAATAAAGGTTAACTGGTGGAGCAAATACAAAATGTAATTAAATTAGATGGATATACAAAAAAAAAAGTTTAATAAAACAGTTTGGACCTGCAAAAAAATATATATATTTTCCTTAATAAAAGTACGAAAAACTACAAGTGATAGCCTACATATGCATCAAAAAAAAAAAAACATAATACTGAACTTATAATAAAGTATAATGACATTTATTTATACCACGAAGCAAAATGATATTCAAGAATAAAAAGTCTAGATGTTCTTTGGGGAGGAACTCCATCTTTGAGTTGATCTGAATCTCAGTTAAAATCACTGGTCTTGAAAATGAACTTTATTCACTGTGACAAATTTAGATGTTTCTTTGTCCTGTCGCTTGTTAGGACAGATTTTGAAGAGATGTTATTGCTTGACGGTGTTATTGTGTCACGTTCGGTGAGGATGCGGCATTAGACCTGAAAGTGCTGGATCTGAAGATGATCTACTTGCTGTGATTATATTTATTGTGACTGCGTAGAGAAGATATCTGAGTGAAGCTCTTCCCACATGCAGTGCAGTGATACGGTTTCTCTCCAGTGTGGATCCTCTCGTGTGTTTTCAGATGTCCTGACCGACGGAATCTCTTGTCGCAGTGTGAACACTTGTAAGGTTTCTCTCCAGTGTGAGTCCTCCAGTGCAGTTTCAAACGTTCAGTTGTAATAAAACACTTCCCACACTCAAAGCACTTATGATCTTTTTCACCAGTGTGTGTTTTCTGATGAAGTCTTAAATTGTGCAGATGTGAAAAACTCTTTCCACACAAAGAACATGAATGTGGTTTCTCCTGTGAATGAACTAACATGTGGCTCTTCAGGCCTGAAGCCCTCGAAAATATTCTCCCACATTCATCACATTCATGCAGCTTTTCTCCAGTGTGGATGTTCATGTGTTCCTGAAGGTTTGATGATTGTCTAAAACTCTTCCCACACTGATCACATGTGAACGGTTTCTCTCCAGTGTGAATCCTCATGTGAAGCTCGAGACTCTGTTTGTATTTTAAACTCTTTCCACACAAAGAACATGAATGTGGTTTCTCATGTGAATGAACTCTCAGGTGGCTCTTTAGGGCTGAAGCCCACAAAAATGTTTTACCACACTGATCACATTCATGCAGTTTCTCTCCAGTGTGGATGTTCATGTGATTCTTAAGGCTTCCTTGTTGTGTGAAACTCTTCCCACACTGATGGCAGATGAAATATTTCTTGTCTCTTCTTTTCAGTGAAGAAATACTCTCAGTCTGTGAGGGAGTTTGTTCTTCAGTTTTGACATGATGATGTTTCTCCTCTTCACTCTCCTCATTTTCCTCCATCAGGCCTGAAATGAAAATAAAAATCCTAATTTTAAAGGTCCCATGACATGCTATTTTTTGTAGGCTTTAATATAGGCCTTAGTGGTCCCTAGTACTGTATCTGAAATCTCTTTTCAAAAATTCAGTCTCAGTGCAGAATTATAGCCACTATAAGGCAGTCCCAGAATGAGCTTCCTTCAGACAGGCCGTTTCGGTGTCTGTAGCTTTAAATGTTAATGAGGAGGAGAAAGGCGGCGCAAGGTGGAGGGTGGGTGTGGCCTTGACCATCTGCGGCAACGGTAGACCATGCATGTTTACATTGGATATATTGCAATGGCACGGAGACACGCAGTCGTTCAAGCATTTCAGTTTGACGCAGAATCTGATCCGGATGGAGAAGCAACGGATGAAGAAGTTGCAACTCAGCGGCTCCAGCAGGACGTTTCCGAATGGTTAGTTTAAAATATTATGTCTGGATACGGTACTTTATTCGGATGGTTTACAGTTATTATCATGTAGCTAACGCTAACCTACTGTTGCCTTTTCATGAGAGATCTGTAACATCTGTAATTTATCTTATTACAATTACATCATCAAGCTCTGCGATCTTGCAATGCGGATATCGCGTGCGCCGTATAACCAACAGGAAAACGGTTATCCAAATAACAAAGTGTACAACACTCGCGTTACAGTGTGTGTATTCACACACATAAACTGCATAGCTAATGTGACAGCCACATTCTATGTGTAACAGTCTAGGCAAACATAAACAGTAAAGCAACACACTTATATATCATTAGTTGACTTACTGTTCCGAGGTGTGTAGCTGAGCCAAAGAGAGTGATCCAGACTTTAGTTTCAGACGTTCAGCAAGCCCAGCTCTGTATTGACCCTTCGGTGTTCATTTGTACATCCAATTATTGAGCAATTGTTATGCTTCGCTCGCTCAAAAGCCATGATATCTCTCGTGGACAAACTAAAATCGCGCGCGCGCGTTCCTACTTCCTTCCTAGCTCATTTTCTCATGTGCGAGAAATATTCTCTGGGCGGGCAAAGCAGAGACAGGGGAGGTAACATTCCTCCTTATAACGTCACAAGGAGGAGATTCAAGATCAGCGCGATTGAGCGTCCATTTTCTCAAAGGCAGAGAAAGATAGCTAAAGCTCGATTTACACCGATTGAAATTTCTAGAAACTTGGGGACCATATACAGGCTAGGGGAACTCATATTAATGTTAAAAAACCTCAGAAAGTGAAAATTTCATGTCATGGGACCTTTAATGCATTTTTATAAAATAATTTATACAAATGAGGTATATACTATATTGTATGCTTATGGGAATATTCCAGCATTTAATTGTGAACTGATGTGAGCATTATACTCATTCTGTAGTAATTTTGGGATCTGTGGTAAAAATACCACTCATGTGGAGTCAGAATATACCCTTAAATATTATAAATCATCTATATTTAAAAGATTGTATTACTTTTCACATCTGACACATACAAACTACAACAATATAACACCCATTTTAGAATTATTTTTTCCTGATTCCTGTCATTAACATTACATAACTAATTATGTTATCCATTAATTTATTGCTACATTATACCAAGATAGCAATTAATGTTTCTATCCCCATGAAATTCCCTCACAGATCAAAACTTACAAAAGTTTGAGATTATACATTCAATAACACTACATTATCACTCTCAAAATGAAACATGACAAAATTGTTCATGAAGTTCAACATTTTCCTCAGATGTTCGTTTCGTGCTGAACTAAATCAGTCTACAGACGCCAGAAAAGACGCACATTTAGCGCTTTATCCGATGAAAACAGTTCAGAAATAACCCTGTAAATGTTGCTGAAACAAACTGTGTATAGTGTATTTTATGGATGTGTAAATACGCGAAATATCTGAACTGCAGAACTCACCTCATAAGACACAACAAACGCGCCGAACGAGGAAGGAAACGACTGATGACGTCAGCGCGGTGATGCCATATAAACGCGCCAAATATTGCTAACAACTAAATACAAAATAACATACACTAAAATAACGCTTACAGTTCATGAAAAACAATAATTCAATCTCAGTCACGTGTAGGTTGAAAAATAAATTTTTAGACAGTTCAAAGATTTATTTAAAGGTTTTATTTATCATTACATTTAAAACATGGAAAGACCAATAGCAATCATAATTAATGGCTTTCAGAGTAACCCAAAATTATGAATTGATCAATTCTTAACACAAGTAGAATCAACAGACAATAAAACATTTCTGAGTGTCCAACTTTTGGAGCTATACGCATTGTAAAATTAAGAGTCATTATGAAAATACAAATATTATTTTTGTAGTATAAAAATAATGAGCTTAATTATCAGGCATGACAACTGCAGGGGTAAAAAAGGTGAGAAGGATACAGTAGCAAAAAATCCAATCCAATCAACTTTATATATAGCACATTTTAAAAAACAAGATTACCAAAGTGCTGCACAAAGAATAAATAGAAAATATAATAACACATAAAACATATAAAATATGGGGGCCATTTTAAAGTCCAACTGAAATCAAAATTGACCCTATTTACTTTGTTAGCGCATATTACTAGTCTTGTGGTGAACAATTAATCCGTGCAAGTTAATACACAGAAAAAATTTGTTTGCCGTCGTAATCTTTAATCAAAGTCTGAAAAGTTACTTCCGGTCTGGAATGGCGTTCCTTCTCTGATGATGTAGGTTTGACGGCTTGGTTTGGGAAACGCTTAACCACTCCCCTCAAATCGTTAGTCTGTAACAAGCGGCAACATTATGATCTGAAAAATGAAGCCTACCCGGAAGTGCAAAAAACTGCAATACATCGAAAATCCGCTAGGGCGAGGTCCCAAAAGGGAGCAAATGTCCATAGCCCCCATGTTAAAATGTCCGTTTTCACAGCATAAATTCATGTTTTTACAGGTTGGTCCCATGGACTTTTTTTGTATTTTTCGATAGGTTCCGAGTGCCTGACAACCATGAGGGCTGTGAATTTTTTTCTAACTCGTTAGTTTAGATCGTATTTAGATATAAAATGTATGACAATAAGGGCGTGGTTAACTTTGACAGCTTGATTGACAGCTGACAAGGCAGCGCCACGGAGAATGACAACATAAGAAGCGCCATTTTTTAATACAGTTGACATATAATACTACTGTTTCTGTATCATGAAATGTAGTTTTAAGAGTTTTTCAGGCGAGAATGTAGTTGTTTAAAGCTCAAATATGTGGTTTATTTATAAAGATTTATGAAAATTGTATCCATTTGAGAGATCCAGCGATCACCGGGCGCTCGGCGCTCACGTACCCCGCCTGGAACAGCCTTTCCTCGTCTAGTTGTTCTGAGGTTTGCCGCTGACTCTGGCGTCTCTGTAGTGGTTAAACATGAGATATAATTCGTCTTGTGTATATTTAACAGGTGATTTTTGGTCTCGTAAATCTATAATTTGTTCCCTGGCCAATCGTTTTGGGTGAGGGGAAGTTTCATAACTTCATAAGCTAAGGATGGGCGTGGCCAGAGGCTATAAATTGAGCCCATCGTCTGTCAGTCTTAGGTTAAATTGATTGAAGCGATTCCCTGACCAAAGCACAAGCACAGCAAATCATCTCAGGGAACCGAGGTTACTTTAGTAACGAGACGTTCCCTTTCCCGTTAAATAAGGGAGACATACAAAATGTGCAGAGCAGTGGGTCCCGAGGACTGGAGTTGAGAACCACTGCCCTAGAATGCAGAGCAGGGACTTTTAGGTTATAAAACCTGATAAATGTGGACGGCGAGGCCCAGCCGGCCGCCGCACAGATATCCTCGATGGGTATTCCACTTGACCAAGCCCAAGACGAGGCCATGCCTCTTGTGGAATGAGCTCTGATGCCTAAGGGGCAGTGAAGACCCTTAGACTCATAAGCTAGCGCTATAGCATCAACTATCCAGCGCAATAATCTCTGCTTTGAGACGACGAGACCTTTGGCGCTTCTCTGGGCTTGACCAAAGGCCAGAGATTGGCCTGCCCTCGAAGAGGGCTCCCCAACCTAGGTTGGAGGCGTCTGTCGTGATCACCTTTCTCCTCGAAATCACACCTAAACTCATGCCAGACTGGTACTAGTCGATAGCTTTCCAGGGAGTAAGGGCTTTGATGCAGCCGCGATTCGCTCTGATCAGTATGTGACCGGAGCGCCACGAGTAAGCTGGGACACGGCTCTTTAGCTAGCATCGGAGAGGGCGCATGTCCAGTAAGATGCGAGCTGGAGCACCGCTGCCATGAGACCCAACATCCTCTGGAATCTTCTGAGGGGGGCACGGGCGCCCGCTCTGAAAGATGCCGCCAGGCACCGAATAGAGAGCGCACGCTCCGAAGAGAGGCGCGCTTTCAATTGTGTAGAGTCTATTACTATACCAAGAAAGGAGATATTCTGGATGGGAGATAGTGTGCTCTTAGAAAAGTTGATCTTTAGACCCAGGCATTCTAGATGGCTGAGGATCCAAGATCTGTGCATTATTAGCTATGCCTCTGATTGTGCTTTAACCAGCCAATCGTCGAGGTAGTTCAGCATTCGCACTCCCCGCTGTCTCAGGGGGGAAAGTGCTGCATCCATACACTTTGTGAATGTACAGGGAGCCAACAATAGGCCGGACGGTAGTACTGTGTACTGGCAAGCCTGTCCCTCGAAAGCGAATCTCAGAAATGGCTGTGATGAGGCGATATTTGGATATGAAATAAGTGTCTTTCATATCAACTGATAAAAAACAATCTCCCGGGCGAAGATTTGTTTGGTCGTCAGCATTCTGAACGGGCGCCTCATCAGCGCTTTGTTCAGATGTCTGATATCTAGGATGGGTCGGAGACCACCATCCTTCTTCGGTTCAAGGAAATAGCGGCTGTAAAAACCCGACACGCTATGCGAGTTTGAGCACCTTGGTGCGGAGAATGTGTGAAACGCCTTTTCTCACTCTCGTCTCGACCATGGCTGAAAAGCGAACAAACTGTAAGTTTATGCAGGAGGCAATGCCTGCTGGCATTTTTCTCTAAGCAGTCATCATAATCACATTTCAGCTCCTCAAATTACCGTTTCAAATCTCTTTACACCACTTTCTTATGTGCGTAAAACATACACAAATGAAATGTCCGCAAGCACATTATATCATCAGCAGGTTCAGCATCTTAAACAACGACTAAAGATCAAATAAAGCTTAACTTACCTTTCAGAAGCGCACACGGCGGTGGATGTGATTGGGGAATTTGGCTGTTAAATGTATAACATTTAAGCCACTTAAATTAACGAAATGACTAAAATAAAGATTCGTTCATTTTGATGAACGAGATCGAACAGGAGAGTCAGTAAAATGATCCGAACTTTCCATCACTCAGTCATGACTCATGAGTCTAAAAATATTAGACTACTCATGAGTCATGACTCGTGAGAGCAGGGGGCGGGGCGGGGCAGCGGCAGCTCAGCAAATCATATAGCCTATTTTGTGAATTGTTCATTCCCGGTTGGCACACATTTTGCCGCCCTTGCAAAACTGCCGCTCTAGGCAATTGCCTAGTTCGCCTATATGGACGCGCCGGTCCTGCCCGTCATTCTAAAATTCTCATTTCACTCAGCGCCTGTGAAGTGAAGCAGGACAACGTCCCACCAGTCCTTGTTTTGGATTCTCATCCACAGCAGACGACTGGTTTTGGCCGCAGGTAGGGGCATTTTCACTGCGTGATAAATATAAGAAGCACGGCAAAACGCTTAATATGCTCATGGTCTCCAAAGACCAGAGACAGATTAATATCAAAAAATCTATTCCGATTTGAAACTTGTGACAAATAAACGCGCACGTCAAACCGATTACTTTATTTAACGTTCATGTAAACACAGTGTTCGGATTCATCAATCGTATTGATTTCATTCCGATTGAACCAAAAGGTGTCCATGTAAACATAGCTATTACAAGCTAACTTACCTCAGGCTTGCTTTCCGACGTGCAGTTCTTTGTTCCCGGGGTGAGGAGGTGAGGAGTTTTCATGCCTGAATTATCATGTAAACATTTACAAATGATGTTTAAAAAAATGTTTTAGTAATTAATTAAAATATTAATGAAGTCTGTATTCTTCCAGGAGGCGCTCAACATAATAACTGTAATAAAACATGGAGAGAATCTTGAACCTAAAAGTGAGAAAACTTTATTGATCAAATGTACAGACGTCCAACAATCAAAGAACACACAATCTCTTAGACCAGTATCTTCTGATATACAGATATAAAAACACTTTGATGTCATTTGCTCAGCTTCTTTCCAGAGTGGATTCTCGTGTCGGTTTATCTTTGATTTTTGTGTGAAACTCTTCCCGCATTGATCACAAGAGTGCGGTTTCTCTCCAGTGTGGATCCTCTGGTGCAGTTTTAAATATTCAGCTCCAATACAAGTCTTCCCACACTCAAAGCACATGTGATTTCTTGTGTATTTTCTGATGTGCTTTTAAACTCGGCAGACGTGAAAAACTCTTTCCACACAAAGAACATGAATGTGGTTTCTCCTATGAATGAACTGTCATGTGTCTCTTCAGGTGTGAAGCCCTCAAAAATGTTTTGCCACATTGATCACATTTGTGCAGTTTCTCTCCAGTGTGGATGTTCATGTGTCTCTTAAAGGAACCTTTTAGTGTGAAACTCTTTCCACACTGATCACATGTGAACGGTTTCTCTCCAGTGTGGATCCTCATGTGCATCTTAAGGTGGCATTGTTGTGTGAAACTCTTCCCGCACTGATCACAAGAGTGCGGTTTCTCTCCAGTGTGGATCCTCTCGTGCAGTTTTAAATATTTAGCTCTAATAAAAGTCTTCCCACACTCAAAGCACATATGATTTATTACACCAGTGTGTATTTTCTGATGTGCTTGTAAATTCTGCAGATGTGAAAAACAGTTTCCACACACAGAACATGAATGTGGTTTCTCCTGTGAATGAACTGTCATGTGTCTCTTCAGGTGTGAAGCCCTCAAAAATGTTTTGCCACATTGATCACATCTGTGCAGTTTCTCTCCAGTGTGGATGTTCATGTGTCTCTTAAAGGAACCTTTTAGTGTGAAACTCTTTTCACACTGATCACATGTGAACGGTTTCTCTCCAGTGTGGATCCTCATGTGCATCTTAAGGTGGCATTGTTGTGTGAAACTCTTCCCGCACTGATCACAAGAGTGCGGTTTCTCTCCAGTGTGGATCCTCTCGTGCAGTTTTAAATATTCAGCTCTAATAAAAGTCTTCCCACACTCAAAGCACATATGATTTATTACACCAGTGTGTATTTTCTGATGTGCTTGTAAATTCTGCAGATGTGAAAAACAGTTTCCACACACAGAACATGAATGTGGTTTCTCCTGTGAATGAACTGTCATGTGGCTCTTCAGGCCTGAAGCCCTCAAAAATGTTTTACCACATTGATCACATTGATGCGGTTTCTCTCCAGTGTGGATGTTCATGTGTGTCTTAAGGTGTCCTTTATATGCAAAACTCTTCCCGCACTGATCACATGTGAACGGTTTCTCTCCAGTGTGGATCCTCATGTGAATCTTAAGGTGTCCTTGTTGTTTAAAATCTTGTCCACACAGATCACATGTGAACGGTTTCTCTCCAGTGTGGATCCTCATGTGAACCTTGAGATTCGGTTTGTGTGTGAAACTCTTTCCGCACTGACTGCAAGTGAAACATTTCTTGTCTCTTCTTTTCAGTAAAGAAATACTTTCAGTCTGTGAGTGAGTTTTAGCTCCAGTTTTGATCTGATGATGTTTCTCCTCCTCTTCACTCTCCACATTCTCCAGCATCACGTCTGAAATTAAAGTAAGAAAGTTACATTTTAATAAATCTTTAAAAAGTGCAATGTAGACAATGAATGGCTACATGAAAATAATCTCAATCCAGTGTGATGTTGACTGCATTCATCAGCCCAGGTACCAAAGTAAAAAAAAAAAAAGTTTATCAGAAACTATAAAAGAGATTTTGATTGATTTATGCTAAAAATCTGCCATTCTCAATATTGTTTAATTTGGGTGTTTTTAAAGTTTATTGCTAAAATAATAAATAGATAGATAAAAAATAAATATGTAAAATATAAGACCTTAAGATCATATTCAGGTTGTTCTCCTGATGTTGACAATCAATGTGAATGTTTATCAAATCTTGTTTCACTAACCATTTGATCAAAACAAGAAAATTAAGGACATTTGAATTTCAGGCCCTAATATGTACCCTGCACATAGAGAGTGTCCGCAATATTATTTATCAATTAAACTGTTTCTTTTCTGTTTCCGTAAATCTGATGAACTGCTTTATTGTTCTTTATTGTTCTTCAGTCTCATTAAAGGTGTTTTATATTTTGTTGACTTGAGTATTAACATTATCCATAAATGGGACAGGGGACAATACTTGACAAATGCATTCACAGCCCGACTATGTTATTAACCTTTAGTACATAAAGTAATACATCCTTTCCATTCAACTTTTGTCCCACAACAATAGAATAACAACAACCAAATAAAAAAATTGTTTAGCTTTTAACACCTTTTACATGATACTGTTTCTTTCATGGCCACAGGTTAAAATAAAATCAGTTGTCATAAAAAAAAAACACAATTTCAGTAAAAAATCATTTCAGTCCTCCTGATGTTCTCCTGTGTTCTTTCCTTATGTGGTCTTCTAGATCGCTACACCTTTATCTGACACTGACATGTATGTGCCACAGCTTTGCAGGTCATGCATTCTGCTTTACACGGATCCCGACCGAGACGAAAAGATGAATTTTCTCTGTAAATCATCTGTGAATTTACATTTGGGCTTTTTTTAACGTTTTTCATGAGCCATGTGCCACTGTTGACCAGCAAGCACTGCACTGTCTCTGGTGCTCTTGTGGTGCTGAGGGGAAAGATTGAGATGCAGTTTGACCAATGTCTGCGTTAATCACATGACCAATGATGGCGTGCGAGAAGGCGGGACCTAGAGCAATGCAAAGACGGCGACTGTAGAGAGCAAAAGCCAAATCCCGGACATTTTGGGCGATCTAGAAATCCCGGCTGGACGCATTTTTTAAGCTCCAAAAAGAGGACATATGGTCACCCTACTTTATCGACAGAAAATGATTCATTGTTATGTAAGGCAGCATATTGTGTTGTCCACAAGATGGACACTTGTAACACTTGTATTAGGACAAATTAAAGTGCCTTTAGCGCTGTTTGAGCCTCTTGATGTACCGTAGTGTTGATACGTGAGCAGTAATAATACTTTAAAATCAATCCTAAATTTAACTGGGAGCCAGTGTAAAGACCTGAAGACTGGTGTGATATGTTCATATTTTCTGGTTCTGCTCAGAATCCTGGCGGCAGCGTTCTGTATGAGCTGACACTGTCTTATGGTCTTTTTGGGAAGGCCAGTGAGGAGTCCATTACAGTAATCCACCCTGCTGGTGATGAAAGCATGAACAAGTTTCTCTAAGTCTTGTCTGGAAACAAAGCATCTAATTCTTGCAAAAATTTTCAGATGATAGTATGCTGATTTAGTTATTGCTTTGACCTGACTACTGAAACTAAGGTCTGACTCTAGTGTCACACCAAGATTCCTCACTTGATGTTTAGTTGTTTGACCCCTAGAGTGAAGGTATGCGTTCACCTTGAGAACTTCATCTTTGTTTCCAAATGCAATGACTTCAGTTTTGTCTTTGTTTAACTGAAGAAAGTTTTGACACATCCAACTGTTGACTTCGTCAATGCACTGGCACAGGGAGTCAGTGGGGCTGTAATCGTTAGGTGATAGGGCTAAGTAGAGCTGTGTGTCGTCTGCATAGCTGTGGTAAGCGATTTGGTTCTTTCTCATTATTTGGCTCATTGGGAGCATGTACAGGTTGAACAGGAGCGGCGCAAGAATTGAGCCTTGAGGGACTCCGCATGTCATGGATGTCCACTCAGACTTATGGTCTCCTATACTCACATAATAACCTCTCCCATCTAAGTATGACCTGAACCATTTTAGGACTATCCCAGAAAGCCCCACCCAGTTTTCCAGCCTGTCCAGAAGTATGTTATGATCGACAGCGTCAAATGCAGCGCTGAGGTCAAGTAGTACCAGCACTGATAATTTGCCTGAATCAGTATTTAAGCGAATATCGTTTATCTTTATGAGCGCTGTCTCTGTGCTGTGTTGCGGTCGGAAACCAGATTGAAAATTGTCAAAGGATCCATTCAAGCTCAAGAATTTGTTCAGCTGATTGAATCAATCAATCAATCAACTTTTATTTGTTAAGCACATTTAAAAACAACACAAGTTGGCCAAAGTGCTGTACAAATTAAAAATTACTCAAACACTCAACAAACAGTACTCACACAAAACACTGGGTAAATATACAACCCCGAGCAGTAACCTGAACCTAGGGGCAATTGTAAGCCACAGCGTAGAGGTGGGTTTTTAGCATAGATTTAAAACATTCTAACGAATCACAGGATCTGATATGCAGAGGAAGAGTATTCCAAAGACGCGGGGCTGCCACAGAAAATGCACGATCTCCTTTGGTTTTTAATCGTGATTTGTGAACATGTAGGAGCAAACTCTGGGATGATCTAAGGGGTCGAGCAGAATAGTGATGCTGTCTCTGTATCAGACGTGCTACATACTCCGGAGCCAGACCATGCAGACCTTTAAAAACCATGGACAGAACTTTATATTGGACTCTAAATTCAACCGCAAGCCAGTGCAAAGAGGCCAGTACCGGAGAAATCCTAGACCATTTCCGTGTGCCTGTCAATAGTCTGGCTGCTGCATTTTGCACCAGTTGCAACCTTGATATCAATTTTCTAGACAATCCTAAGTATAACGAGTTGCAGTAATCCAATCTGGATGAGATAAAAGCATGAATGACAGTTTCCATGTCCTTAAACAATAAAATGCTCTTTAATTTGGCGATGCTCCACAATTGATAAAAGCTACTTTTAACCACAGCATTGACTTGTTTGTCAAATTTCAGCTCTGAGTCAAAAATTACACCAAGGTTTCTTGCTTGGGTGTTAATGGCTAAGGGGTCAAGATGTAAAGTAAGTTGTTTAGCTCTTCCGATTTTGACTCATTGAGCTGCAGAAAATTATCAGCCAACCATGCTCTTATCTTATTCAAACACTCAAACATAGTAGTAATGTTGGAGTCATCATTGCATTTCATGGACACATACAACTGGATATCATCAGCGTAACAATGATAAGATACATTATATTTTTGGCAGATTGATCCCAGGGGGAGCATATACAGGGAAAATAAAACAGGATCAAGACATGAGCCTTGAGGAACGCCTGAGGAAACCGGCTGAGAAGATGATATAGAGTATCCAAGCTCCACTGCAAAAGATCTTCCATCAAAATAGGATGTGAACCACTTCAATGCAAGCCCCCTAATCCCACCCCTCTCCCCAAAACGGTCAAGAAGAACTCCATGATCCACAGTATCAAAAGCCGCGCTAAGGTCAAGAAGAACTAACACCGCACAGTTCCCAGAATCTACAGAGCACAACAAATCATTTATCACTTTAAGTAGCGCAGTCTCTGTGCTGTGTTTAGACCTAAAACCGGATTGAAATATATCAAAAAAATAATAATTATTTTAAAAAAGCTGAAAGTTGATTAAGAACAACCTTCTCCAATAACTTAGCCAGAAAGGGCAATTTAGAAATTGGATGGTAATTGTTCAATACTGACGGGTCTAAACTAGTGCTGCACGATTAATCGTATCGCAATCGCAATCTATTATATGACGCAAAATGCTGCGATTTTATATTAAATAAACAAATTAGCGCTGTTAACGCAATTAACGCATTATCTGTTAATTTTTGGCATCCTTTGGTTAGTGTTATATGATCCCGCTCTTATTCATGCAAATGCTTTTAAACCATTCATGTGCGATAAGACAAAAAATAACGCGCTGTCAGTGAATGTCCTCCTGTCTCACACACAGACACACAGACACACACACACAACCCACAGATAGACACGCGCCAGTATCAAGTTCTCTTTCGCTTTAGAATGAACAACACACATGTATGCCTAAATGAACGCGCTGCCTGTGAATGTCCTGACTGTGACACACAGAAAGACTCGCGCTAATATCGTGCGTGCGCACAAAACAGCGTGCCAGAATACAGCTCTCTTTCCACCTTAACCGAACAATAACACACACAATTATGCCAAAATGTCTTTTTGTCGAGTATCTTCATAACATAAGAGTAGTCTTAAGGTGAACGTGAAGAGTTGTGAGAGAATGAGGCGCGTGTGAGATCCGCGTCTCTGACAGCAGCGGCTGCTCTTAAAAGGACAGTAGCCACTAATTATATCTGTCGTTAAAGTTAATCAAAGAACAAACGGGACAGAGAAAAACTGAAAAACACTCACTGCTCTTGACTAAAGAACTTTTTTCTTTAGGCAGATTATCACTAATCTGTGTGTGCATTTATTTTCCTTGAGAACCAAGCAAGTTGACTCATGAAACCATTTGTTTGTTATATCGCAATCGCAATATTGACCTCTATTATCGCAATCTGACATTTGTAGATGTTATAATGGACTACAAGTTTAGTCTTCCGCCACATGCGCTCTGCTTTTCTGCATTGTCTTTTCATATTTTGCACTGCTGTTGAGTTTCTCCAAGGTGCTTTTTGTCTGCCACTCTTCCTTCTGACTTTGACAGGAGCAATATCATCAATTATACCTTTAACTTTTGAGTTAAAAGAATCAAGGAGAAAATCAACAGAGTCTGCAGATATGCTTGGTGTTAAGGATATAGCCTTCATAAATAGTACACTGGTGTTCTCATTTAGGCATCTCTTCTTGACAGACACAGATTTAGCTAAATCTTGACAGATTTAGCTTCAGTGGCAGGAGAGATCAATATATCAAAGAAAATACAGAAATGATCAGACAGTGCTACATCCTTAATAACAATCGATGAAATGTTTAGACCCTTACTGATAAGTAAATCTAGAGTGTGTCCACGATTGTGTGTGGGTCCGTGTACTTGCTGAGTTAGATCAAAAGTTTTTAAAACACTTTTGATTTCTTTTGCCATATTGTTTTCTGCATTATCTATGTGGATGTTAAAATCTCCAGCAATGGCAAAACAGTCAAACTCTGAGGTAATTGCTGATAACAGTTCTGTAAAGTCCTCAGCAGAGGCTGGATAGTTTTTTGGAGGCCTGTAAATAATGATAAGTAAAATGCGTGGAGCACCTTTTAAAACAATACCCAGATATTCAAAAGAAGGGTAATTCTCAAATGATATTTGCTTACATTGATAGATATCTTTAAAAAGAGCAGCTAGACCCCCGCCTATGGAAGTAAAATAATCTCAAATGTTTTTGAAACAAAAAGCCTGTTGAATTGCACTACTTGAAAAATAATAGGCATTGCATTAACCATGCTTGCATTTTAATGCATTGTATTTTTAGGGCTTGCATTTTTATGGGCTGAAATTCAACATGGTTGAATATTTAAGCTGTGAATATTTCAATTAAAAACATTTCAAACACATTTTCATTATTAAAAATTAGAGATGCACCGATTGATCGGCTGGTGACCGGAATTGGCCGATTTTCACGTGATCGGCCATAACCGGCGACCGGCCGGTCAGTCTGACAAATGCCGATTTTATGCAGGTCAAATGCACTCGGGCGCCGCATAATTAACATCTCGCAACATCAGCATCACACGTGCACACGGAGCACATGTAGAAAACCTCGTGAATTACATCCGTTCAGACCGCAAGCGCTTTTTTTTTTTCGGTGTGCATGTTAATCAATGAGTGCATTCACAACGGGAGCAGGAGCAGCGCGAGCGTCGCGAGCAGTGAAGCGCGTGTTTCGGCGCCGAGTCTATTTGCTGCACTGCTCACGCTCAATTAAAGGGAAAGCACACTTTTGATGGAAAATAGCCTAAATAGGGTTTCACAAAAAAAGTGCCCAAAATGCACAGAATTTGCGTGTTTTAACAAGAACTGGAGTAGGCTATGTCAGAAAAGAAAACAAAGACTAATATTTATAGAAAATGTACCCATTTAAAATTGTTTTATTATTCAGTTTGTACAAGTGATTGCAACAGGCCTGTGTGTGTGTGCTTTGAGAAATATCTTTATACTGCAAGGCACTATTTATTTTATTTTGTATTTATATATTATTTTATTGCCATTCCCTGTTTTCATACAGACGTTTCGTTTGCTAAATACATATATAGGCTATATAAAATTATTGGATATTGAATGTGAAAAGGAAATGGTTTTTCCACAACACTGCACTTTAGATGTGTGTGAACTATGCAAATTGTAAAATGTTCTATTACAGAAATTATATAAAATAAATATTTGTGTGTGCTGTAAAGTGGTTAGAAAAAATGAAATCGGAATCGGCCAAAATCGGTATCGGCAGGTCAAACTTAATGAAAAATCGGAAATCGGAATCGGCCCAGAAAATTGTAATCGGTGCATCTCTATTAAAAATTCAATAATCCATATTCACCTTTCATATTTCACTTCCAAAATATTCAAACTGTTTAAAAATACAACCTATAATATTCAACAGGCAATTTTCGGTCCATTTTATTTCGCTTCCACAAATTCAGTGGTTCAAATTCGACAGTAAATTCAACGGAACTGCAGGAAAAACAATAGATTATCGAGCATACTATCCATCTGCTGTTAGTCAATCTCACCAGCAGGGGGTGCAAAAGCGCGTGTTGTTGACGAAGACCAGCAACTGTTAGAGCAAGCCATTCATTCATTAAACTCATTTAACAGCAATGTAAGTGTATTTGTGATTATTATGACGGCGGTTGTATGTTAAATTCAGTGTCTTAACGGTTACTTTCCCTGTGTAGCCTACAATCATCTTTCTCTACCGTGAACAAGATTATAATGTTATTCCCCCGATGCGGATACGCAGATCCAATGTTACATTTTTGAGGTTGACGTATATTTCTCTTGGTTGTTTAGTTGCCTTAACTTTATATTGTGGCGATGTGCTGCATGCAAGCTATTAGGGTTTCCCTCAAAACGTCAGGATTCCCCTGCTGGACATATAAAACGCTTAACGTAGCTTAATGAACTAATTGCAGTGATATAAAAGACCAAACTCGCAGGCAAGCAGATGGACTCAGAATAACGCGCAGAGCGTTTCCCCAGTGATAGACTGGCATTGACGTTGGACATTCGCACATTTAGGGACCGTCTCTAAAGTGTATACGTCTTTGGTATACACGTTTCAAACTTCAATATCATTTGAATAGAACGACTTTAAAACCAACTGTAAAGTGTTCATGTAGTGTCAGGCATAATGCGCACCCTTTGGATTTTTGATATTTATTCAAATAAATTAAAGTTTGCTATTGAAGTTAGAAACGTGTATGCCAATGTTGTATGCAACTTTTGAGACGGTCCCTAAATATGCGAATGTCCAAATGTCAAGCCAATTTTACATTTATTAGGCTACATTTAGTCATTTATTTAGCTGACGCTTTTATCCAAAGCGATTTACAGTTAAACTAACAATAGGAGGACAACAATATGCAAGTACTATGACTCTTCACAGTTTAAGCTAATGCAACGTACTACTCTCTCTCTCTCTCTCTCTACACACACACACACACACACACACACACACACACACACACACTCACACACACACACTCACACACACACACACACACACACACACACACACACGTGTGTGTGTGTGTGTGTGTGTGTGTGTGTGTGTGTGTGTGTGTGTGTGTGGAGAGAGAGAGAGAGAGAGAGAAGAGAAAAGAAAGTGTTAATGATCAAGTGTTGATTTTATGCCAGTATATCACGAAACGCTCTGCATGAAACTGCGCGTTACGTTCATATTCTTAGTCCATAGTAGCCTACATCCCCATAAAGGTGCGAGTTTGGTCTTTCATATCACTGTATTAGTCCATAGCATTTTGCCCCGACAGAAGGGGAATCCTTGAGTGTGAGGTATTGAGGGAAACCGATTATAATCCTGTTCATGTAGGTAGAGAAAGCTGATAACATGTAGGCTACAAAATGTAACAATGAAGTTATTGAATGAAACATAAACACAGCTTTTGTGTCTTTATCATCTTTTCCGCATATACTAATCATTTTCATTTTATGAATGAATGGCTTGCTCTAACTGTTGCTGGTCTTCGTCAACAACACGTGCTTTTGCACCACCTGCTGGTGAGGTTGACTAACAGCAGATGGATAGTATGCTCGATAATCAGCGTCGGCGCTGTGGTGGGGCATTCGAGGGCCGTGCCCCCCCTAGTGGTTATTGATGCCCCTCCTACCACAGGCCATGGCGTGGCCCAAACATTTTTTTTAATTATTTTTTTATATATATATTAAATGTACAAATTGTAACTTACATGAAATAAAATTAAATGAATGGGGAAAAAGCATAATTTTGGTTGTTCACGACATGTTACTAGGCTTAGTCGTCATTGGTCAATGCTTATTGGTCGCTGAGTAAACTTGTTACATTTGATTTGCAGCGCGCAAAATCCATTTCAAGTTGTTGTTGTTTGAATCGAAAACAACAGTTTGTCCGTCTATATCATAGATGTTAGCGGCTAACTAGCCTAATTCTCAACAAAAAATGGATTTACGAAAATGGTTAAGTCCTCCTCTTCCATCAGCAGACTCTGACACTCCGGCCACCACCACCAGTACCACGGTCTCTGAGAGCCGAGCTGGCCCTTCTGTTAATGCGAGCTCCAGACAACCGCCAACAGACTTAACTAGCGCAGCCATAGAGCAGCAATCTACACGCCCTCCAAGTCAGCGGACAGCGGCTGATGATATCGGGACTGACAGGCCTGTCCAAATTGTGTTAAAACAGTATCCTGTAACTGTTTACAGTGGTAAGGGGCGATCATTCGTTGATAAATGGTTTCACAACAGAGAGTGGTTGGAGTACAGTGTCAAGGCAGACGCAGCATTTTGTTTTTGCTGTCGGATGTTCAGCTGTACCAGAAAATCTGGAACATTGGATGCCTTCGCGAGTGTGGGCTATCGTAACTGGAAACATGCTATGGCCAAAGACCGTGGATTTCATAAACATGAAACTTCGAAGGACCACATGTCTTGCTATGCAATGTGGAAGGAGAGGGAGATGCGTCGTAATACAGGGAATGAGGTATCAACCCTTGTAAATGCAGATCAACTAAGGAAAAACCGGTATTATGTGTCTTCATTAATAGATGTGGTTGGGTTCTTAGTTGAAAACCAGTTGCCACTACGGGGGAAGATTGACGCTTTTGATGACATGTCGGAGGGGGGGTCTGGACTTTTCCTGTCCATGCTTTATTACACCATCCAAAAGGATCATGAATTGGCTAATGTGGTGAAGACAATCCCTCGCAATGCCACTTACACCTGTCATGATATGCAAAATGAACTTATAAGAACACTCAGTAATGTGGTGACAGAGGCTATAGTGGAGGAAGTTGGTGACTCTTATTACACTCTGAAAGTTGATGGGACGCGTGACCCCACAGGATGTGAAAATATATCAATTGTGCTTCGATTTGTGAATGAGACTTACAAAGTGACAGAGCGTCTACTGTGCATCGCTACGGCTCAGAAAGGTGACGCACAGACATTAACTGACACCGTTCTGACTGAGCTTAACAAAGTTGGCCTGGATAGCTCAAAAATTCTGAGTCAGGTATATGAAACGTGGTGGTGTTCAGAAAATTCTACAGGACAGACTTGGACGTGAGATACCTTACGTGCACTGCCTAAACCATCAGTTGCATTTGGTCGTGGTTCATACCATGTCTTCAGAGTCCGCACTTTTGGAGTTTTTTGAAGTGTGCGATTCCCTATACAAGTTCTGTAGAAAGCCAATGGTTGCTATGCATTATAAAGGTGCGCATCTTAAGCGTCTTCTGGAGCAGAGATGGACAGGGCATCTTGCCACAGTCTCAGTCATTCTTAAGTCATTTAATGACATAAAATCGATTCTGACCGATGCTGACACTGTGCTGAACTATGGTGCAGAGACGAGAATGGAAGCTACAGGCCTGCTGCGCGAGATATCTGAGCCCAGTTTCATGTTCCTTGCCAACTTAACCCACAGAGTCCTTTCTCTATTGGACCCACCGAACAAGCTTCTCCAGAGAGAGGACACTGACTTGTTGACTGGTTTAAGTGTTGTGGCGAGTGCAACAGCATGTGTTAAAAAACTCCGTTGTGATGAAGAGTTTAAGCAGATGCTGGATACTGCCACGCCCACCAGCGAGTCACTGAGACCCGGGCCCAAACGGAGACGCATAGAGAGCACACGGATGGATGGTTTCATCGTTACAGGGCCTACAGGAGGACACAGAGGTGAGGATGACTTGGAAACTGAACTTCGCAGAGTGTACTACAGCACTATTGATTCGGTGGTTGGGGAACTCGAGCGTAGATTCAGCGAGCGCAACTCACAGCTGGCAAGTGCACTTGCAGCACTAAATCCAGAGGCCGATAACTTCCTTGATGTGAAAGCTGTGAAGCATATTCTCGACCTGTCACAATCGATTATGATTGACGCCGAGTTTGAAGTTGCTAAAGAATTTTTAATGTCACAAAAGCAAGCAATGCAGGGAGACTGGACCATACAGCACATCATCTCAACGTACCACAACCATCTGATTGCAATGCCCAGTGTGCTGACTGCTTTCAAACATGCGTTAACATTTGGTGCATCCACAGCAATGTGCGAGAATTCATTCTCCACTCTGAAAATTTTTTTTTCGGAACACAGACGCACAATGCTACACGAGAGAAAAGCCAGGTTGGTGCAGCTTGCATTTGAGAAAGACTTGACACGCAAATGCACAAGCGTATGGAAGGACACAGTACTTAGACGGTTTAGCAGCAACACTCGTCGTCTGCAACTTTTCTGAGAGTAAGTCGTTTGTTCATTTCACTTATTGAAGCCAGCCCTGGCTTTCATGATAAGGCCTACTAAGCAGGTGAATTGTTGATGAATGTTTGCTGGGTATACGTTATCTGCATTTTTTGTTTTATACTTGGCTGCCTGTAAGATATATATAAGTAAAGCGAGGCGGTTGTATTACATGGTTAACTACAAAATAAATCAATTAGGGATGTCAACGATTAATCGACGATCGATTAATTGTCGATAATACATTTAATCGATAAAACTTATCGATCATCGATTAAGCAGGTCTTCATGCGCGTGTGCGCTGCTCAACCGCGAAACATGTAAAGCGAGCGCGCCGGAGTTATGTTTGGGACCATTTTACACCTTCATCATGACTATAAGTTTGCGTGTGCATTCGCAGCCTTTTGTTTTGTGCAAATGTAAGTTGTAATACTTTTTATTTTGTGTAGGCCTATCTATATCTGATTTATCTCATATTGGATGCATTTGGTTAAGAATTAACTCTGTAGTAAAGCGTCAGCTTCAGCGCGCGCAGCTCAAACGGCAGTGCACGACTAATAATGACTATTGGGACTGTAATATTACATAACATTATAAAGAGAACAATATTGTAATAAAACATTGTGAATTATTTGGGTTTAGTTGCCGTGTCGCGTTGCTCCAGGAAGCGCGCGTCCACAACATGAGTAGTTCTGAATGAATAGCACGTAACGTTAACTTAGTTCAAGTTCACTTGTGCATGAATTTGCGTCATTTTGTGCAGATATAATTTGTAATATTATGTTTATTTTTAATATATCTGATTAATCTCATATAGGATGCGTTTCTTTTAGATAAATAACGTGCTAGCAAAGTGCTCAGTTGAAACGGTAGCAGATTCATTCAGCGCGTGCAGTTGTTCCAGGAAGAGCGCGTCACACATTCTAAGCGCATATGAGGCGGCGTTGGTGACACGTTGTATTAGTAGTTATATTTGATTATTAAATAATTAATTTAATTATCAATCACATCGAAACATTTTACAATCCTATTAGCCCTTTATTTATATTTAAAACCATTTTCATTGATTTGGTGAGGATTATAGCGTTCTGAGCAGCATTTGCACACCCTGTCATGCTGTTGGCCATAGCCACTGCAGTAGACGCATATCGCAGTATTACGGCTAACGATTAATCGATTAATTGATCGTTAATTTAAATGACGATCGATCATAGGAATTTGTGAAAATTGACATCCCTAAAATCAATCATTTGACACAAAATATTGATTTAAAAAGGTTTATTTATTTAAAAACTATTGTATTGCTTCCGCTAAAGAAAATAGTCCGTTCCGTCTCTACGGTTAGAATCCTGCGTCCATAGCAACGCTCTGCTTTTCATGGCAACGTGTGTTATAGGCTACTTAGCAGCGGCTGTTATCAAGAAAGAACAGACCGCATTATACATTAGGATTAAACCAAGCCATGTAATAATTAATAATAATAATAAACGTGTTTAGTTTTATATAGGATTTCTGCTGTGTTGGACTATGATGTCGCCACTGCGTCAAAATATTTGTCAAACGTCAGTGCCCCCCCCGCCGATGACCCAATGCCCCTCCAGTAGATCTGCCCTGGCGCCGACTCTGTCGATAATCTATTGTTTTTCCTGCAGTTCCATTGAATTTACTGTCGAATTTGAACCACTGAATTTGTGGAAGCGAAATAAAATGGACTGAAAATTGCCTGTTGAATATTATAGGTTGTATTTTTAAACAGTTTGAATATTTTGGAAGTGAAATATGAAAGGTGAATATGGATTATTGAATTTTTAATAATGAAAATGTGTTTGAAATGTTTTTAATTGAAATATTCACAGCTTAAATATTCAACCATGTTGAATTTCCGCCCATAAAAATGCAAGCCCTTAAAATACAATGCATTAAAATGCAAGCATGGTTAATGCAATGCCTATTATTTTTCAAGTAGTGCAATTCAACAGGCTTTTTGTTTCAAAAACATTTGAGATTATTTTACTTCCATACCCGCCTCTCTTAACAGCTCTGCAGACACTCATAAAAGTAAAGTTTGGAGGGGCTGTTTCATTGAGGATTGTTGCACTGCAGCTGTCTTCTAGCCAGGTTTCATTTAGAAGCATAAAATCCAGGTTGTTTGTGGTTATTAGGTCGTTGACTAGAAGTGATTTATTTTTAAGTGAACGAATGTTTAAAAGTGCTAACTTAACAGTCTTATTTTTTGTCCCCACATCAATAGTTTGACGTGTAATAGGCACTAGAGCCCGACCGATATATCGGCGGGCCGATATTATCGGCCGATATTAGGCATTTTCCAAACTATCGGTATCGGTACCGATAAATGAATATTTAAAAAATAAAATAAAAGAGGACGAAACACCCTTCAACCATGTTATGAGTGTTGGCGCTGCATAGTTTGTCCACCAGAGGGCACTATACAAGGAAGATCGCTAAAATCAATGAGCTTGGAAATCACAACGAACTTATTCTGCCTAAATAAAGTAATGATTACTGTATTTATAACTAGCATATCTGTAGTTCCAGTCTCTGCATTGTAAAATGTAAGTTAGGCACGCGAGGAGTGAACATTAGACAGAGAAAAAGTATCAAACATAGCCTGTGCATAAAAGTTAGCTTTTCTTTTACACGTAGGGCTGTCGCGGTGAAGGATTTTCCCTTGCGGTAATTTTGAATGGTTCAATAGCGCGATATGCGGTTTTACCGCATTTAATTTATTTTGATTTATTTGTTGCTATATAAATAAGTGTCACGATTTGGTCAGCATGCACAAAAACGAATGGGCTACATTTTCAGTAACCAATAAAATAAACAGGTTCTCTGCGCATTGAAAGCCTGTCACTCAGCGCGCAGTTGTTACGGCAACGGACGGTCTTTGAGTGAGTCATTAAACCATTCATTCAACAACACGTTCAAAAACGCTGATTGATTCATTAAAAGATAGTAGTGAAATAAGTTTAATTATTTTTAACTTTGAGCTCCACTTTTCAAGGCTCACCTGACCAGCAATGCGTCGCATGGGTACGCTGAATCTTCACTTAATAGAGATAAACAGCATTGATTTAATGCGTGACTCACTGAGTTTTGTTTCCCGCGAGGCCGCGACCGCGAGTTCCTCGCGCTGTGGATGCTGACCAGCGCTGCCTGTCTCTGATGCCATTCATGGTAAATAATACCCTTTATTTTAAACATTAAAAGGATGACAGGACAAATATTTAACTTTCCTTGGACACGGCAACCTTTTCACGAATATGACTTGACCTCAAAGACAGACGCAGGTAATCGCACGCGCTCAGTCAATCTCTCTCATTCACTGTCTGTTAGCCTTAAGTGCAAATCCATGAAGCCTCTGTACAAATCACCATGATAAAACCATGATCACCACGTCTTATTATCATTATTAACTTATTTAACATTCAATACACATGCACGAAATTCAAAACAAGAAGGGTATAGCCTTATGAAAAAAGAAAGCACGCGAATACCGCGGTTGCTGCGGTTACTTGAATTCCTCTGCGGTTGGCTTGTCAGTAGCGCGGTACTGCGATATTGCGGTTATCGCGACAGCCCTATTTACACGTGTGTGAAATCCAAGTGTGCGTTGCTGACTTCGTTTAGCCGCAGCATTAACGAGTCACATAATGTATTTAGTGCATTATTACAAAAGAGTGCAGGTAAAGGGATAAGCAAGTTGACATTGTAATTATAAGGTAGCTTATAACATTGACATTTGCCAGACGCTTTTATCAAAAGCGACTTACAATGCATTTCAAGGTACACATTTACAATCTTATCAGTTCTTCACACACACACACACACACACACACACACACACACACACACACACACACACACATTACATAATTGAATTATTACTGTCAATATTAATAATAATATTTGACTTTTTTTGTTCAAAGGACTTTAAGTTTCATATCTTAAGTTTGTATTTTTATACATTATATTTATCAGAACTTTAATATATTCTGTTCTGTTGTGACTAAAACAAACAAGTTTATTTTTAAACTGCATTATCATATTATTTTAGCAAGGCTGAGGACTCTTAAATAACGACAGATAACTAATGTTAGGGAAATCTGTTGATGTTTTGTTATGCGTTTATGGATTTTTTTATATAAATAAATATTATATATATATATATATATATATATATAATAAAATATATATTTAATATATATCGGCCGATATATCGGAATATCGGATTTTTAAATCACCAAATATTTGTATCAGTATCGGCCTTAAAAATCCTTTATCGGTCGGGCTCTTATAGTCACCAGATTAGTTGGGTTTGCTGTACGGCTATTGAAGGCCTTAGACTTTCTATCTTGTAATAGAACAGCAATAGAGAAAGATACAGGCACACTGGGTTCCCGCTTGTTCTGTAAACATTTGAGAAAGTTACTGTTATCATAGCGGGGACCCAACACACATCACTAAGAGCTGGTATCAGTTGTTTTTGGTTCACCTCGAGCAACTGAGTGCATCATCTTTTCTTCAGTTCATGTTATCAACACTATAGGTAAGCCACGTTAATGGTAGTGGAAAAAGCCATTTGCACCTGCCCACACTGCCAAAACAACCAAAACCTGGTTCAATGACCATGGTATCACTGTGTAATTACTGTGTGATTTCATGTAATATTCAAATTTTTTTTAAACCCTTTTTTTGTGGATTTTATGAGCTGGAAGCCCAAATTATGTACAAATAAACAACTAAATACTTGAAATCGTTTAAGTTGTGGGCCCTGAATCTATAATATATGGAAGTTTAACGTTTTGAATGGAATTATAGAAATAAATAAACTTTTCCATGATATTCACATTTTTTGGAAAGGGTCTGTATATAACAACTACATACTTCATGCATGTAGTTTTGGTTATTTCATGACTTAATTGACAACAGAACTCAGTTTCTTTTTCGCTTTATGTGAAGTGCGCCGCATTTGTGCGTGATATTGAAGAGTGCGCGCCGCGAGCACAGTACAACGCCTGACACGACAGGAAAGTTCATATTAAGCCCCTTTCACACAGAGATTCCAGAAAATACACGGATAAAGTGACCCGGGATTTGACCCGGGTTCGTTTGATTTTGGTTCATTCACAGTGCCAGTGATTTTCCGGAACAAGAGAGTGCGTTCACACACAACCCGTACAAATCCCGTAAAGACACGTGACATCGATGTGACTTGTCTCAGCAGCGTCTTAAGTTTGCTTATGAGCTGCGATTCCTCTCTCGAGAAACCAGGCTTGTGCATTTTTTTCTCTGATTTGATTATAAACTTGCGCATTACGTACCGTTTCACAGCTGGAGAAGGATACCAGCTTCTGCATCATCACTACGACATGGCATTATTACAGCTTTTGTTCACACAGCGCGCATTCCAGGACTGAACACGTCAATGTTACTCGTTCGCCAACCTGGCATCAATCCTGGGTCGTTTTTGCGTTCACACAAAAGGCGTTCTGGCAATTTCCCGGCAATTTTATCAAAATTTATAAGGAAAGACAAGTACTTTGTTTAGGCTTGGCTTGTAGGGAATTCCAAACCTGCGTATTTTCAAACGCACATAACTATAGAACCCATTCTAAATGCTCATGTGAACGCCATCAGCGTTTCTCACAGGTTCGCGTTTAAAGTCTGTGTAGAGGGAATGGTGTCGTCTTAGCGGCCCCTAATTTAATAACAAATGATCGTTGCGACGGAAGCAAATCAATCAAAACTAACTTTAGATGGAAAATAACTTAACTCTGCTATAAAGCCAAAACAATCTCTGTTACCTTAAATTATACGTTTATCTCTGTAAAGCTGCTTTGAAACAATCTACATTGTTAAAAGCGCTATATAAATGAAGATGACTTGACTTGACTATAGCATGTTAAAAGCACTCTCTGTTAAGCTGCTTTGAAACAATATGTATTGTGAAAAGCGCTTTACAAATAAATTTGAATTGAATTAAAATTGTCACTTTTTGTTAAAATCGTCACTTTTTGAGGGTGAGCAAAAACACAGTTTTTGTGTCTGTCGCTTTAAATGCAAATGAGCTACTGCTCCCAGCACCGGGGGGCGGAGCTTCAAGAGCTCATTCTTAGCAGACTCAAGACCAACCAAGGGCAACATTCTAATCTGAAAAAATGAAGCCTACCCGGAAGTGCGAAAAACTGCAATACATCGAAAATCCGCTAGGGCGAGGTCCCAAAAGGGAATGTCCAAGACCCTCATGTTAAAATGTCCGTTTTCTCAGCATAAATTCATGTTTTTACAGGTTGGTCCCATGGACTTTTATTGTATTTTTCGATAGGTTCCGAGTTCCTGACAACTGTGAGGGGGGTGAATTTTTTTCTAACTCGTTAGTTTAGATCGAATTTAGATATAAAATGTATGACAAATAAGGGTGTGGTTAACTTTGATTGACAGCTTGATTGACAGCTGAAAACGAGCATAGGCTGCGCCAAGGAGAATGACAACATAAGAAGCGCCATTTTTTAATGTACAGTTGAAATATAATACTACTGTTTTTGTATCATGAAATGTACTTTTAAGAGTTTTTCAGGCGAGAATGTAGTTGTCTAAAGCTCAAATCTGTGGTTTATTTATAAAGATTTATGAAAATTGTATCCATTTGAGAGATCCAGATGATCACCGTCTGATGGGTACTGGGGTACTGTTCCATGTACCCCGCCTGGAACAGCCTTTCCTCGGCTAGTCGTTCTGACGTTTGCTGCTGACTCTGGCGTCTCTGTAGTGGTTAAACATGAGATATAATTCGTCTTGTGTATATCTAACGGGTGATCTTTGGTCTCGTGAATCTATAACTTGTTCCCTGGCCAATCGTTTTGGGTGAGGGCTAAGTGAAGTTTCATTACATTATAAGCTATTTAACTTTACCGTTGTATGGTTAATGTTAGACTAGAGCGCTGACTTTGTATGTTTGACTGAATTGTTTGCTTTATTTGTATAGCTTCTTGTACCTTTAACTTATACTTTTATAATGGCTAATATTGATAATTTAACAAAAAGAGACTGGGTTGAGTTTTGTCATTTTAAATTTTAATACAACGAAGATGATCTGTAATGTTGTTAACTGCAACATCTGTTGTTTAGTACAAATGCACATATTGCCTGGACCATATTAAAATGTTTAATATTTTTATATTATGTTTAAACGAAAAGAGGCAGGGTTGTGTTTTATATTTCGTTTTGTTATAAATAGGCAAACGCTATTTGCAGTGAATATAATCAATACGCGTTGCCTGAACCACATTTGTGTGGATATAATGTTTAAGATTTCTTTAAATGAAAACAAAAAGAGTTAGTATGGTGTTTTATAACATATTTCGTTTAATTGTTGCCTAAAATATACATACAGAGATAACCGGACTAGCAGAGCGAGCGGAGTGACGCAGAATAACCAGACTCGCATCCTTTACCCATATATGGATTGGCCAGAAGGTGGGCGGGGTTAGGATTTCCCAAGATTTTCCAAGATGGCGCCGCCCATACCCCCTATAAACGGCTTCAAAACCATTCTTCTAAAAGTCTATGGGTGACGTCACAGACGTTTGTCCATATTTTTTACAGTCTATGCTCAAGACTCAAGAAGTGACAACATATTGAAGCAACAGGACATTTCTGAATGGTTAGTTGAAGTTATGTAGCTTATGTGTAGTTATCTTCCAGTCATTGATTAGCATATTCTGTCATGATCATCTATTATCAAATTAACTAATTATTTTTACATAGGAAATTAATCGAAAACGAATAACGAATCAAAAACTGGACGATGACTTTCTTCTAGAGCTGCTGTGCAGCCAAAACAATCTTTGTTGCATTATTTTCCTGTTATCACTGTAGAGCTCCTATGAAACAGTCTGTATTGTAAAAAGTACCATATAAATGACTTGACCAAAGATGCTAATCAGGACAACGTGTTTCTCTCAGCATCTGACAGAAACACCACCAGCTTTCACACGCGTCTTTCAAAATTAAAGAGGCATCAGAAAACCAGAGAATTACATTTGTTGTTGTTTTTTGATTGCACACTATACGCAGGGGTTAAAGTGAAAAAAATTCTTTGCCTGAATTTTTTTGTGTGTGTGTGTGTGGGGGGGGGGGGGGGGGGGCTTCATTGACACCATTTATTTTCAAGCATGTTAATGGCATATTTTTATGAATGAAGACCAGTATCACTGATATAGCTACTTATGTCTCGATGAAAATTAATTTTTCCAAAATTTGAAACATTTATTAGGCTTAAAAAAAAAAACGTTTAATTTAAGTGAACTTAAAACAATCCTCACTTAAACCCATAATAAATGTCATATTTACCTGTACCTTACCTGTCTAACCGATGTGAATTTTATAGAAATTGAATATGTTTATAAAACAGTCCCCACTGCATAAATTATAAATGAAAAATAGATTAATCCTTAAGCGTTGAGCAGTTAGTAATTTTCTCTGTTCCCATTGTTCTTTGGTTAACTTTACTAACAGAGAATACCCGCCGCTGCTGACAGGGTCTCACGCATCTCATTCTCTACTCTTTACTTCCATTTAAGATTGTATTTAACTCATTTGACTGTTCTTGTGAAGATACTCGACAAAACAGACATTTTGGCATAAATGTGTGGTATAGTTCGTTCAAGCGCGAAAGAGAACTCGATGGTGCGCTGTCGACTGCGATACAGGCGCGCGTCTTTCTGTGTGTGTGTGTGTGTGTGTGTGTTCTGTGTGTTTCAGGAGGACATTCACTGACAGCGCGTTCTCTTTTGTCTTCTCGCGCATTGATAGTTTAAAACATTTGCGTGAAGGAGAGCATGATCATATAACCCAAAGGATGACATAAAGAACGGACGCTGCGATAAATATTTAAACATGTTAAAGCTGGACAAAAATTAATCGCATGCGTTTACGTTGACAGCACTTACGTTAGGCTACTTGTTGTACATTGCTGACAGAAAATGCTGTGGTTTAAAGTGGACTCGTTTTCATGCTAGGCCTACACTGAATGCTTTTTTTGTAAGCTACACAGAATATTTAATTAAATATTAAAATTAAATAAGTCTGAAGTTACCAAGCAGCAGTGTATGTTAACTTTAGCTCAGTTATCAACAGGTGTAGACAGAAAATAGGGGTGTCAAAATTAATCGTTTCTACGGTGCATCGCGATGCAGACGAGGACGATTCGGTTTCGGTTCAGTAATAGCCCATAACCGGTTATAATGTACTGACGCATTTCTGACATCAGCACCGCGTGCCGTGCTTAGTCGCGGCATACAATGGCAGAGGGAGGCGAAACGCCAGAGCGTGCAATAAAAAATGCTCCAACCACTTTAAAAGCCGACATTTGGGCACATTTCGGCTTTTATCAACAACACGGTAAGCCCGACCTTGACAAGACACACGCTGTGTGCAAATCATGTCACGCAAAAATAAAATATGCAGGAGGTAATACCACCAACATGAGAAACCACGTCAGTCGTTTTCACCCCGAGCTGCAAATTCCTACATGCTGAGCAGTTTGTGATGTTTCAGGAAGTTCCAGTGCATAGTGCTGTTATTTTGTTTTCTTTTATTTTGTGTATTAAAAAACACTGCTGAAGTGCAGATTTAGTTTTTTGTATATTGATTATATTCAAGTAGGTTTGGCCTCTTGTTTATTTTGGTTTGTAATTTAATTTCATGTATACATTTGTCAATATTTAAATGTTTTACAAGAAAGTACACTATATAGCACTATATAAGTATTTAAGTACACTCCCTGCATTATGTACTTTTAGTACTTACATTTGTGTTTTCTAATCTAATGCTGCTGTTGTCTTCTGTGCCCAGACTTGAGTTTTATTTGATGTTTGATACATTCAAGAAGCGTGTTTCAGGTAAAATTAAAGGTTCAGTTCATATAACTGACTGCTTGTATTTATTGACAAAATTGTACATGTGAAGCAAAATTCAAAAATAAGGATGCAGTGCATCAGCAATGCATCGTGATGCATCGAGATAATCGAATCGAACTGAATCGATGACTTGATAATCGTAATCGAACCGAACCGTGAGACCAGTGTAGGTTCACACCTCTAACAGAAAATATGATTATCCTGACCTGAGCTAATTTACTGAATCAACCAACTCACATCTCCTTTCTTTCTTTTCATCCATGATGAGATTAAAGTCACCGGTTGTTGTTTCTGGCGTTTCATCGCTGTCTGTGCCGCAACCGCTACTTGCTCATTAGAACATTCAGTGAGCTATTTTACACAGGCTCGGTCCTGCTCCTCCGTGGCAATGACGGCGTGCGGTTAAACATCATAACAAACGAATTTGAGTGGGGATGGGGGGGAACTATCGCTCCTTTCACCGGCAACGTATAAATCTCGATCACACTGTGTTGCCAGGCCCCGCCCTGCTCTGCTTCTGATAGGCTTGTAACGTTAGTAGAGCTGCGTTCCTTTCATATGATTGGTAGGTGAAATCAATTGACTCGAAAATATTAAACCGCATGCAAGTACCAATTTATTTATTTTTTCTTCCTCACGGCCGCACGCCGGAGATCCGGCACGGTGCCGGAATACTTTAAGCCCTGCTATACGACTCACTCAAAACGGGTGTTGCAACCCACCAGATGAGAAACACTGACGTAGGCTATACATCTACTGTTCACCGTTCACTGTTGTTCTGCTGAAGCTCATTCCCTGTACCTTTTCCACACTCGTTTGACTCACTTACGGCATCATCAAGCTATGCCTTTGTTTCGAATAAGCGACTTCTAGTGGCGAAACTGACATACTGTGGCTTTAATGAAGAATCAGGAATAAACACCAACCTCTTTGTTCTTCAGTGTGTTTCATTCTGCAGTGTTCTGGATCTCTCATGTTCTCACTGTCCTTCAATAAACTCTGTCTTTGCAGATTTCAGCTCTTCCTGATGGTTTGATGCTCGTCTTCACTTGAACCTGATGGGAATATTCCAGCATTTATTGGTGAATTGCAGTGGGAGGGGCTTCATTGAAGGAGGAGGGGCTTCTTTGAGGGAGGAGGAGCTTCACTGAAGGAGGATGAGCAGATCTGACAAAATCAAGAAGAAATCACTCAGAGTTATTTTTTATATGCCAAATTACACATTTTAAGTATTTATATTAGTGGTGGGCCGTTATCGGCGTTAACGCAGCAAAAATATCGCCGTTAATCTATTCTCCAAGTTGGGTTGGGAGCTGGCTCAAGCTACGCAAGCTATGATGACGCAATCTACCCGTGGCCGCGAGGTACACCCGGCTGCAACGCATCATATTCGTCGTCATCTTAAGTAAACACGGCTGAAAGTTAAAGCTGGTGTAAAAGGTCGGTGCAACATTCATTATTTGGACTTGGTTCGGATTTAAGCCGTCCGACGTAGATTGTGTGGTGTAACAGTTCGGTAAGTTAACACACGACTAATCCGTTCTACCACCTCAAATTCAAAACGAAACATATCACTGAATACTAGCTCGCGCGCGTATTATTCCCAATATATCTGAGTGGTGTAGCATAATCTCTGTCTGCGCCCGATTTTAAGAATCGTTGTTGTGTTTCTTATTTATAATATATTTATAAATAATATAAATATAAATAATATATTTATAAATTAATAATATATATAATATTCTAATTTTAAATTTGGAGTTTCATAAGCTCTAAAGCCATAATAAACATTAGACCTACTTAAGATCTCTGCAGCTAGTGTACTTAAATTTTATTTATCTGCAAAATTATGTTGTATACTTACAGTTTTGCAAAATATATGTTCTCAAAACTACATGCAACCTTAAAAAAAAAAAAAAAAAAAAAAAACATTTAGCAGTTGTTTAGCAGGGTCTATGTAGCCTGTTCTGAAATGGTTTTATTATAATATCGTTATCGCAAGAGGCTGCAATGTATATCACAATATGGATTTTAGGCCATATCGCCCATCCCTAATTGATAGCCTATAGTAGTTGATAATAACATAGGCCTACATAATGTTGCCTACGGACGGTAACAGTACAGTAGTAACCTTTACAGTCTATGAGTAGAACAGCTTTCTCAAGCAGTTTGTGATGCATTTTGGAAACAGGAGATGAGCCCCTAGTCTAATGCGCCACCTGGCTTGAGAAACCCGTTCTCAAAGACTTACTTTTATAGTCATTATTTGGGTAGCACACATATTCTGAATGCCTTCGGCAGAATTCAAATGAGCCATTTTAATCTAGATTAATTTCAAAATTAATCTAGATTAATCTAGATTAAAAAAAATTAATCTATGCCCACCTCTAATTTATATTCACCTATCTGTCTAGTAAAATAACAAAGTAAATTAATCTCAAGGTGTTTTGGAATTCACAAAATCTACCTCTTTTTATTTCTAAGAATTTCATCTACATACTTTTTTTTCAACATTTATCTCATTTACATATTGCAACTAATTTTAGAAAATCAGTTAAAGTTACCAAAACATAAACCATGTAATAAAAAAAAAAGTATAAATATGCAAATTTGCAAGAAACTAATAACCCACCAATTGAGTTTGACTTAACTACTTGTTTTTGAAACTTACCTGTAAACTGTAAACTTGTCTATATCTTGAAGATGTCACAATATCTGACCGTGTCGTTTGCTCAAATCTGTTGACAATAAAATGAGCTTAATGTGTCAATTTACAGATCTGAAGACATCAGCATAATGAATGAGGAGAAAACAGGATCTATTGACATGAAATAAAGAGGCTTTTCAGCTGCTCTGATAATAGTGATGAGCCATAGACTATCAATACTCATTCAACAAGCCATTCAGGATCAGCAGATCATCTCACTTTATTAAGTATTTGCTGCTAGAAACAGATTGTTTGAGTCAGAATATCTGCTGAAAGCAAGTGCTCTAATATTACACTGATTCTTACAATATGGCACAAAACATTAAAAAAATTAAGAAATTCGTAAAAAATAAAAATATTTAAAAGTTACATCTAAATGAAATCTGGATACTCTGGACACTCGTTGCTTTAATTTTTAAATAATTTCGTTAGTATTATTTTAAATACATGCTCTATATTTTGAAAATACATGTAATTTAGAAGGTTTACAAATTATTAATGTATTTTGTGAGCTACTGGGGACTCAGAATGAGACATACTGTATTGCTAAAAGGATAAAAACAAACCACTGAAAGGATTGTTGTAATAAATTTCACATTAGTTAAAAAATTAGTTAGGCTAGTTGTCCAAATTTGTTGTTTTGTCAATCAGTTATTGTAATCTTCAGTTGGACCATATTGTCAACTCCATCTGTTTTTGTCAACTCTGTCATTATTAAACAGTCAGATGAAGGTTTCTATTAATTTAAAAAATAAATATTTTATTCATTTTTTCATTTAATGTGTTTAAATATTAAAACATCAATCTGATTTGCCTAAGGACATTGGTTATATTTGTTTAATAATAAAACAGAGGGAAGAGATTTCAGCAATTTAGGAACTAGATTGTTCTTAATAACCCTAACACAGGAAAGTTTTAGTATTTTTTTACTCAATCTGTTGCTGCCTTCACGTGCTATGGAAAAGATGATATTTTCCACTTGTGAACTGGTATTTACCAGTGTGTTGTGTTCAAGTGCTTTTGTTGTCGTAATGTAGTAGCTACCCGCAAGTTGTGTGTCATCTTTTTTATCTTTCCGAAAAAGAAAAAAAAAAAACGTAAATGTGGTGCTTTCTGATGATGATTAAAACATAATTAATAATTAAAAAAAATAAAACATGACATAAAATGATTAAATATGAACCAAGGAAATTGCGGCGAAGTTGAAAATGGAGTGTTAACGCATTATATTACAATCGTTAATGACACAACATTGTATCCACCTTATTTTCGAACGCGGAAGTAAACATGGGTCCAATATCCGGTTTTTGTGCGGCACTTCCGTTTCCTCGCTTCCCTGGGCTAAATAACATATCGATCGCGAAGGATTATGCAGAGTTGATAGAAAAATGTTACACATGCCGTAGCAGATGAATACTACAAAGAACTAAAGCCCCGCCTCACTCAGTTAGGGTACCGGACCTGGTTGAAAACACTCATGCATCTAGCTGGCAGAGTGCCAAAACTTCACCGGCGCCTTCAGCCCCGCCCTAAACATAGTCGAGCCAACGCTGGACTAATATAGAGGTATTTTGTCATGTCAAATGTATTAATAATGCCATAAGAATGCAACCAAAGCATAGGATGGATAGCAATAAGTAGATGGCTATAAATAGTTGTAAATCATACAAAATAAATGCCATGATCATGCCATTATGCCATGATCACTAGATTTTATACAGGGGTTACTATAATGATTTTGTTTCTCCTTGGAGTTTTTATCATGGTTTTTATTGAGACTTCATAGCCCAGCCACTTTTCTGGTATCGGGTGGTCTTCTATAGGTGCTCACGAAATGAAAAGAACAAACATACGGTCGTTTCGATGGTTTCTTCAAATGTAAAGCTTTTAACCACAGGCGAAGGGATTCCTCAGGCCGGCGACACACTGCGTGTCCGTTTTTATTTCGGCTCCCATGTTAACAGGTTAGAACGTGCACACTGCCTGCGTGACATGCGCGTCTCACAGGCGCGGAAAACGCATGCATGCTATAAATAGAATCGACGCCTATTTTTCACGCGACACGCAAGCGTTTTGGAAGCGTTTCCAGACAAAATAGAATAGGAAAAGATCTTTGTATTTAATTTTACATGAATACATATTAATAAATTACATTTTGATGTTTGAAATTTTAGGTTTTGACAAATGCAGATATAAATGCAATGAAAAAAAAATCGATTTTCTAACATTGCACCTGTCAGAACGAAATATTCTGTAGCCTGTTTTGCCGTCAATACTGCCGACGTTGTCTTTGCTGCTATATATATGTTTAACATTAAAGGCCTTCCACAACTCTCTCCTCATTATGTCGAATATAATCACCAATGAATGAGGATCATATGTCACCTAGCAGTGCCGCGTCAGACACGTTTCTGGTGTGCAAAGACATGTAAAACGCCACGCAACAGAAACGCCACGCAGCCAGTGTGTCTCTGGTCGTAGGGCGCCTGATTAAAATGTCAATGATTTCGATGATTAAAACACTCCTGCTCCAAGTAAACCTTTCTTTTGTATCAGTTTATGACAACCTCTAACTGCACAAACAATCCCGGTCTTCCCCGAAGCCATGACGATGAGTTAGTTGTTAGGAACACTTGTTTAATTAACCGATATGGTGAAAAGTGATCAGCGCGCCAGTTACCGGAAGTGCCTGACCGGAAGTCTCGCACAAAATACCGTCAACTGGCTGCGTCCGTATTTCCGTTAAAAATAAGGTGAATAGGCAACAAAAACTATCTGCTAACAGTATTCACGACTCTTGCGTTGCTCGCCGCCATTTTGAAAAGGTCAAAGGTTATCTCATATCGGCAACTCGTGCATCAAAATATTCTACGAGTTGCCCAGTGGAAAATACCACATGAGGGGGTGTTCATGTGCATTTTCCATGTTGGCTTTTGGTATTTACCATAATTACCATAGCACGTGAAGGCACCAATAGTCCGCATTGTTGATACGCTGGAGGCAGAGCACTGTCTATGAGCAGAATGGCGTCTAAGCGATTGTGGTGTTCTGTTCTTGGGTGTAATAAGGAACACAGCATCATTTTGATGTTCCTAAAACCGAACCGCTGAAGACGCAGTGGCTGAGTTTGGTTTTCGAAGGGAATATTCCCAACGATCAACGTCAATGCTTTCATGTTTGAGCGAATCATTTCACCAGACTGCTTTACAAACGAGAACATTGGAAAATGTATTAGCTCCTGTCTGAGTAGGCCTATGTGTTGTTTATGAGCCTAATGACTGTCATAGTCTCACAGACTGGTTATTTTTTAAACAGATCAGTCAAATTTTAGTGCTTCAGCCCTGACAGTGGTACCTAACACTGCAGAGATAACGTTACGCATCACTGACAACAAGCCTATTTACCGAAAAAAAGTTTTTCATGACCATTAGCTGTAACATCAATCTGTCAATGAACTATACAACACATCAGTAAACACTTAGCGTTTGTGTCTCACTAACGTTACATTACCCTGCCAGTACATACAGAGATAGATCACAGTGACATTACATTAACCAACCATTCAGAAACGTCCTGTTTTCCGACTTCGGTTCAGTGTCCTCAGAGACTCCCGCTGCCATTCTTCAAAATATACCCTCAACTGTTGTCAAGGCAACACTCCACTTGTGTTGTTGTGGCAAAACGCCCACAGAACAGAGGGGCGGGGTGAGCAAAGCTCATATCATTTAAAGACACATGCACTTAAACAGCGTGCTGAAAACAGAGCTGTTTTTGACCAGGTAAAATTAGTGTTTTCTTACAATACTAATGAGAATTTTTAATTCAAGTATATTACAAACTTAATTTAGACCCTAAAGAATCATATTAGCTTGTACAAAAATGGCATTATAGCCATGTAGCAGTTATGTAAGGGATAATGTATAGTGAGCCGGTTGTTATAGTGAATAACAACCCCGACAGGCTGAACGGGATCCCGACGCGAAGCGGAGGGATCTTGAATCAGCCTGAAGGGGTTGTTATTCACTATAACAACCGGCTCACTATACATTATCCCGCTTATTACATGGCTACCTACAAAATAAATAAATAATTTGCCGCGAATTATTGATTTAAAAAGGGGTTATTGATTTAAAAACGATTGTATTGCTTCCGCTAAAGAAAATAGTCCGTTCCGCGTCCATAGCAACGCGCTGTTTTTCATGGCAACGGTCTGTTATACTTCGCAGCGGTCTGTTATAAAGAAATAACAGACCGCATTCTATATTGGAATTCAGCCAAGCCATGTAATAAATAAAGTTATACAATAATGACACCCATCTTTATCAAACATTTCCTAATAACCCCATTCATGGCAACAAGGCAGTTCAATAACATCTTACCGTTTTGTATGTGAAGCTGATTTCTTCTTTCTTTAAACGAATAGCGCGAACACGATGGAAACCGTTCAGAAATGACCGCGTTATTCTTTAAACTGCGAAAGCGCGCGAAGCGTTCACCTCAAAAGACTCGACTCCACTGACTGACTGAAGGAGAGCGCGCTGGTGATGTCGTCATCACCGCGAGTCGAAATCAACGTTAGATTATCAAAAATTCGCCAAATACTGTATAAAACAGCAAGACATCAATAAAACATTAACAAAAATTAAAAACGGTTACAGACGTAGACAGACAGTAGTCCGTTCAAGCTCAGTCATGAAATATATCAGACATTTAAAGCTTTATCGAGAAATTTAAAGCCCAAAGCAATCACAATCATATGATATCATATGATATTTTTTTTTATTCTTGATGGAAGAAAAATAAATAGACAGAAAAATTAATGATAAAAGTTAGCTTGTAAAATACAGTGTAAACAAATGTGACATCTAAAAAAAAAAAAAAAAAACAAGAACAGTTTGAAACTGTAAAAAAAAAACATTTTTTCCACCATAAAAGTATAAACAAACTACGATAAAATGCATCATAAAAAATGGACATAACATTTAACTCATAATAAAGTATAATGATATTTATTTATACCATGAAGCAAAATTATATACAAGAATGAAACGTCTAGATGATGTTCTTTGATCTGAATCTCAGTAGAAACTGCTGGTCTTGAAGATGAACTTTATTCACTGTGACAAATTTAGATGATGTTTTCATCCTGTTGCTCGTTGTGGCTGGTTAGGACAGATTCTGAAGAGATGTTATTGCTTGACGGTGTTATTTTGTCACGTTTGGTGAGGATGCGGCATTAGACCTGAAACTGCTGGATCTGAAGATGATCTACTTTCTGTGATTGTATTTATTGTGACTGAGTAGAGAAGATATCTGAGTGAAGCTCTTCCCACATGCAGTGCAGTGATACGGTTTCTCTCCAGTGTGGATCCTCTCGTGTGTTTTCACATGTTCTGACCGACGGAATCTCTTGTCGCAGTGTGAACACTTGTAAGGTTTCTCTCCAGTGTGAGTCCTCCAGTGCAGTTTCAAATTTTCAGCTCTAATAAAACTCTTCCCACACTCAAAGCACTTATGAGCTTTTTCACCAGTGTGTGTTTTCTGATGAAGTCTTAAACTCTGCAGACGTGAAAATCTTTTTCCACACAAAGAACATGAATGTGGTTTCTCCTGTGAATGAACTAACATGTGGCTCTTCAGGCCTGTAGACTTCGAAAATCTCCTGCCACATTGATCACATTCGTACGTTTTCTCTCCAGTGTGGATGTTCATGTGTTCCCGTAGGTTTGATGATTGATTAAAACTCTTCCCACACTGATCACATGTGAACGGTTTCTCTCCAGTGTGAAGCCTTGTGTGAATCTCAAGACTTGGTTTGTATTTAAAACTCTTTCCACACACAGAACATAAATATGGTTTCTCATGTGAATGAACTCTCAGGTGGCTCTTCAGGGCTGAAGCACACAAAAATGTTTTGCCACATTGATCACATTCATGCAGTTTCTCTCCAGTGTGGATGTTCATGTGTTTATTAAGGCTTACTTGTTGTGTGAAACTCTTCCCACATTGATCACATTCGTACAGTTTCTCACCTGTGTGGATGTTCATGTGTTCCTGAAGGGTTTCTTGTCGTGTGAAACTACTCAGACACTGATGGCAGATGAAATATTTCTTGTGTCTTGTTTTCAAAGTAATAATTTTAGTCTGTGAGGGAGTTTCTTCTTCAGTTTTGACATGATGTTTCTCCTCTCCAATGTCCTCATTTTCCTCCATCAGGCCTGAAATGAAATAAAAATCATAATTTTAATGCATTTTTATTAATTGATACCACAAATGAGGTATATTGAAGGCTTATGGGAATATTCTATCATTTATTTGTGAACTGATGTGAGCATTAGGAAAATATAATAATTCCATTAAAAATGTGGGAAAATCAAAAATATCTTAATTTGTGTTCCGAAGATGAACGAATGTCTTACGGGGTTGGAACAACGTGAGGGTGAGTAATTACTGACAGAATTTTCATTTTTGGGTGAACTATCCCTTTAAACCACCGTTCAGGGCCATTGCTTATAAGTTTGTGCCAACGGTGTCTTGACAAACACTGGACTATGTAGGCTACTCGTCACTGCCCTGAAGCGCGAAAATCAAACTTTTAAATTCAGACTTTTAAGACAACAACGTTTCTACAGCCCTGTCGAATCTTACAATCTACATTGTTACAATGTTGCGAGCACATAGACAGCGGCGTTGCCACAGAAGAAATGCAACGTGCCACAACGTAAATGTGTTTGCTGGAAAATATTTCTATCCCCATGAAATTTCCTCACAGATCAAAACTTACAAAAGTTTGAGATCATAAATTCAATAACATTACAATATCACTCTCAAAATGAAACATATGACAAAATCGTTGATGTTTGAATGATTTCAACATTTTCCTCTGATGTTCGTTTCGTGTTGAACTAAATCAGTCAACAGACGCTAGAAAAGACGCACATTTAGCGCTTTATCCAATGAAAACAGTTCAGAAATAACCTTGTAAATATTGCTGAAACAAACTGTATAAAGTGTATTTTATGGGTGTGTAAATACGCGAAATATCTGAACTGCAGAACTCACCTCAGAAGACACAACAAACGCGCCGAACGTGGAAGGACACGACTGATGACGTCAGCGCGGTGATGCCAAATAAACGCGCCAAATATTGTAAACTATTTATACAAAATAACATTTATAACTTACACTAAAATAACGCTTAAAGATCATGTAAACAATAATTTAATCTCAGTCATGTGTAGGTTGAAAAATAATTTATTAGACAGTTCAAGGATTTATTTAAAGGTTTTAATTATCATTACATTTAAAACATGGAAAGACCAATAGCAATAGCAATCATAATAGTTAATGGCTTTCAGAGTTACCCAAAATTATGAATTGATCAATTCTTAACACAAGTAGAATCAACAGACAATAAAACATTTCTGAGTGTCCAACTTTTGGAGTTATACGCATTATAAAATTAATAGTCATTATGAAAATACAAATATTATTTTTGTAGTATAAAAATAATGAGCTTAATTATCATGTAAACATTTACAAATGATGTTTAAAAAAATGTTTTAGTAATTGATTAAACTATTAATGAAGTCTGTATTCCTCCAGGAGGCGCTCAACATAATAACTGTAATAAAACAAGGAAAGACTCTTGAACCTAAAAGTGAGAAAACTATATTGATAAAATCAAGAAAAATAGCTAAATGCACAGACGTCCAATAATCAAAGAACACACAATCTCTTACACCAGTATTTTCTGATATACAGATATAAAAACACTTTGATGCTCAGCTTCTTTCCAGAGTGGATTTTCATGTGTCGGTTTATCTTTGATTTTTGTGTGAAACTCTTCCCGCACTGATCACATGTGAACGGTTTCTCTCCAGTGTGGATCCTCATGTGCAGTTTTAAATGTTCAGCTCTAATAAAAGTCTTCCCACACTCAAAGCACATATGATTTCTTACACCAGTGTGAATTTTCTGATGAACTTTTAAACTCTGCAGATGTGAAAAACTCTTTCCACACAAAGAACATGAATGTGGTTTCTCCTGTGAATGAACTGTCATGTCAAGTCAAGTCAACTTTATTTATATAGCGCTTTTCACAATACAGATTGTATCAAAGCAGCTTCACAGTATTAAATAAAATAGTACATCAGTGTTTGTTTCTACTGTAAAACATCCATGTTTGGTAATGCTGATCAATAGTATTGTTGATTGATTAATTAAATTAAGTATCCCCAAAATATCCCCAACTGAGCAAGCCAAAGGCAACAGTGGCAAGGAACCAGAAAAAAAACCTTGGGAGAACCCAGGCTCAGTCGGGGGCCAGTTCTCCTCTGGCGTTTATGAACTAGAGACCGGATTTAACTGTAAGATTAAAAATATTATATAAATGCCTGGCTGAAGAGATGCGTCTTTAATCTAGTTTTAAACTGGGAGAGCGAGTCTGAGCAACGAACAGTATCAGGAAGGCTATTCCAGAGTTTTGGAGCTAAATGTGAAAATGCTCTCCCTCCTTTGGTGGATCTGGATATCCTAGGTATGACCAAAAGCCTCGAATTTAGTGATCTTAAAGAGCGCGATGGATTATAAGGCGATAGAAGATCGGTTAAATAGACTGGAGCTAAGCCGTTTAGGGCTTTTTAAGTCAGTAGCAATACCTTGTAATTAATACGGAACTTTATAGGTAACCAATGTAGTGATGATAAAATTGGTGTTATATGATCATATTTTCTTGATCTGGTAAGAACTTTAGTGGCGGCATTTTGGACTAACTGTAGCTTGTTTATTGAGGATGCAGGACAACCAGCTAATAAAGCATTACAGTAATCTAATCTCGAGGTCATGAACGCATGAACTAACTTTTCTGCATCAGAAACAGATAGCATATTACGTAGCTTAGCAATGTTTCTGAGGTGGAATAAGGCTGTTTTTGTAACATATGAAATATGATTTTCAAAAGACAGGTTACAATCTAATATAACACCCAGGTCTTTTACTGTAGAGGATAAAGTAACAGGAGACCCTACTATGTTAAAGTTGTATTGTAAGAGGTTTTGTGGGCAGTTTTTTGAACCGATGATTAGTACCTCTGTCTTGTCTGGATTTAATAAAAGAAAATTGCGCGTCATCCAATCTTTTATATCTTTAACACACTCTGTCAATTTGGATAATTTAGCGTTTTCATCCGGCCGTGATGAAATATAGATTTGAGTGTCATCAGCATAACAATGGAAACTAATTCCATGTTTCCTTATAATATTTCCAAGTGGCAGCATATATATTGAGAATAATAGAGGGCCTAACACAGATCCTTGCGGCACTCCATAGTTTACTGGAGTTATGATCGATTTTTCTCCATTTAAATAGACAAAATGGTATCGGTCAGATAGGTATGATCTGAACCAGCTTATGCTTGTCCTTGAACACCGGTATAATTTTGTAGTCGATCTAAGAGTATTGTGTGATCTATAGTATCGAACGCAGCACTAAGATCAAGTAAAACTAGTATTGAGATACAGCCTTGGTCAGAAGCTAAGAGTAAATCATTTGTGATTTTAACGAGCGCAGTTTCAGTGCTATGGTGCGGCCTGAACCCAGACTGAAACATTTCATAGAAGTCATTTTCTTGTAAGAAAGAGCCCAGTTGGGCGGACACAACTTTTTCTAGTATTTTGGACATAAAAGGAAGATTTGAAATGGGTCTATAATTTGCTAGGTTATTTGGGTCTAATTGTGGTTTCTTAATGAGTGGTTTTATAACTGCCAGTTTAAATGTTCTTGGAACATGACCTAAAGTTAAAGATGAGTTAATAATATTGAGGAGAGGCTCATGTGTTTCTTCAGGTCTAAAGCCCTCAAAAATGTTTTACCACATTGATCACATTCATGCAGTTTCTCTCCAGTGTGGATGATCATGTGAGACTTAAGGTGTCCTTTATATGAAAAACTCTTCCCACACTGATCACATGTGAACGGTTTCTCTCCAGTGTGGATCCTCATGTGAACCTCGAGATTCGGTTTGTGTGTGAAACTTTTTCCACACTGACGGCAAGTCAAGTCAAGTCATCTTCATTTATATAGCGCTTTTAACAATGTAGATTGTTTCAAAGCAGCTTTACAGAGACAAACATATAATTTAAGGTAACAGAGATTGTTTTGGCTTTATAGCGGTTCTTTAATAAAGTTATTTTACAGCTAAAGTTAGTTTTGATTGACTCGCTTCCGTTGCAACGATCATTTGTTATTAAATTAGGTGCCGCTAAGACGACACCATTCTCTCTACATAGACTTTAAACGCGAACCTGTGAGAAACGCTGATGGCGTTCACATGCGCATTAAGAATTGTTTCTATAGTTATGTGCGTTTGAATATATGTGCGCAGGTTTGGAATTCAGACCAAGCCTAAACAAAGTACTGGTCTTTCCTTATAAATTTTGATACAGAATTTTATTTTATTTTGTCACTTCGTGGTAGGAACGCGAAACGAATTTTCCCGACGACGCTTTATCTGTAGAGTGGTAAAGGGATCCTCCATAGGGAGAGACTAGTTGGCACTTCAGCACTGCGGTGTCATCGGGTCCAGGCGAAGGTCCTTCGTCAGATCTGGATACGGCCTGGATCCGGCAGGCTGCGGGAAAACCTTGGGATAAACAAAGACACTAATATTAGCATAGATGCCGTTCTTCCTATGATTTAACAAGTCCATCAGGATTTATGGGAAGTGTTCCCGGTTCCGGCTGACCTAATCTATGCAGCCTAATATGGAATTATAGAAGTCTATAATGTGTTATGTGAATGCTAGGTCAAAGAGATGTCTTTTTAGTCTAGCTTTGAACTGACAGAGTGTGTCTGCTTCCCAGACAATGTTAGGAAGGCTGTTCCAAAGTTTTGGTGCTAAATAGGAAAAGGATCTACCACCAGCAGTCGATTTTGATATTCTAGGTATTATTAACTGGCCGGAATTTTAAGATCACAATAGACGTGACGGACTATAATGCGTTAAGAGTAAGTAAGTAATCAGCAATATTTTAAAATTGATGCGATGTTTAATAGGGAGCCAATGCAGTTTTGACAGAATCGGGCTAATATGGTCATACTTCCTGGTTCTGGTAAGAACTCGAGCTGCTGCGTTTTGGACCAGCTGTAGTTTGTTTATTAAGGGCAACCACCCAGTAGAGCATTACAATAATCTAGCCTTGAGGTCATGAACGCATGAACTAATTGTTCCGCATTTGTCATTGAGAGCATATGGCGTAATTTAGATATATTTTTAAGATGGAAAAATGTGGTTTTACAGATACTAGACACGTGACTTTCAAATGAAAGATTGGTATCAAAGAGCACACCCAGGTTCCTGACCGACGACGAAGACTTGAAAGAGCACCTATTTTGGTTTGTGAAAATACAAAAAAAAAATTGTCACTGAAATAAGGTCATAAAACCCATACTGATTATTTCTTCACCAGACTTTTGAAAATTGTATCAAGTAGCCTAGAATATTTGCTCCAAAACTATGTGAAAATCACCCTGACTGCTCATTCAGATAAGACAATATATTGATTTAAAATATGTAAGACGTATTTTCTGTAAGAAAGCTTTATGCGAAGAGGCGTGACCACATCATTAATATGTAAGCCTTTCACACCTGAGAAAGACAAAGACACTGAAACTGATCAGGAAGATTATTGATAAAGCAATTTTTAGTGGCAGAATAGGTCTAACAGATTTGTAACACGGAGTCGGCTTTGCAGCCTTGGCAAGTGAATCATTTATTGTTAATATATACAATGAAAAATGTAAACAAAATATTAAAATGTCAATATAAGCCTTCTCTTTAAATAATTCCTATTGTGATTTATTAGTGACACATTTGGGTAGAAAATATATTCCAAATCTGAAAATACAGTATGAGAATTAACTGCACAATTACTAGAAATGTTTACCTTGGATATTATACAATTTGCAAGATAAATACGCAATACGATAAAAATGCATTATAAAAAATTCACATAACATTTAACTCATAATAAAGTATAATGATATTTATTTATACCATGAAGCAAAATTATATACAAAAATGAAACGTCTAGATGATGTTCTTTGATCTGAATCTCAGTAGAAACTGCTGGTATTGAAGATGAACTTTATTCACTGTGACAAATTCAGATGATGTTTTTGTCCTGTTGCTCATTGTGGCTGGTTAGGACAGATTCTGAAGAGATGTTATTGCTTGACGGTGTTATTGTGTCACGTTCGGTGAGGATGCGGCATTAGACCTGAAAGTGCTGGATCTGAAGATGATCTACTTTCTGTGATTGTATTTATTGTGACTGAGTAGAGAAGATATCTGAGTGAAGCTCTTCCCACATGGAGTGCAGTGATACGGTTTCTCTCCAGTGTGGATCCTCTCGTGTGTTTTCACATGATCTGACCGACGGAATCTCTTGTCGCAGTGTGAACACTTGTAAGGTTTCTCTCCAGTGTGAGTCCTCCAGTGCAGTTTTAAATCTACAGCTCTAATAAAACTCTTCCCACACTCAAAGCACTTATGAGCTTTTTCACCAGTGTGTGTTTTCTGATGAAATCTTAAATTCTGCAGATGTGAAAAACTTTTTCCACACAAAGAACATGAATGTGGGTTATCCTGTGAATGAACTAACATGTGGGTATTCAGGCCTGAAGCCCTCGAAAATCCTTTGCCACATTGATCACATTCGTACGGTTTCTCTCCAGTGTGGATGTTCATGTGTTCCTGAAGGTTTGATGATCGATTAAAACTCTTCCCACACTGATCACATGTGTACGGTTTCTCTCCAGTGTGAAGCCTTGTGTGAATCTCAAGACTTAGTTTGTATTTAAAACTCTTTCCACACAAAGAACATAAATATGGTTTCTCCTGTGAATGAACTCTCAGGTGGCTCTTCAGGGCTGAAGCACACAAAAATGTTTTGCCACATTGATCACATTCATACAGTTTCTCACCAGTGTGGATGTTCATGTGTTCCTCAAGGGTTTCTTGTCGTGTGAAACTACTCAGACACTCATGGCAGATGAAATATTTCCTGTCTCTTATTTTCAAAGAAATACTTTCAGTCTGTGAGGGAGTTTCTTCTTCAGTTTTGACATGATGCTGTTTATCCTCTCCAATCTCCTCATTTTCCTCCATCAGGCCTGAAATGAAAATCAAAATCAAAATTTTAGTGCATTTTTATTAATTGACGCCATAAATGAGGTATATTAAAGGTTTATGGGAATATTCTATTATTTATTTGAGAACTGATGTGAGCATTAGGAAAATATAATAATTCCGTTAAAAAACATGGGAAGCAGCAGCGCATTTCATTCATATGTTGACAGACATTATTGTTTGTATTTGCACCGTAAACTTTGGGCATTATAGTTATTCTGTGGTAATTTTGGGTCTCTGTGGTAAAAAGAAAACGTTTGAGTTCAGACAGCCAGAATACCCTTATATTGTAGCATTACTTTTCACATATGACACAAACATAAAAACTACAACATTTTAACACCCATTTTTAGAGTTTGTTTTTTCTGATTCCTGTCATTACATAACTGATTATGTCATTCATTAATTTATTGCCACATTAAAGACCAAGATAGCAATGAATGTTTCTATCCCCATGAAATTTCCTCACAGGTTTTGATCAAAAGTTTGAGATTATACGTTCAATAACACTACATTATCACTCTCAAAATGAAACGTATGACAAGTTGTCCATGTTTGAATGATTTCAACATTTTCCTCAGATGTTCGTTTCGTGCTGAATTAAATCGGTCTACAGACGCCAGAAAAGACGCACATTTAGCGCTTTATCCGATGGAAACAGTTCAGAAATAACCCTGTAAATGTTGCTGAAACAAACTGTGTAAAGTGTATTTTATGGGTGTGTAAATAAGCAAAATATCTGACCTGCAGAACTCACCTCAGAAGACACAACAAACGCGCCGAACGTGGAAGGACACACACGACTGATGACGTCAGCGCGGTGATGCCAAATAAACGCGCCAAATATTGTAAACTATTTACAAAATAACATGTATAACATGCACTAAAATAACGCTTAAAGTTCATGTGAACAATAATTCAATCTCAGTCATGTGTAGGTTGAAAAATAATTTATTAGACAGTTCAAGGATTTATTTAAAGGTTTTATTTATCATTACATTTAAAACATGGAAAGACTAATAGCAATCATAATAGTTAATGGCTTTCAGAGTTACCCAAAATTATAATTGATCATTTCTTAACACAAGTAGAATCAACAGACAATAAAACATTTCTGAGTGTCCAACTTTTGGAGCTATAGGCATTGTAAAATTGAAAGTCATTATGAAATTACAAATAATATTTTTGTAGTATAAAAAATATTGAGCTTAATTATAATGTAAACATTTACAAATGATGTTCAGAAGAATAAACACGAGACTTCAGAATAAGCATTGCGGATGATATGCAGGAAGAAATTGCGATTGTTTTTGGAATGATTTTCACAGAAAATTCGCATAAAAAAAAAAAAACGTAGTACTTAGTACTTTGTACCCGCTACTTTTGTTTTTGGCTGCCTGTTTTAATTTATCTGAAAAGTGTTTCAAATGTCCCGGCTCTCCCATACTATTATTTCTCAAATGATACAGAAAAAAAGCAGTTATATAAAGTCATACACTAATGAAACCCATCTTTATCAAACATTTAGTTATATTTCCTAATAACCCCGTTCATGGCAACAAGGCAGTTCGCTAACATCTTACCGTTTTGTATGTGAAACTGATTTCTTCTTTCTTTGGTGTACACAAATAGCGCCGAACACGATGGAAACCGTTCAGAAATGACCACGTAATTCTTTAAACTGCGAAAGTGTGCGAACTGTTCACCGAACTACATATCATGAAGCAAAATTATATTCAAAAATGAAACGTCTAGATGATGTTCTTTGATCTGAATCTCACAGTAGAAACTGCTGGTCTTGAAAATGAACTTTATTCACTGTGACAAATTTAGAATGTTTTTGTCCTGTCACTCGTTGTGGCTGGTTAGGACAGATTTTGAAGACATCTTATTGCTCAATGGTGTTATTGTGTCACGTTGGGTGAGGATGAAACTTCACACTTGAAAGTGCTGGATCTGAAGATGATCTACTTTCTGTGATTGTATTTATTGTGACTGAGTAGAGAAGATATCTGAGTGAAGCTCTTCCCACATGGAGTGCAGTGATACGGTTTCTCTCCAGTGTGGATCCTCTCGTGTGTTTTCACATGTTCTGACCGACGGAATCTCTTGTCGCAGTGTGAACACTTGTAAGGTTTCTCTCCAGTGTGAGTCCTCCAGTGCAGTTTCAAATCTTCAGCTCTTATAAAACTCTTCCCACACTCAAAGCACTTATGAGCTTTTTCACCAGTGTGTATTTTCTGGTGAAGTTTTAAATCCTGCAGACGTGAAAATCTTTTTCCACACAAAGAACATGAATGTGGTTTATCCTGTGAATGAACTAACATGTGGGTATTCAGGCCTGTAGCCCTCGAAAATCTTCTGCCACATTGATCACATTCGTACGGTTTCTCTCCAGTGTGGCTGTTCATGTGTTCCTGAAGGTTTGATAATCGTCTAAAACTCTTCCCACATTGATCACATATGAACGGTTTCTCTCCAGTGTGGATGTTCATGTGTTCCTGAAGGTTTGATGATTGAGTAAAACTCTTCCCACACTGATCACATATGAACGGTTTCTCTCCAGTGTGGACCCTTTTGTGAATCTCAAGACTTAGTTTGTCTTTAAAACTCTTTCCACACAAAGAACATAAATATGATTTCTCATGTGAATGAACTCTCAGGTGGCTCTTTAGGGATGAAGCACACAAAAATGTTTTGCCACAATGATCACATTCGTGCAGTTTCTCACCAGTGTGGATGTTCATGTGTTCCTGAAGGGTTTCTTGTTGTGTGAAACTTATCAGACACTGATGGCAGATGAAATATTTATTGTCTCTTGTTTTCAAAGAAATACTTTCAGTCTGTGAGGGAGTTTCTTCTTCAGTTTTGACATGATGTTTCTCCTCTCCAATGTCCTCATTTTCCTCCATCAGGCCTGAAATGAAAATACAAATCATAATTTTAATGCATTTTTATTAGTTGCTACCATAAATGAGGTATATTGAAGGCTTATGAGAATATTCTATCATTTATTTGTGAACTGATGTGCGAATTAGGAATAATAATAATAAAAAAATTAATAATTCAGTTAAAAAACATGGGAAGCGGCAGAGCGTTTCATTCATATGTTGACAGACATTATTGTTTGCATTTGCACTGTAAACTTTGGGAATTATAGTTATTCTGTGGAAATTTTGGGTCTCTGTGGTAAAAAGAAAACGTTTGAGTTCAGATAGCCAGAATATACCCTTAAATATTATAAATCATCTCTATTTAAAAGATTGCAGTATTACTTTTCACATCTGACACAAACATACAAACTACAACAATTTAACACCCATTTTTAGAGTTATTTTTTTTCTGATTCCTGTCATTAACAAATTATGCCATTCATTAATTTATTGCCACATTAAAGACCAAGATAGCAATAAATGTTTCTATCCCCATGAAATTTCCTCACAGATCAACTTTGTTTTGATCAAAAGTTTGAGATTATAAGTTCAATAACGCTACATTATCACTTTCAAAATGAAACATATGACAAGATCGTCGTTCATGTTTGAATGATTTCAACATTTCCCTCAGATGTTCGTTTCGTGTTGAACTAAATCAGTCTACAGACGCCAGAAAAAACGCACATTTAGCGCTTTATCCGATGAAAACAGTTCAGAAATAACCCTGTAAATGTTGCTGAAACAAACTGTGTAAAATGTATTTTATGGGTGTGTAAATACGCGAATTATCTGAACTGCAGAACTCACCTCAGAAGACACAACAAACGCGCCGAACGAGGAAGGACACGACTGATGACGTCAGCGCGGTGATACCAAATAAACGCGCCAAATATTGCAAACCATTTATATAAAATAACAGGTATAGCATACACGAAAATAACGCTTAAAGTTCATGTAAACAATAATTCAATCTCAATCATGTGTAGGTTGAAAAATAATTTATTAGACAGTTCAAGGATTTATTTAAAAGTTTTATTTATCATTACATTTAAAACATGGAAAGACCAATAGCAATCATAATAGTTAATGGCTTTCAGACTTACCCAAAATTATGAATTGATCATTTCTTAACACAAGTAGAATCAACAGACAATAAAACATTTCTGAGTGTCCAACTTTTGGAGCTATACGCATTGTAAAAATTAAGAGTCATTATATTACAAATATTATTTTTGTAGTAATGAGCTTAATTATAATGTAAACATTTACAAATGATGTTCAGAAGAATAAGCACGAGACTTCAGAATAAGCATGGCTTAAGATATGCAGGAAGAAATTGCGATTGTTTTTGGAACGATTTTCACAGAAAATTCACTTGAAAAAAAAAAAAAAAACGTTGTAGTTTGTAGGCTACCCGTGTTGTTTTTGGCTGCCTGTTTTAATTTATCTGAAAAGTGTTTCAAATGTCCTGGCTCCCTATTATTTCTCAAATAATACAGAAAAAAATCAGTTATATAAAGTCATACACTAATGACACCCATCTTTATCAAACATTTAGATATATTTCCTAATAACCCCATGGCAATAAGGCAGTTCGCTACCGTTTTGTATGTGAAACTGATTTCTTCTTTCTTTGGTGTACACGAATAGCGCCGAACACGATGGAAACCGTTCAGAAATTACCGCGTAATTCTTCAAACTGCGAAAGCGCGCGAACTGTTCCCCTCAGAAGACTCGACTCCACTGACTGACTGAAGGAGCGCGCGCTGGGTATGTCGTCATCACCGCGAGTCGAAATCACCGTTAAATTATCAAAAACTCGCCAAATACTGTATAAAACAGCAAGACATCAATAAAACATTATCAAACAAAAATAAAAAAAACAGTTAAAGGCGTAGATAGACAGCAGTCCGTTCAATCTCAGTCATGAAATATATCAGACATTTAAAAGCTTTATCGAGAAATTTGAAGCCCAAAGCAATCACGATATTTTAATGGCTTAAATGTAACTAAAATTATGAAATTATTTATTATTGATGCAAGAAGAATGAACAATGAAAGTTAGCTTGTAAAATACAAAGTGTAAACAAATGTGACAGATCTCTCTACGAAAAAAGAGAAAAATAACAAACAATTTGAAGCTAAAAAAATCTGTATATTTTCCTTTATAAAAGTATAAACAAACTACGATAAAAATGCATCATAAAAATTGACATGACATTTAACTCATAATAAAGTATAAGGATATTTATTTATACCATAAAGCAAAACTATATACAAGAATGAAACGTCTAGATGTTCTTTGAATCTCACAGTAGAAACTGCTGGTCTTGAAGATTAAAGGAGAACTCCGGTCAATTTTAACATTGAGCTCATTTTTTTGTAAATTTGGAGTGCTGTCAATACAGAGAACAATGACAAAAATCGGTGTTGCCTACACCGTGTTATCCTCTTTTTAAAATTTGCACCCTGTTGACTTCAACAGGGCAAGAATCACTCACATTGGCTGTGCACTTGTAATGACACATCATGGATGTTAAGAGGCTAAAAGCAGGTTTTAACATGCCCCATTGAAGTCAACAGGGTGCAAATTTTGAAAAGAGGATAACATGGTGTAGGCAACACCGATTTTTGTCGTTGTTCTCTGTATTGACAGCACTCCAAATTTACAAAAAAATGTGCTCAATGTAAAAATTGACCAGAGTTCTCCTTTAACTTTATTCACTGTGACAAATTCAGATGATGTTTTCATCCTGTTGCTCGTTGTGGCTGGTTAGGACAGATTCTGAAGAGATGTTATTGCTTGACGGTGTTATTGTGTCACGTTTGGTGAGGATGCGGCATTAGACCTGAAACTGCTGGTCTTGAAGATGATCTACTTTCTGTGATTGTATTTATTGTGACTGAGTAGAGAAGATATCTGAGTGAAGCTCTTCCCACATGCAGTGCAGTGATACGGTTTCTCTCCAGTGTGGATCCTCTCGTGTGTTTTCACATGATCTGACCGACGGAATCTCTTGTCGCAGTGTGAACACTTGTAAGGTTTCTCTCCAGTGTGAGTCCTCCAGTGCAGTTTCAAATCTTCAGGTCTAATAAAACTCTTCCCACACTCAAAGCACTTATGATCTTTTTCACCAGTGTGTGTTTTCTGATGAAGTCTTAAACTGTGCAGATGTGAAAATCTTTTTCCACACAAAGAACAGAGATGTGGTTTCTCCTGTGAATGAACTAACATGTGGGTATTCAGGTTTGAAGCCCTGGAAAATCTTCTGCCACATTGATCACATTCATACGGTTTCTCTCCAGTGTGGATGTTCATGTGTTCCTGAAGGTTTGATGATCGTCTAAAACTCTTCCCACATTGATCACATACGAACGGTTTCTCTCCAGTGTGGAATTTCATGTGTTCCTGAAGGTTTGATGATTGAGTAAAACTCTTCCCACACTGATCACATGTGAACGGTTTCTCTCCAGTGTGGACCCTTGTGTGAATCTCAAGACTTAGTTTGCCTTTAAAACTCTTTCCACACACAGAACATGAATGTGGTTTCTCATGTGAATGAACTCTCAGGTGGCTCTTTAGTGATGGAGCACACAAAAATGTTTTGCCACATTGATCACATTCGTGCAGTTTTTTCTCACCAGTGTTCATGTGTTCCTCAAGGGCTTCTTGTCGTGTGAAACTACTCAGACACTGATGGCAGATGAAATATTTCTTGTCTCTTCTTTTCAAAGAAATACTTTCAGTCTGTGAGGGAGTTTCTTCTTCAGTTTTGACATGATGATGTTTCTCCTCTCCAATGTCCTCATTTTCCTCCATCAGGCCTAAAATGAAAATAAAAATCATAATTTTAATGCATTTTTATTAATTGATACCACAAAACGAGGTATATTGAAGGCTTATGGGAATATTCTATCATTTATTTGTGAACTGATGTGAGCATTAGGAAAATAATAATTCCATAAAAAAAACATGGAAAGCGGCAGCGCTTTTAATTCATATGTTGACAGACATTATTGTTATATACCCTTAGACTATTAGGCTACTTTTCACATCTGACACAAACATACAAACTACAACATTTTAACACCGATTTTTAGAGTTTGGTCTTTCTGATTCCTGTCATTAACAGTCATTACATAACTAATTATACCATTCATTAATTTATTGTCACATTAAAGACCAAGATAGCAATACATGTTTCTATCCCCATGAAATTTCCTCACAGATGATCAAAAGTTTGTGATTATACGTTCAATAACACTGCATTATCAATCTCAAAATGAAACATGACAAGATCGTCGTTCATGTTTGAATGATTTCAACATTTCCCTCAGATGTTCGTTTCGTGTTGAACTAAATCAGTCTACAGACGCCAGAAAAGACGCACATTTAGCGCTTTATCCAATGAAAACAGTTCAGAAATAACCCTGTAAATGTTGCTGAAACAAACTGTGTAAAGTGTATTTTATGGGTGTGTAAATACGCGAAATATCTTGAACTGCAGAACTCACCTCAGAAGACACAACAAACGCGCCGAACGAGGAAGGACACGACTGATGACGTCAGCGCGGTGATGCCAAATAAACGCGCCAAATATTGCTAACTATTTATACAAAATAACATACACTAAAATAACGCTTAATGTAAACAATAATTCAATCTCAGTCACGTTTAGGTTGAAAAATAACTTATTAGACAGTTCAAAGATTTATTTAAAGGTTTTAATTAGGCTATCATTACATTTAAAACATGGTTAAGACCAATAGCAATCATAATATTTAATGGCTTTCAGAGTAACACAAAATTATGAATTGATAATTTCTTAACACAAGTAGAATCAACAGACAATAAAACATTTCTGAGTGTCCAATTTTTGGAGCTATACGCATTATGAAATTACAAATATTATTTTTGTAGTATAAATTAATGAGCTTAATTATAATGTAAACATTTACAAATGATGTTTAAAAATATGTTTTAGTAATTGATTGAATTTAGTATTCCTCCAGGAGGCGCTCAATATAATAACTGTAATAAAACATGGAGAGACTCCTTGAACCTAAAAGTGAGAAAACAAAATAGCGTATTTTCTGATGAACTTTTAAACTTTGCAGACGTGAAAAACTTTTTCCACACAAAGAACATGAATGTGGTTTCTCCTGTGAATGAACTGTCAGGTGGCTCTTCAGGGCTGAAGCCCTCAAAAACGTTTTACCACATTGATCACATTCGTGCAGTTTCTCTCCAGTGTGGATGATCATGTGAACCTTGAGCAGTGATGTGCGGTGATGTCTTAGAGAGGCTAGGCAGTAGGCACTGAGTTATGAAAGCCAGATTTGATTTATTGTTTAGGCTAATAATACATAATAACAGTAAACGTTACGCACAAGCGCATATCTAGAAATGTACAAATCAGGATGTATATCGTGTACTCTCTCTCTCTCTCTCTCTCTCTCTCTCTCTCTCTCACACGCACGCACGTCTCACACACACACACACAAGCGCAGCACACAGGCACACACCGGTAACAGTAGTTACCCAGCGGGCACCTTGACGTCAATTTAACATCAATATGACGTCAACATTGATGTCAAAATGACGTCACGAAATAGGTCAAAAATGAAAGTCATATTGACGTCAAAGTGTCGATGTCAATTTGATGTCAAGATTTTGACCTCTGCTGATGTCATTTTGCCAAACAAAAAGGTGAAATGCATGACCGTACACTTATCACCAGCTTCACTTAAAACTAACCAGATTTACTTTATTTAATTTCCGGTTTAATGAAATCATATTTTGTATTTTAAAGTCACCATGATGGTGGTTAGCGTTTGCTTTAGTTGTGTTCTTGACCATTGACTCTTTAAAATAAACTTTTCTCTGGCTGTTATAATTGTAGTCAAGTCCCAAAATAGATAAATAGCCCTGGATAAGATGCAGTAGGCATTTTTGAGGAAAAGTACTTCAAGTGTTGTTTCTGTATGATTTTTAGGTGCTGAATCCATTTCTGCCATATAACAATTTGTAAACATCACTGTTTTGGCATAAGCAATAAAAACAAAATGGCTGCCAAAAAAAAAAAAAAACGTTTTAATGCATTTATTGCCGTTTAAACATTAAACATTAGAACTAAACTATGCATTCTCAGAATATTTAAACATGTAAACAATGAAAAAACAACATTAACATGAAAGGGACATTTTTTAATGGCTGCTGGAATTATGCCAAGGTACCAAGGTACACTGGGAAGCATATCTCAGTGGAAATATGCAATTATGCCCAGCCCGAAGGGGGGGACTTGGAATACACATGACCCCAGGGGGCTGCATATGGAGTAACACTGGGGTGTCCAGCCGCAAGTGGAATATTTCAACCCCAGGGGTGGCAAGGTGGCTTGCCGAGGGAAAGACACATGCTCAGAGAGGCTTACAGTGGAATACACACATGGGGGTCGCCCAGAGGGGGAACCATGCACATGGAGGCACCTAGCCAAGCGTGAAAGCTGCCGGTGGCATAACTCTGGCGTTGACGTCAACAGTGCTGGAGATACTCAGGGCCTGAGGAGAGGCTCCCCTGTGGAGAATATTGCACGTATCCCGTCCGTGGAGAGGAATGGCGAGCAAGCAAAGACACCTGAGCAGAATCTAGTACCGGCTAGTTGAAGCGAGTACATGAGAAGAAACTGGCTCCACTCGGAGATTGTAAAATCTCGCAAACGTGTTAGGTGTCGCCCAACCTGCAGCTCTACAGATGTCTGTTAGCAAGGCGCCATGCGCTAGAGCCCAAGAGGATGCCACACTCCGGGTGGAGTGGGCCGTCACACCAAGGGGGCATGGTCGACCTTGCTGCTGGTATGCCAAAGAAATGGCGTCCACTATCCAGTGAGACAACCTTTGCTTGAAGAGAGCCTTTCCCTTCAGCTTCCCACCATGACAGACAAAGAGCTGGTCCGAGGTCCTGAAACACTGCGTTCTGTCTACGTAAGCATGGAGGGTGCGTACTGGACAGAGCAGTGCCAAGGCTGGGTCTGCCTCCTCTGAGGGTAGCGCTTGCAGGTGGTGGTCTCAAAAGGGTGTGGTGGGAACCTTGGGCACATATCCAGGCCGGGGTCTCAGGATCACGTGAGAGTTAGCCGGCCCGAATTCCAGGCACGCTTCGTCAACCGAAAATGCCTGCAGGTCCCCTACCCTCTTGATGGAGGCCAATGCAACCAGGAGCACTGTCTTCACTGACAGGAACTTAAGCTCCACTGATTGCAGAGGCTCAAAGGGAGCACACTGCAGGGCAGTTAAAACCACTAAGAGGTCCCAAGAGGGAACGAGAGGAGGGCGAGGAGGATTCAGTCTCCTCGCTCCTCTCAGGAACCTGATGATCAAGTCATGCTTTCCAATGGACTTACCTTCAACTGCGTCGTGATGTGCGGCAATGGTGGCAACATACACGTTGAGGGTGGAGGGAGACAGCCTTCGCTCCAACCCTTTTTGCAGGAAGGAAAGCACGACACTGATATGGCCTTTCGTGGGTTCTTGAAGTTTAGAAGAACACCAGTTGACGAAGAGGTTCCACTTCAACGCATAGGCATGTCTCGTGGACGATGCTCTAGCGGAAGTGATGGTAGCCACCACCGCTGGTGATAGGGTACTCAAACCTGCCTCGTCCCGTCCAGGAACCACACATGGAGGTTCCAAAGATTGGGACGAGGGTGCCACAGGGTGCCTTGTCCCTGAGAAAGGAGGTCCTTCCTCAGAGGAATTGGCCAGGGAGGTGCTGTCGCGAGGAGTACTAGTTCGGAGAACCAGGTCCGGTTGTGCCAATACGGGGCAACCAAAATTACCTGCTCCTCGTCCTCAGTGATCTTGCGCAAAGTCTGCGCAAGAAGGCTCACTGGGGGAAATGCATACTTGCGGAGGCCCCGCAGCCAGCTGTGCGCCAGTGTATCCGTGCCGAGCGTGCCCTCGGTCAGGGAATAAAACAGGTCGCAGTGGGATGAGTCGTGGGAGGCAAACAGATCTACCTGTGCGTCCCCGAACTGATCCCAAATCAGCTGAACCGACTGGGGATGGAGTCTCCATTCTCCAGTGAGAGGCCGAAACCGAGACAAATCGGCTGCACAGTTCAGGTCTCCCGGGATATAAATGGCTCGAAGCGACCTCAGATGCTTCTGACTCCATATGAGGAGGTGACGGGCGAGTTGCGACATAGGGCGGGAGTGCAGACCACCTTGTCGGTTGATGTACGCTACTGTCGCGGTATTGTCTGATCGGACTAGTACGTGCTGACCCCTGAGCAACGCACAGAAGCGGTGCAGAACGATACATACAGCCTGCAACTCGAGGCAATTGACATGACAAAGGCGCTGGGGTCTTGTCCAGGAGCCCACGGCAGCATGTCCATTGCACATGGCGCCCCAGCCCATTGTGGCGGCATCTGTGCAAAACTCGTTCTATGGGCACTCCAGCCCATAGAAAACTGAGGTTTGTCCACGGGGTGAAGGTCTGACGGCAGGTAGAAGTCACTGGGACTCGGTGCATGCCGTGTTGCCATGCCCACCTCGGGACTTGATCGCGAAGCCAAAGCTGAAGCGGTCTCATATGAAGCAAGCCGAGCGGCGTTACTGCGGCTGCGGATGCCATATGCCCCAGGAGCCTCTGAAATAGTTTCGGTGGAACTGCACTCTTGCCCTCGAACTGACGAAGGCAAGTCAGCAGTGATTGCACGTGCACATGGCGGCCGAGTCGATTTCCATAAAGAGAAAAGAGATCCTCTGCACGGAGCAGAGTTTGCTTTTCTCCCAGTTGACCCGAAGGCCCAGACGAGCTAGGTGTCGGAGCACTAGGTCCCTGTGTTCGCAAACCTTGTCTCGAGAGTGAGCTAGGATCAGCCAGTCGTCGAGATAGTGCAGGATGCGAACCCCGTGTTCCCGAAGAGGAACAAGGGCTGCCTCGACAACCTTTGTGAAGACGCGAGGAGACAGGGCTAGCCCGAAAGGGAGAACCGCGTACTGGTATGCCTGCCCCTCGAATTATATATATATATATATATATATATATATATATATATATATATATATATATATATATATACTGGTATGTTTTATTTGCATATGTAAACATGACATTTCATAAAACTTGTAATACAAAAAATGTCTGTCTCTATGTAAGTGAAAAACTGGAAAGGTTTTATGGTGATATCTATAACTTAAAAATTTTACCCTATCCACCTGTAGTGTTTCGGCTGTGAATAATTCACCTACTGGTTCGATAATTACAAGAAAATGGGACCCTTATTTCAATGTTATACGGTGGATCCTTATTCAGGAGACATTGAACTTTCTAAAAATGTGGTATAACAACTTTTCCTCAAAAATGCCTACAGGGTTACACAATCTTGAAGATTCGGACCTGACTATTGTGTGTTAATAAAGCACATGTGTTGTAGCTAAAAAAGCCATGAGAAAATGAGATCAGGAGATGTTGGCTGTTTGTTGATGATATCATCATGTAACTGCCTGAATCTCTGATCTTATTCAGTGTTTAGTGTATTGATTATATAGGACTTAATATTTTTTTTAATATTATTTAATTTATAATAGAAGTCATTTGATTTGGCATGCCTACAGTAATATCAAACAATATACTTTTGATATATGAATATGAATATGAATCTCAACAATGGTGACAATCAAACAAAATAACCAGATAATCAGATCAACTCCAGCTGCATAATTTATTAAAGCCGCAATGCATGCTGGGAGATGTGGGTGATTTTTGATTGGTGGTACCCAGCATGCACTGCAGCATGAAGCATTTCATTGATTGTCACCATTGCTGAGAGTCATACGCTCTTGATGATGTCTAAGTAATAATGTAGAGGAAAAAGTTGAATGCACTAAATGTCTTTAAAATCATTAATATTATTTGATAAACAACATTGCTCTCATACTGTCAAATTAAATGGCTTCTATTATAAACCTTTAAAAACACAAGTCCTACATAATCAAAGCATTAGACTGAATTAGATCAAGGATTCAGGCCACAACATGATGATAGTATCATCATTGTCAATGAACAGCTAACATCACCTGATCTCATGGCTTTTATAGCTACAACAATTGTGCATTAAAAAGACACAACTATAGCAGCCAGAGTAAATTTTACATTACCAAGTCATGGGTCAAGAGCACAACTAAAGCAAACGCTAACCACCATCATGGTGACTTTAAAATACAAAAATATTTATGATTATTATTTATGATGATTTCATTACCCCCGAAAGTTAAATAAAGTAAATCTGGTTAGTTTTAAGTGAAGCTGGTAATAAGTGTACGGTCAAGCATTTCACATTTTTGTTTGGCAAAATGACATCAGCAGAGGTCAAAATCTTGACATCAAATTGACATCGATACTTTGACGTCAATATGACTTTCATTTTTGACCTATTTCTTGACGTCATTTTGACATCAAGGTGCCCGCTGGGTAATGTCCACTCCAGCATTAGAGTGCAACCATTCTTAAACCTTATTGTTGCACAGCGGCAAAAGTAAAAATAAAATCACACACTGCTCAATTGAATATGAAGGCAAATGGCTTGCATTAATTCAACCATATTTATCAATTCAATATTAAGCTCAAAAAAGTTTTTGACTCACCAATCGGTAGATTATTTGCAGCCTACATTAAATTCATCCGCCGCTCTTTCCACGTGAAGACGTCGATCGCAGCTTTGTAAAACTCGTCTTTACGGGCCTTCAGTTTGCAAAGTCTCTGGCTCTCAATTTAAAACATTTAACTCTGTGATGACAGCCGATGCTGTCATTTTGGCTTTGAATTTGGCGCGGGGATAGGGCATGTAGCCTAGGCTAGCTGTGGTGTAACGTCAATGACGTTAGCTGCGCAAATGTCCAGTGATATCTCGATTTTAATTGGTCCATGTCTGATATGTTACGGAGATGTTACTGTCATACCATATTTACGTCCAAAGGCACAGCAGAGTTGTGCTTTTTGACGTACATGTTAAAGAATACAGGATCGAAGTGCGCATGCGCAACATGGGTTTTTCGCTTGCCGTCTGCAATGAATGGACAGTAAAAGCACTGCTTATTCTACGATTTGTTTTTAATTTGATTATGCGTAACTGCTACATTTGTCATCATAACGTCTAAATAATTAGAATAACACACATATTGCATATATAAATCACAAGAATAAACAGTAAAAATACAAATACAAGTTTATTATTTAATAAACATTTTTATTTTTGAATTTTGGCAGGGTAGGCAGTGCCTAGCCAGACCGCACTTCACTGACTTCTCTGTGTGTGTGTGTGTGTGTGTGTGTGTGTGTGTGTGTGTGTGTGTGTGTGTGTGTGTGTGTGTGAAACTCTTTCCGCACTGACTGCAAGTGAAACATTTCTTGTCTCTTCTTTTCAGTAAAGAAATATTTTCAGTCTGTGAGCGAGTTTTAGCTCCAGTTTTGACATGATGATGTTTCTCCTCCTCTTCACTCTCCTCATTCTCCAGCATCACGTCTGAAATTAAAGTAAGAAAGTTACATTTTAATAAATCCTTAAAAAGTGCTATGTAGACAATGGCTACATGAAAATAATCTCAATCCAGTGTAATGTTGACTGCATTACATTAATCCAGTTACTAAAGTTAAAAGAAAAATAATAATAAAAAAGTTTATCAGAAACTATAAATGAGATTTTGATTGATTTATGCTAAAAATCTGCCATTCTCAATATTGTTCAATTTTGGTGTTTTTAAAGTGTATTGCTAAAATAATAAATAGATAGATGAAAAATAAATATGTACAATATAAGACCTTAAGATCATATTCAGTTTGTTCTCCTGATGTTGACAATTAATATGAATGTTTATCAAATCTTGTTTCACTGACCATTTGATCAAAACAAGAAAATGAAAGACATTTGAATTTCAGGCCCTAATTTGTACCCTGCACATAGAGAGTGTGATTATTATCCCCGATATTATTTATCGATTAAACTGTTTATTTTCTGTTTCCGTAAATCTGATGAACTGCTTTATAATTTTAATGTTCTTCAGCCTCATTAAAGGCACAATATGTACGATTTTTTGTTTAAAATATTCAAAAACCACCCAAACAGAGTTTTATATTTTGTTGACTTGTGTATTAACATTATCCATAAATGGGACAGGGGACAATACTTGACAAATGCATTCACAGCCCGACTATGTTATTGAACTTTAGTACATAAAGTAATACATCCTTTCCATTCAACTTTTGGCCCACAACAATAAAATAACAACAACCAAATAAAAAAATTGTTTAGCTTTTAACACCTTTTACATGATACTGTTTCTTTCATGGCCACAGGTTAAAATAAAATCAGTTGCCAATACTGAAAAAAAAAAACACAATTTCAGTAAAAAATCATTTCAGTCCTCCTGATGTTCTCCTGTGTTCTTTCCTTATGTGGTCTTCTAGATCGCTACACCTTTATCTGACACTGACATGTATGTGCCACAGCTTTGCAGGTCATGCATTCTGCTTTACACGGATCCCGACCAAGACGAAAAGATGAATTTTCTCTGTAAATCATCTGTGAATTTACATTTGGGCTTTTTTTAACGTTTTTCATGAGCCATGTGCCACTGTTGACCAGCAAGCGCTGCACTGTCTCTGGTGCTCTCGTGGTGCTGAGGGGAAAGATTGAGATGCAGTTTGACCAATGTTTGCGTTAATCACATGACCAATGATGACGTACGAGAAGGCGGGACCTAGAGCAATGCAAAGACGGCAGGTGTGTTCGACATCGGCTGCGGCTGGATGTAACCGATCGGCGAGAGTAGCCGCGTGCAGGCGGGGAGGAGCTGCAAACGGAGACGTGAAGTCGGACACTTTCTGGTTCCCGTAGTGACCGCTCACGTGGTGTTTGCATACTTTACCACAGCTGAAGTGAAATAAATGCAATATTTGCCTAATAATGCACAGATGTTTCAGAGACATTTTCATTCAATACTTTATGTACTGCTTCATACAGCGTCTGTTTGAACAAGAATAAAGTTCAACATAACCAACTATCAATGAAGTGGAGTCTACGTTTTTTAAGCAGTTTTAATTTGATAAACATGACACAATATAGCATGACAACGACATGAAAAGAGTGTTCACTGTTATAATAAACTGATTTGAGAGCTTTAGAGGAACTAAAGGTGTTCGAAATAAACACGAAACACATGTGATCGTTGTCATGCGGTGAATCCGGCCAATCGTGTAACAGCTGTGTCGTCATCAGCCCTCGTGAAGCCCAGTGCAGCCGCTCTTGAGAAGCTGCGCTGGCTGAGTTCTCCGGCTACTCTCGAATTGCTCTCGCGGTACTTTGATGGCATACGTCACAGTCACGTGGCGTCGGCGCTGGATCAAGTCAGACAAAATTTCTAACCGGCATGCACTGCTTCAAGTCAGCCGCCGATCGGTCTGCGCAGAGCTGCATGAAGTCGAACAAGCCTGGCGACTGTAGAGAGCAAAAGCCGAATCCCGGACATTTTGGGCGATCTAGAAATCCCGTCCGGACGCATTTTCTAAGCTACAAAAAGAGGACGTATTGTGACATTTAGCAACACAAGTCATCCAGCTTTAATTAATATGATACTCTAATATCGATCTAGCTTATAGCACTGTGCAACAAGTGTCTCATAAATGCCAGAATGTAAAATTAGTTGTTTTATGCGATCAAATATGATCCATTTTTTTTTGTACTTTACAATTGATCGCAAAATTAGCGCCTTCTAGTACAAATGCACAGTTCTCACATTTATTTGTATATTAAAAAATTACATATCAGCTTGTGCCTTATAAGGCTGTGATCCTACAGAGAATACTTTAGTCATGTGACGCATATATAACAAATACATACTTACATGCATCAGTGGCGGCTGCTGGTCTTTCAAAGAGAGGAAGCTCATTTTCGACCTACATCATAAAAATCATCCATTTATATATACGAGGATTCCACCCTACGTTGCTTTTTAAGAAAATGCTCTGTGACCCTGTCGTACCAACTAGGCGTCTTTTCCAGTGACTTGACCAGTGTCCTCTCAATGGCCAGCAGAGTTAGCTATAATTGTATAAATGTAATAATATAATAAAGGTATAAATAATAATATAATAAAGTATAATACTACTACTACTAATAATAATAGTTTTTTAATTATTTTAATAATTATTACTAATAATAATATAAAAACATAATAAGTAATAATATAATAAAGTATAATAATACTACTACTAATAATAATAGTTTTTTAATTATTGTAATAATTATTTCTAATAATAATATAAAATATAAATAATAATATAATAAAGATATAAATGTAGAATTGTGTGAAATGTATTATGAAAATTGGCTAGCAATTTCGACGAGCAAATACCAAGGAATAGTCTTTCGACTATTTATCGTCTTAATCATACACTAGATTTAATTATATCACATGGAACCAATCCAACCGATATAGATATTATACCGCAAAGTGATGATGTCACTGATCATTACATGGTAACTTGCATATTACAGACTGCTGAAATTTGTCATGTTGCCCCACGTTATCGACCAGGCAGAACAATCCTTCCAACCACTGTTGTAAAGTTTTCTTTCTTCAAAGCAGAGACCAGGAGACTTGAGATGGATCTTATAAGCAGAAGAGATTTATTCTTCCAAGTAGTCTGTAGTTCATCATCATCATCAAGACTAACTCAATACAGTTGCCTTGCAAATTTATAGACATTTAGGGGGAGGGATTTACATTGAGGTTGAACAAAGCATGCAAATTAGGTATACAGGTTAAGGAACCTGCCCCAGACCCCAGCGTGTTACCAATCCTAATTCAATCAGCATAACAGTCTATTGCATTGCAAATTGCATAGACGAATCATTCGTGTGCTAATCCCATCAGTCTGAGTGATACTGGGACTCAAAGAGCCATTAAAGACAATAAGGAGAAAGTCAATCAACCTAACTATTCAACGTCTGGGCTCCGAAAGGTGAGAATCTCAGTGATCTGATTCATTTAAAACACAATAGAGAAAACAGGTCTGGCAGGAAAGGAGACTCTTGATACCATTATCCTAACCTAACCTTAAAATGCTAACTTCAATATACTCAACTTTTACTGTTGCAAACTAAATTAAACATTTAATAAAATATGTAATCCAACACCACTATAGATAGATTTTAAAATAGCTTACCTGATCTATCTCAGCTGCTCAGTGAACCCAAACAAACAGATGAACTAGAGGAAATGACTAGCACTATGAACACCATTTTCTCTAGTACATTAGACATTGTTGCACCAATTAGATTAAAAAAGGTTAGAGGGAAAAGTAAAGCACTATGGTACAACAGAGCTACGCATGTTATCAAGAGAGAAACTCGTAATTTAGAGCGTAAATGGAAACAAACTAATTTAGAGGTCTTTAGAATCGCGTGGAAAGACAGTATGTCACGTTATAAAAAGGCCCTAAAAGCAGCCAGGGCTGAGCATCTCTGCAAACAAATAGAAAATAACCAAAATAATCCAAGGTTTTTATTTAACACCGTGGCTAGACTAAAAAATAAACAGACATCACCTCAGCAAAATATTCCGTTACAGTTTAGTAGTAATGATTTTATGAATTTCTTCACTGAGAAAATAGAAAGCATCAGAAACACAATTGTAAATGTACAATCTTCATGGTGTCTTATGATTCAGCCTCAATTATCGCCCCTCAAGAACAATTACAGCGCTTTGCAACTATAGGAAAGGAAGAGCTAAATAAACTTATCATTGCATCTAAACCAACAACATGTTTATTAGATCCTATACCAACTAAACTATTGAAAGAAGTGTTACCTGTAGTGGAAGAGCCTCTTCTCAATACTATTAACTCGTCTTTATCTTTAGGTCATGTTCCAAGAATATTCAAGTTGGCAGTTATAAAACCTCTCATTAAGAAACCGCAATTAGATCATAATAACATAGCAAATTATAGACCCATTTCAAATCTTCCATTTATGTCTAAAATACTAGAAAAAGTTGTATCCGCTCAACTAGGCTCTTTCTTGCAAGAAAATGACACCTATGAAAAGTTTCAGTCTGGATTTAGGCTGCATCATTAAAATCACAAATGATTTACTTTTAGCTTCTGACCAAGGCTGTATCTCAATACTAGTTTTACTCGATATTAGCGCTGCGTTCGACACTATAGATCACAAAACACTCCTAGATCACTTAACCAATCCCCTCAAACCGTTAGTCGTAATGAGCGAGAGATGGAGAGGAGGAGCGCTAGAGTAAAACCCTGCCCTCTGTTCAATATTCCTTTTCACTGGGTAATACGCCTAGCCTGGTTCTACCAGACTCTTGTACATTTCATTTGTACAGAGAGTCTGGAATCTCTCCATTGAGAAACGTTTACTTCCTTGTAGGCGGGTTCTCTGTTAAAGTTCAAAACTGTTGGATCTGCCCAGAGCAGAGATGGGGACTCGAGTTTGAGACTCGGACTCGAGTGCGACTTAAGTCGCACACACAGTGACTTCAGACTTGACTTGAGACTCGTCCTCGAAAGACTTCAGACTCGACTCGGACTCGAGCTGCGGGACTCGTGAACAATGTTTATTTTTTTTTAAAACGTCTGATGAGCTCGCTGTTATTCCCCTCCCTCCGTTACCTATAACCTGCCTACGTAACACGTGAAGTACTATCTGCTGCGCGCGTCCAAACCGTCCAAACATGAGAGGACAACAAACATGTACCGCACCGGCCGCTGGCTGCTGTGCCGTTCATCGTAAGCTTTGGGTTTAAAAATTTCTGCAGGGCTGCCAACTGTCAAGCATTCACCGTGAGACTCACGCGATTGACAGTTTTCACACGCTCTCACTCACACCACACATACATTTTCTCACGCAGAGAAAACTCGCGAAGAGGACACGGTCACGGAGACCGACAGACTAGACAGAGTAGGTTACTTAGGTTGTTACTTACTTCACTCAGCTCTCAAATTCTGTCAATTCTATTACGAAATTCAAACAATAAAAACCGTTTTGGCGCTTGTAAATGTGACGTGACGGATCCCTAACGGCACGCGAACAGACCCTTTCTACTAGCTAATAGTAAATAAACACCAACACTGTTGAAAGATACAGTACAACTTATCGAAATGTATATTCCATCCTCATACATAATATCGATCAATCAGTGTTTTTTCATCCGCGGAAAGGGATCAATAAAACAGCAGGAGAACAATGTCACATAACATTTACCTCAGAAAAGCCCTTTAATGATCATAATATGGGCTATAGCATGTTAGTTGGCTAGAAAAAAAAGAGCTTTGAGAGTATTTTGCTAAATATGTGTACTATATTACGTAGGCTATTTATTATATTTTTACTTAACATTTTATTTTACTTTTACTAAAGTTGTTATAATAAAAAAAACGCATTATATTTAATTTGAGTTATTTTTAATACTACCAGCTGTTTACATCATTAGGTGAGTTTTATTTTTCTTGACAAAAATTAACACCTATATTGTGTACCTAATATTTATCCAAATATTAAATCAAATCACAAGAATTTAATTTAATTGAAATCGTGAAATTTGTGTCAAGCAATAATAACAAAACGTAGCTTACCAGAAATTGTACCATGTTAACATTGTAACATGTTGCCACTAAACCTAATAAAATTCAGTTTATGTCATGTTGCAATAGCCTGTTTACACTGATTATATACCAAAATCAAAGTTGATATATGATAATAAATAAAGGAGACAAACATATTACATGCTTTGAATTCCTTATATATCTATGCAGTGTTCTAAGCAGCCTGGATGGGTCGCTGTACTTGATTCAACACTTATTATAACCACAAGAGACTTGAGACTTGACTTGGACTCTAGCTCAGAGACTTGAGACTTGACTTGGACTCTAGCTCAGAGACTTGAGACTTGACTTGGACTCTAGCTCAGAGACTTGTGAGCATCTCTGGCCCAGAGTCACTCAGGATCTGCTATAGCCAATCGCTAACGTGTGGTCGTGACGTATGTCATGCGCCGAAACCGGCCGGAAACATTTACAAATTCAAAATGTATAAGGACAGTGATGTATTCAGTCAACTGTCGAAGCTGGGTCTAATCATTAACAATACGCCGCTGCGGTCATTTCAGATCTGCCGCAAATGCTGTACAGTGATCACCAGGCTACTGCGCGATACGGAAACAACTTTTCTGCCTCCTTCACTTGGTCCTCCATTAGTGCAACAAGAGGGGAGACGACAACAACTATCGGCTTTGCATGCCTATCGTTCCCCTTAGCTAACTCATTCACCACTAGAACTGCCATGGCGGTCATTTTGACCGTTTTGAATTTTATATCTGCAATAACTTTGTTGAAAAAATAAATACAATCCTGCTGGTACCTGACTTTTCCTAAAAGTGTCTGTATTTTCATTTAAAATGTTTTTCATATAAATTACCTATGTAAATTACACATAAGGCAAAAAAAAAAAAAAAAAAATGAACATATTTACCTATTTCGGCCATAAACGGTCATATTGACCGCACTGAATTTCGCGGTATTATTATACCAATATACGCAACACTAAAATGTGGTAAAAAATACACTAAACATATTCAACAACAAATCATTTAAATGTAATGATATTCAGAACAGAACAAGAATGAAAAAATAACTAAAGCCAAAATGAAATGCTTTATACGCGAAAGTGAAAGTAAGCGGCGTTGGGCTCACGTAACTCTCTAATTAGAATTTGCGATGTATTTGGATGCTAAACTATTCTTTATCCTATAGGCTTTGAACTTCACTCACGTTCCAATATCGACGGAAAAAATCATCCTCTTCCTACGCATAAAATGGTACGAATTGTAGCCTACTAGTACTGAGAAACAGAGCAGTGGAATTTTTATATGTTAGGTTGACTAATTTATACTGTATGTCGGCGGGCGCGGGCGCGATCGAACAGTGGAAACATTAAAACATCTCCGTCATTTTGTTCAGGGCATCTACGAATATTATTTATTTATAAATTATAATTAAACTTGTTTAAATGTACAGTTTGGTGTTGTTTTGTTTTTAAAAGACATCCTAATACAATAAATGCATTAATCTCTCAATTGGGGATTTATCATTAAAGATAGAGTTTTGAATAGCGATCAAAATGACCGCTTGTGGCAGTTCTAGTAGTTATGGAATTCTGGCACTTCTAGTGCTGAGTGAGCTGGAAAATCAAACTTTTCCCGAACCCCGTGGGGAGGAGGGCCACAACATCATGGCCACCAACAAAACTTAGCAAACATTGTTCTTGCTCCGGCTTTAACTTCTGTATATTCGGCAGTTTTGCAACAACGGACCGAATAGCTTTTCTCACATCTTTCTCCGCTGCCATTACTCCAACTCAAACTGACGCACTACATCAACGTCATCGTTCTCAGCCACTCCCTCTGTTCGCTGATTGGTCCTCCAAAAAAATTGGTTTCTGGAAACCTAAGAATATACAGCAGTCCCAGACGTAGTACTGAAGGAAAATGAAATTGAGCGGAAGTACGTAGGAGGGCGGAGCCAGGCTATAATACGCCACAACACTGGAGAAAAGTTGTTTGCAACTTCCGGTTCACGCAGACTTTAAAGCACGAACAAACAATGATCTTTTGTGATTGCGAATAAGTGCAGTGTCCTGTGAGTGTAACTCTTCCGCTGCATTAATATGTGATGTGAATGTACGTCGAGTTTTACAGTATTGGGACTGAGGCGCCAACTGCAGCTGATAGAATGTGCGCTGTAGCACGATACTACCATATTTTAGTTTCCATTCTTATTGTGTTTCCACAACAATGTAAGTGAATAAATCTACTGAAATTGCCACAATAACAGTGAAGCGTGATGTGTAAGATGTAGGGCTACCACATCTTTAAATTACAGTAGCCTACTATTAGTATTATTTGAAGTTAACATAAAATACATAGACGTAGACGACCTACACCAAAAAACTAGTTTAGGATAAATTCCTTAAAATTGGGCAGTTCCAGTGTTATGGACGTGACATTTGCAGTCAAAAATTGAAATATAAATAATCAGAAAATGCATTTAATACCAATATATTGAAATGTCTGTTTATATATCCATAGGCCTACTCCCTTAATAAAGGAGACCAGACATTAGAAAAATATCAGTCTACACATGCGCTTTATATTTAAAATGAGGGAAATACACATGACGTGACACTAAAAAAATCTTTAACTTTTAGGTGGCAAAATATTTTTTAGTAATTCTATGAATTACACTGCGTAAACCAAAAGTAATATACCCACCGGATGAAGAAGGATCGGCCTCCACAGAACATAAAATCTTCTTTTTATTTTATTTTTTGTATTCGCATTTGAAGAAAAAACAATGTTACGGACGTCAGTTATTCGTTACGGACATGAACGCTCTGAAAGCGACTTTAAAACGTAAATAGAAAGCACAAAGCCTTTCTTTAAAATGAATTTAGTTTTATATTAATTGCATTTTAATCAATGTTTCATCAACCAATTGCCTGGATTTAATAAATAATTAATAAATAATAAATAATTTAATAAATATAGCCTAGTAGAAAATAGATAATAAATTAAAATGGTAAATGGACTGCATTTATATATCGCTTTCACAGACCTATGGCCACCAAAGCGCTTTACATAGCCTCACATTCACCCACTGACAGCGGTGTCAGCCATGCAAGGCGCCATCCATAGACTGTAAAAAATATGGACAAAGCGTCTGTGACGTCACCCATAGACTTTCTGAAGAACGGGTTTGAAGCCGTTTATGGGGGTATGGGCGGCGCCATCTTGGAAAATCTTGGGAAATGCTAACCCCGCCCACCTTCTGACGCAGCGCGCGTCACTCAGCTCGCTCTGCTACTCCGGTTATATTTCAGGCAATGAACTATTTTTTTTTTACAGTCTATGGCAACGAAATATGTTATAAAACACCACACTAACTCTTTTCGTTTTCATTTAAAGAAATCTTAAACATTATAGCCACACAAATGTGGTTCAGGCAACACATATTGATTATATTCAGCTGCACATAACGTTTGCCTATTTATGAAAAACAAAACAAAATATAACAAATCTGCCTCTTTTCATTTTAAATATAATATAAAAATATTAAACATTTTATGGTCCAGGCAATATGTGCATTTGTACTAAACAACAGATTTTGCAGTAAACAACATTACATATCATCTTCGTTGTATTAAAATGACTAAACTCAACCCAGTCTCTTTTTGTTAAATTTCAGTTTTATAAATGTTAGCCATTATAAAAGTATAAGTAAAAGGTACAAGAAGCTATACAAATAAAGCAAACAATTCAATCAAACATACAAAGTCAGCACAAGTTTAACCATACATCGGTAAAGTTAAATAGCTTATAAAGTTATGAAACTTCCCCTCAGCCAAAACGATTGCCCAGGGAAAAAAATATAGATTCACGAGACCAAAAATCGCCCATTAGATATACACAAGATGAATTATATCCCATGTTTAACCACTACAGAGACGCCAGAGTCCGCGGCATTGGCGGCAAACCTTAGAACGTCAAGCCGATGAAAGACCGTTCCAGGCGGGGTACATCGCGCCGAGCACCCGGTCATCGCTGGATCAACTGGATAAAATTTTCATAAATCTTTAAATAAACCACAGATTTGAGCTTTAAACAACTACATTCTCGCCTGAAAAACTCTTAAAACTACATTTCATGATACAGAAACAGAAGTATTATATTTCAACTGTATTAAAAAATGGCGCTTCTTATGTTTTCATTCTCTGTGGCGCAGCCTAAGCTGTCAATCAAGCTGTCAATCAAAGTTAACCACGCCCTTATTGTCATACATTTTATATCTAAATACGATCTAAACTAACGAGTTAGAAAAAAATTCACTACCCTCGCCGTTGTCAGGCACTCGGAACCTATCGAAAAATACAATAAAAGTCCATGGGACCAACCTGTAAAGACATGAATTTATGCTGTGAAAACGGACATTTTAACATGGGGGCTATGGACATTTGCTCCCTTTTGGGACCTTCCCCTAGCGGATTTTCGATGTATTGCAGTTTTTCGCACTTCTGGGTAGGCTTCATTTTTCAGATCAGAATGTTGCCGCTTGGCGCCATCCAGCTCTTCGGGGAGCAGCTGGGGTTGGGTGTCTCGCTCATGGACACCTCGACACTTGGTCAGGTGGAACCGGGGATTGAACCACCAACCTTTCGGTTTGTAGACAACCTACATGAACCACTGAGCCACTGCCGCCCGCCCAAAAAAAATCGTGATACGAACCAAATCGTTGGTTTGGTCTATCGTTACAGCCCTAGTAAGATGAGAAAGCAGGAGTTTAGTCATTTGTCATGGTTGTAAAAAAATAAAAACGGCTATCTGAACATCTAAACGCAAACCAGGCCTACATAAGTAATCAGGGAGGGTCATACCTTTTTTCACAATCATTTTGGAGGGTCATAGAAAAATTTATTGATGGCGAAGGGAGGGTCAAGTCTTGTTTGACTACAGATCTCAAAACTCCTCCGGTAGCCCCTTAAATAAAAAACGAACAGTCGAGAAATTTAAAGCCCAAAGCAATCACAATATTTTAATGGCTTAAATGTAACTTAAATTCTGAAATTATTTATTCTTGATGCAAGAAGAATTAACGATTAAAGTTAGCTTGTAAAATAAAAAGTTTAAATGTGACATATCTCTCTGCCAAAAAAAGAAAAGAAAAATAACAAGAACAGTTTGAATCTGTAAAAAAAAAAAAACGTTTCCTTCATAAAAGTATAAACAAACTATGATAAAAATGCATCATAAAAAATTGACATAACATTTAACTCATATTAAAGTATAAAGATATTTATTTATACCATGAAGCAAAATTATATACAAGAATGAAACGTCAAGATGTTCTTTGAATCTCACAGTAGAAACTGCTGGTCTTGAAGATTAACTTTATTCACTGTGACAAATTTAGATGATGTTTTTGTTCTGTCGCTCGTTGTGGCTGGTTAGGACAGATTTTGAAGAGATGTTATTGCTCAATGGTGTTATTGTGTCACGTTCGGTGAGGATGCGGCATTATACCTGAAACTTTTGGTCTTGAAGATGATCTACTTTCTGTGATTGTATTTATTGTGACTGAGTAGAGAAGATATCTGAGTGAAGCTCTTCCCACATGGAGTGCAGTGATACGGTTTCTCTCCAGTGTGGATCCTCTCGTGTGTTTTCACATGATCTGACCGACGGAATCTCTTGTCGCAGTGTGAACACTTGTAAGGTTTCTCTCCAGTGTGAGTCCTCCAGTGCAGTTTCAAATGTCTAGCGGTAATAAAACTCTTCCCACACTCAAAGCACTTATGAGCTTTTTCACCAGTGTGTATTTTCTGATGAACTCTTAAACTGTGCAGATGTGAAAATCTTTTTCCACACAAAGAACAGGGATGTGGTTTCTCCTGTGAATGAACTAACATGTGGTTATTCAGGCCTGTAGCCCTCGAAAATCTTCTGCCACATTGATCACATTCATACGGTTTCTCTCCAGTGTGGATGTTCATGTGTTCCTGAAGGCTTGATGATTGATTAAAACTCTTCCCACACTGATCACATATGAACGGTTTCTCTCCAGTGTGAATCCTTGTGTGAATCTCAAGACTTATTTTGTATTTAAAACTCTTTCCACACAAAGAACATAAATGTGGTTTCTCATGTGAATGAACTCTCAGGTGGCTCTTCAGGGCTGAAGCCCTCAAAAATGTTTTGCCACATTGATCACATTCATACAGTTTCTCAACAGTATGGATGATCATGTGTTCCTGAAGGGCTTCTTGTTGTGTGAAACTACTCAGACACTGATGGCAGATGAAATATTTCTTGTCTCTTATTTTTAAAGAAATGCTTTCAGTCTGTGCGGGAGTTTCTTCAGTTTTGACATTATGTTTCTCCTCTCCAATGTCCTCATTCTCCTCCATCAGGCCTGAAACTAAAATAAAAATCATAGTTTTAGTGCATTTTTATTAATTGATACCACAGATGAGGTATATTGAACGCTTATGGGAACATTCTATCATTTATTTGTGAACTGATGAGAGCATTAGGAAAATAATAATTCTGTTAAAAAACATGAGAAACGGCAGCGCGTTTCATTCATATGTTGACATTATTGTTTGTATTTGCACTGTAAACTTTGGGCATTATAGTTTTTCTGTGGTAATTTTGGGTCTCTGTGGGTAAAAAGAAAACGTTTGAGTTCAGACAGCCAGAATATACCCTTAAATATTATAAATCATCTCTATTTAAAAGATTATAGTATTACTTATCACATCTGACACAAACATATAAACTACAACAATATAACACCCATTTTAGAGTTTGGTCTTTCAGATTCCTTTCATTAATATTACATAACTGATTATCATTACAATTATTGCCACATTAGCAATTGTTTCTATCCCCACGAAATTTCCTCACAGATCAAAACTTACAAAAGTTTGAGATTATACATTCAATAACACTACATTATCTCTCTCAAAACGAAACGTATGACAAGTTGTCCATGTATGAATGATTTCAAAATTTTCCTGATGTTCGTTTCGTGTTGAACTAAATCAGTCAACAGACGCCAGCAAAGACGCACATTTAGCGCTTTATCCAATGAAAACAGTTCAGAAATAACCCTGTAAATGTTGCTGAAACAAACTGTAAAGTGTATTTTATGGGTGTGTAAATACGCGAAATATCTGAAATGCAGAACTCACCTCAGAAGACACAACAAACGCGCCGAACGTGGAAGGACACGACTGATGATGACGTCAGCGGGGTGATGCCAAATAAACGCGCCAAATATTGCAAACTATTTATACAAATTATATAACTAAATATAACATGTATAACGTACACTAAAATAACGCTTAAAGTTCCTGTAAACAATAATTTAATCAGTCATGTGTAGGATTTAAAAATAACTTATTAGACAGGTCAAGGATTTATTTAAAGGTTTTAATTATCATTACATTTAAAACATGGAAAGACCAATAGCAATCATAATAGTTAATGGCTTTCAGAGTAACCTAAAATTATGAATTGATCATTTCTTAACACAAATAGAATCAACAGACAATAAAACATTTCTGTGTCCAACTTTTGGAGCTATACGCATTGTAAAATTAAGAGTCATTATGAAAATACAAATATTATTTTTGTAGTATAAAAATAATGAGCTTAATTATTATGTAAACATTTACAAATGATGTTTAAAAAAATGTTTTAGTAATTGATTAAACTATTAATGAAGTCTGTATTCCTCCAGGAGGCGCTCAACATAATAACTGTTATAAAACATGGAGAAACTCTTGAACCTAAAAGTGAGAAAACTTTATTGATAAAATCAAGCAAAATAGCAAATGTACAGACGTCCAACAAAGAGCACACACTCTCTTACACCAGTATTTTCTGACATACAGATATAAAAACACTTTGATGTCATTTGCTCAGCTTCTTTCCAGAGTGGATTCTCATGTGTCGGTTTATCTTTGATGGTGAAACTCTTCCCGCATTGATCACAAGAGTGCGGTTTCTCTCCAGTGTGGATCCTCATGTGAACCTTGAGACTCTGTGTGTGTGAATGTGTGTGAGAACTCTTTCCACACTGACGGCAAGTGAAACATTTCTTGTCTCTTCTTTTCAGTAAAGAAATATTTTCAGTCTGTGAGCGAGTTTTAGCTCCAGTTTTGACATCATGATGTGAACGTACGGGGGGCCAATGATAGGACGAACGGTAGAACAGTATATTTGGTACGCCTGTCCCTCGAAAGCAAATCTGATATGTAAATTTACACTTTTGGGAGTACTTCGACTGGTGCAGTAAAAAGTCATGCCTGATCCTCTTCCTCTCACTTCTATCAATAGTGGAAAGAGGATCAGGCGTGACTTTTTACTGCGCCAGTCAAAGTACTTCCAAAAGTGCTATTACGCCATACATTATAATTATCCTTTTTAACCCACTTAGAAAAGCGCCACGTTTTATTTTGTGTCACCATACTTGGTCGTATAACCACTCGTGTAACTGTTTTTAAATAGGGAAAACGTTGATGTGTTTGGTCACTTCTAAATTCATTGCTGTTAGATACCATTGAATATACTGGGGTAAGCTAAGTGCTTTCAAAGTGTCACCGCGCGCTAGAGCGATTAAGTGCACGCACTGAGATGAGAGAGGTATGTATCAACTCGTCTTAGTTAAGGGAACACTCCACCGTTTTTTGAAATAGGGCTTATTCACCTTCTTTCCTACATTTAGATAGGTGGGCAAATGCATTTTTGTCTCAGTGCATGCATTGTTTTAGTTTGACAGGGTCGGCGCTAGCTTAGCTTAGCATAATGAATGGAATCCTTTGTTGCCAGCTAGCATGTCCTGAGTAAAAGTGATATAAAAAACAAAAAACAAAAAAAACAAAAAAAAAACCACCTAATTACTTCTTGTGGCCTGCGTATTCACAACGAGTACAAATAGCGATGCAGATTAACACTAGGCGATTTCCTATGCAGATATTGACTTGGGACTATATTAGGGGGAAGCACAGGCGAAGCACTGCTACTTAGGTGCAGAGATATCACGCCCAAGTAGCAGTGCTTCGCCTGTGCTTCCCCCTAATATAGTCCTTAATATATAAGCCAATATCTGCCTAGGAAATCGCCTAGTGTTAATCTGCATCACTATCACCACGTAGGCTCACTATTGGCCGACACTGGTCATGTGTGTGATGCGTGTGACGTATAACACAGAAGCGCTGCGCTAAAACACTACGTGAACCAGCTCGAGGTCCAGAGAGAAGGAAATGAATAGTGGAATAAAGTCGTTATTTTTGTTTGTTTTTGCGCACAAAAAGTATTCTCGTCGCTTTATAAACTTAAGATTGAGGCACTGGAGTCACTTGGACTATATTAACGATCTCTTTAATAACTTTTCTGGGCCAGCAAGTTTCAATCCCTTAGAAGCCTATGGAGGAGTGATCCAGCTCTCAGATTTAATCAAAAATATCTTAATTTGGGTTCCGAAGATGAACGAAAGTCTCACGGGGTTGGAACAACATGAGGGTGAGTAATTACTGACAGAATTTTCATTTTTGGGTGAACTAACCCTTTAATATGGATTATAAATATTTAATGTAAAAAAAAGTATATTCAAATAACAATAGTTTTGACATATATACACACACACACAACACTTTCCAAAACACCTTTCGAATGTATAATTTTAAATGTCTTTTCTCTGTTTCCATCAGGCACTACAGGCGTTTGGCTTACAGAAGCTTTGTCAGTTGGTGCTGGGCCCATCTAGGCAGAAAGATCAGGGTTGTAATACCATCATGTGTTGTCCTGTGTATACGGCAAAAATTCCCAGATGCGGAAGGCAGCTGTGTCGGATTCAAACTGCCCCTTGACTGACACATGCTCAGCAATGGCCTCCTCCAATGAAGGTCTGTCATACTGTGTGCGAAGACTGTCAGGCACTGTAATTTTATGCAGCTCCTTCATGTAGGGAAAAGGATCTGGCAGAACCTTTTCAAAAAGCAGTGTCATCAGATTGTAGATGTAGCCTGGAATTTTTTTTTGCAATACTGTAAATTAAGTTCTATGCACTTTGTGTGTATTGTATTTAGTTTTTTTTTTTGTAAATTACTAATTAAAACATCTATTCAAACTTACAGTACGTTGGGTTGGATGTCACTGGTTTTGTGGCGTACAATACTTTTTTAGCCTTGGGGAACAAAAGTCTGTACATTGGCTTTTCAGATGATGTAGTAGCCTTTGGGCGGTTTGCATTTTCATTGAAATGCATGCCAGCCAAATACAACCTAAAACAGCAGAAAAAACAAACAAACATGTAGTTACTAAAAAGTAGGAGTGACACAGTGTTATTATTTTTTCCAAGATAAATTTAAAATAATAAGAAATGACAAAGCATTCGAAATATTATAACTGCTTTTCAAATTACTTTATAGCTAATGCTAGGCTTCCTGTATTACATACAATTATGAAATAATGCACTGCAAAAAATGCTTTTCTTACTTAGTATTTTTTGTTTTGTTTCCAGTCCAAATATCTAAAAATTCTTAAATCAAAAAGCATTTACTAGAGAAGTAAAATGACATTAGAAATTCTATTTTGTTTTAAGATAAAAAGAAAGTAAGAAAAAAAATCTGAATTCGAATGGAAACCAAGATTTTAGATAATTTCGCTTGTTTTAAGCAAAAATTACTTAAATTACTTTCTTTTTATCTTAAAACAAAATAGATTTTCTTATGTCATTTTACTTCTCTAGTAAATGCTTCTTGATTTAAGAATTTTTAGATATTTGGACTGGAAACAAAACAAAAATATTAACCAAGAATTGCATTTTTTGCAGTGTGGGACTTTATGGTTCATTAAATGTCAATAAGATGCTTCTATACAACTTTACACTGCATACCTGCACAGCTTTCCAATAAAAGGAAATACCACACTTTTGGGGGCAAAGCGTGAAATAACACTGTGAAAGGCCTCCAAGGATGAGGTCTGGAAGTAAGGGCTGAGCTTTGCTACATCTTTGAGGACTCTGTTGTTAGTCAGCACCTTTTCAACTCTGTAAAGTGGTTTTGAACCTGGAATAGTAGTATGTATGAATTTGTGTGCAGGATAATGGAAACAGTATTAGCACTGTGGGACACACAGATGAATAACAGTCAGCCACTTTGATTGGTAATGGTAATAATAGGAAATTACGGAGCCCGGGAAGTCACCTGTGCAAAAAAAAAAAAAAAAAAAAAAAAAAAACAATCCGTGGCGACGGTTTTGCAATCCGTCCGCTCTGTTTATAAACCGTACTCACAAATTCTCAAACTGTTCCCTCGGTTTAACAAATCGTGCCCACAGATTAATAAACCGTACCCACGAGTTTCTAATCCACGCTCTCAGATTTGTAAACCGTGCCTTCAGTTTTTGCAATCTGTACCACAAATTCATAAACCGTGCACACGCTTTCGCAATCCGTTCCCACGGGTTTGTAATCTGTACTCACGGATTTGTGGCTCGCCTTCATGTTAGAAGAACACGTTGTTAACGAATCTTATTGTATATTGTTTTATTGAATATTAAGTGGAATACATCAAATTGACATACGTCTGCATGCTTAAAGTGATTCTCAATTGTAGCGGGTATGAGTGGAATATACGATTTAATATGAATAATATAATTCACTTAATAATATGTTTATAATAAAATAATTTATGAATGCTTTATTTTTAAGCAAAAATTCTGCAAAAAATTTAGGCCTATTTTATCCAAAACTGTAAAAGGTTAGGTTATAGCCTATAATAATAAAGCATTGATAAATTATTTGATGACAAACATATTACTACTGTATTACTAAGTGAACTCGTTTATAGTTCATTTATAACTCAAATAATAATAATAATAATAATAATAATATTAATAATCATTATTATTACTACATTTTAGGCAGGGCTCTACACTTTGAACAAGGAGCACAAATAAAATAAAAAAAATTAGGAGCACAGACAAATATTTGGGGGCACAGTCATTTTTGTTGTATAAGTTTATCATTATAGTTTTATTATTAGAATTATTCAACAATTAAATGTACAATGCTCATTTGTAAGGTTAAAAACATCAGACCAAAACTTTCAAACAAAAGATTTTCATTTAATTCTATTTTATCGTCATGTAGATTTCATTTATCATTGTATGTAGGCCCTACGTTTTATCTGAAATGAAGATCATCTGAGTCACTTGGCCAAGCTTTGTAGCCTGGTCGCCTTGACCTCTTTCCAGCAGACAACTTACCGTAGCTTAATTTATTTCACACACACACACACACACACACACACAAAAAAAAAGTTACAGACAGTTCTCCGCTTCGAACGTGAGCGCTCTAAAGCGGCACTAAAAGAATGTTTTAAAACTTTCACAGAGACCTCAAACAGAAAGCACACAGCCTGTCTTTAAATTTAATTTCATTTTGTATTAATTGTATCTTAATTTTAATTGATGTTTCATCAACCAATTGTCTGGATTTAATAAATAAGAAGTAAATAGCCTATAGGCTATTAGAAAATAGATAATCAGGACACGGAGGCGCTGGCGAACCTGGAGCTCGTCTCATAATGAACCGAAACTCAGCGTAGGCCGTAGCCTATTGCCTCACAGACCTGAGACATATAGATAGCTTGAAATGTCTACTTTTAAGCAGAACAATTCAAAACGAAAGAAAACAGACTGCGCTGCTTATGCAACTCGTATGAAATGTGCATTTCTCTCTGATGGCGCTGCGAAGATCGCGAGTCGTCAACTTCATCTGTCTAGCCGACAGACACTGACATAAAAAATAACTGTTTTATTAGTAAACAATTAAAATGTCTCCTGCTATATTTTACGTATTGCCTGTTCCTTAAAAACACTGACAGTGGGGTTTTTCACTGTTTTTTTTTGAGCAGCTGCAGACAAATTCTTTCGACACACACACAATATTAACACTCTGCACTTATGTTTTCGAAAAGATAATTTAACATATAAATAACAATTTTTAAATAGCCCACTTAAAGTGTTTATTACAAATAAATGACTAAATGCTAAAAATTAATACATTTTAATGAACAAAGATATGCGTTGCATTTACAATTCTGTGAAAACAGGGGGTGCTGCAGCACCCCCACTTCCCGCGGCCCTGTAATATAGTGTCTTACTCTGCCCCTCCTCATGATGATGTATTTGCAGCTGTTTCTATAGAACAATGCTGTGTCACTCGCACGAGTGCGCCTGAATATTTTTTCACGTTCGCACGCCGAAATTTTTACTCGCATGTGCGAGTGAAATGGGCTGTAGAGCCCTGATTTTAGGCTATATATTTAAAAGACGCTTTTGTCCAAAACGTACAAAAATTCGTCAAATATCTGTCATAATGCAGGTTAGAAAATAATAATAAAGTGCTAAGATTATCACAAATAAACAAAAAGATTTTGATGCATGTCATTCATATTAAATCCACCCATACCCGCTACAATTGAGAATCACTTTAAACATGCAGACGTATGTCAATTTGATGTATTCCACTTAATATTCAATAAAACAATATACAATAAGATTCGTTAACAACGTTTTCTTCTAAAATGAAGGCGAGCCACAAATCCGTGAGTACAGATTACAAACCCGTGGGAACAGTTTATGAATTTGTGGTACAGATTGCAAAAACTGAAGGCACGGTTTACAAATCTGAGAGCACGGATTAGAAACTCGTGGGTATGGTTTATAAATCCGTGGGCACGATTTGTTAAACCGAGGGAACAGTTTGAGAATCCGTGAGTACGGTTTATAAACTGAGCGGACGGATTGCAAAACCGTCGCCACGGATTGTTTTTTTTCCCCACAGGTGACTCCGTATGAAATATTATGCACTCACCAGGTTTGAAGCTTTTACTGCTGCCCTTAGACACTCGATGTGAATGTTCACATTGTGGGTATAATGGATCATCATGGATGTGAACATCCTGAATGTGATTGATGAGGGACTTCCACTTGGCTACCTTCTCTGGTCCTGAAGTAGAGGATGCTGCAGTCCAGTAAAGATGGTTTCTTATGCTGCGCTGCCACTTTTTCACTATTAAACAGTCCTTGTCTCTTGCAATTTGCTCTAACTTCTTTGACAACCCTAATCAATTGTAATACCAAAAAGAAATATTGTTTATATAATGTAAAAAAAAAAAAACTACGGAAGCGTATTGCATTCACTTGAGGAAAAATAATCTACTCTGTTTTTCTGAATTAACGAGTTAATGATCTCAAAATTACGAGATAATTTTTCATGAATAAAATGTTTTGCTCTGTTTTTCTGAATTAATGACTTAATAATTCAGAAAAACAGAGCAAATACATTTTATTTCAAGAAAAAAATCTCATAATTTTGAGAAAATTGAGTTAATCATTTTAAAATTTCATAAAAATAAAATTTTCCATAAAAAACTGTCCATTTATTAACATGAAATTTTCAGAATTCAGAATTTTTCAGAATCAGTACTAAGTACAGTTATAACCACAAGACAAGAAAGCTCAAACGTACCTTTCTCCAAATGCCAGACATCATAGTACTGTGTGACGTTTCGTTCTTTCAGAAACTCTTGAATCTGGGGATGTCGGTCTGTCACAATGCAGTCTAGCCTCACACCACATTCCTCCAGCCATTCCAGGCTTCGCTTTAACCCTTCTTTCTCCATGTGGTAGCTACCACCGACCTCATTACTCTGTGAAAAAATAGTTATCAGGGCAGTGAAAGTCAGTTATTTCATTCCTTTAAAACAGTAATCATATCCGACTACATCTTTGAAGTATAAAAGGTTTATTATAAGTAGCAATTGTAATTTATAATACAATTATAATTTAAAATAGTTTAATTTGAAACAGTGTTAATTTTGACAACAAATTTTGATTTAGTTATCAGTCTTTTGACTAAAATGCCATTTAGTTTTAGTCATATTTTAGTCATCTGAATTGTTTTAGTTTTAGTCTAGTTTTAGTCGATTTTAAGATTTTAGTCGACTAAAATATAATGGGTTTAAATTTAAATGCATTTATTTAGATTTTCTCTAACATTTCCAAACCCATATACTCCCGGAGAAAACATATATTAACCTGCTAATATATGACTTTAAAGTTTGAACGTGCAATACACATACAGATTTAACTACTGTAACTTAAAGGGATACTTCACTTTAAAATGAAAATTCTGTCATCATTTACTCACCCTCAAGTTGTTTCAAACCTGTATGAATTTCTTTCTTCTGCTGAACACATAGGAAGATATTATGAAGAATGTCAGTAACCAAACAGTTAACTGGAACCATTGACTTCCATAGTACTTTTTTTTCCTACTATGGAAGTCAATGGTTCCAGTTAACTGTTTGGTTACTGACATTCTTCATAATATCTTTCTTTCTGTGCAGCAGAAGAAAGAAATTCGTACAGGTTTGAAACAACTTGAGGGTGAGTAAATGATGACAGAATTTTCATTTTAAAGTGAAGTATCCCTTTAAAAAATATCTTAATATTAAATAAAACCACTTTTCCTAAAGTAGAAGACAGTCTTTTTTTCAATGAATGATATATGAATTCTTTATGACTACTTGCATACATCATTCTCTATTCTTTCAAGCAGACATATTTATTTGTATGAATTAGATATAATTAAACCTTATTAAAGCTATTAATGAGCAGTGAATGCTTATCTCTTTTTCTTTTGTTGCTTGATCAATATTAAGGACACAGACCACATTAGGTTTATTACCCACTGTCACTTTAAGACACTGGATCATGTCCAATGACATGCAGATCCAATGCACGCTTCGGGTCGGGTGTGTGCGCACAGATGACCGTACCGAATAGAACTCTTATTCAGATCTATATGTCTGCTCTACTCATTCTCCCAGACGTTTACATGTACGTTTTATGAGGCATGCAGCGCATGCCAACCCGTGTGCCGCTGGGTAGATCAGCATGTTACAGTACAAATGTGCGCATCTAACACAAACACAGGACATCAGTTCTGACTGGATCGCTTCCCAAATCTTCACTATTTTCGTCTAGTTTTTATTTGTTGACGAAAATGTCAATAGATTTTTGTCATAGTTTTTGTCATTCAAACCTATTTTTTATTTAGTTATCGTCTCGTTTTCGTCTGTGAAAAGAAGTGGTTGACGAAAATAATGACGAAATTAACAGTGATTTGAAACAGGCAAGGCATACTTCTGTTGCCACTTTTTTCTGGTAATTTTGTGTGCATTGACATGATGTGATCTGTGCATTTTCTCACTTGCACTAGCTGGATGTCTATTACGAGGTTCTTTTGAAGATCCATTGTGGTGTAGCTCCCATACTTTGCTGAATGGCCTAAAATGTCACAATACAAATAATATTTTATAAAATAGTTTACACAGAAACAAATTATTAAGACTGCAGAAGAACTTGCATCATCAAGCATGACACTTTACCTGGCGAATCAGCTCTCATATCGCCACCAATTATCACCTTGTCCGCCTCACAGAGATCCTTCACTAAATCCTCCTGTTCCTTCTTCCACTTATATATTATTAGTGGTTCCAGGTACATGCTGGCATGCCTTTTGAAGGTCCTGTATTTGAACATCTTCAAATGCATTGACTCAAAAACCTTCAAAAGAAAAACAATAATTATGCATTATACGTTTAAACTAGGGCTGTCAAACGATTAATCGTGATTAATCGCATCCAAAATAAAAGTTTGTTTTTACATAATATATGTGTGTGTATGGTATATCATTATTTTCTATATATAAATACACACACATCCATATATACATTTAAGAAAAATGTGTTATTTATATGTAAAATATTAATATATAATATAAATTATATATAATATAAATATATACACAGTATATACATGCAAATATTTCTTAAATATATACATGCATGTGTGTGTATTTAAATATAGAAAATAATTATATACCGTACACACACACATTATGTAAAAACAACCTTTTATTTTGGATGCAATTAATCACGATTAATCGATTGACAGCCCTAGTTTAAACTATTTCAAACAGGAAAAAATTACACCCCACAAACCTTTTTCATCTGGAAGAATGAAGCTCCAGAGAAGTACAGGGAAGCAGACAGCTGGAGGTTACCAACAGGGGTACTGCCAACACAGGGTTGGCTCTTCCACTGTCTGAAGTACTCACAATGCGGGCAAAGTTGATCAATGGCCAGAAAAGTCCCATTGCTACGAGGCTGAATATTGCAGGCTCTTGAACATACTGGACAGGTCTCAAACAGTTCAAGAAGACAGTTTTCAAACACAATATATTTGGTGTCTTCATGAGAGGCTTTGGATGTGTACATGCTATCACAAGAGAAAATTAATAACAAAAAATTAATGTAGGTTTTTTTTCCAACATAATCAGTTTTACGAGTCAGCAAAACATACAGTTCACATAAATGTATGCTAAACTTAGGGGGGGGGGGTGAAATGCTCATTTTCACTCAATCTCCTGTTAATCTTGAGTACCTATAGAGTAGTATTTCATCCTTCATATCTCCAAAAAGTCTTTAGTTTTATTATATTTATAAAAGAAAGATAGGCTGTACCGAGTCTTTACGTAAAAAAACGAGCGTCTGGAGGCGGGCCGTGCGGGCGAAGCTAAAGCTGTGCTAACGCGCCGAGCTAACAACACACAGAGACATTTGAAGCAGTTTTACTCACCGCCTGCGACCGCGAACCTTTATCATTTTGACTGCTCGATCCTTAAGCATTAGACGATCTGCAAATCCGTCGATCTGGGCTTTGTTTACAAAACAATCATCGTCAAAATGCAGGGAACAACAGTCTTACACAACTCCGTTGATGCTCAGGAAAAACAAAATCCATCCACTGGTCCCTCTAATGCTGGGTTCTTTGGGAATCTGTGCAGGGTTGTCTTGCCCTGGCAACCAAAAACCCACTTCTTTGGTGACATTGACTTCCCTAAAGCCGAGCACAGCGCTTTGATGAGGTACTGCTTTCGCTCTCTCGCTCTGGTCTACGGTTGCGCGCGCGCCCGCGCTCTTCCGGGAGTAGGGCTGTCACTTTACGTTCGAAAATCGATTGCACAATCGATCGGACCAACCAACACAAGTTTCGAAAACGAAAATAGGGAATCGATTTTAGCGGTCTTTTCTCGGAACGCGTCTAGCTCGTCAAGATATGCCCACAGCGAACGTGCATCACACACTAACTCTGACGCCTCATTCGCGCTGCAGGAATTTTTTACGCGCGTAACGCATCTTTGCATTGACTTAACATTAAAATCACTCGCGCCTAACGCGCTATTCGCATCTGGTGTGAACGCACCATGACAAACACACATTATACTTCTGCATAATGTTTCTATTTTTTCTACAAAAATGTGAATTCTGCCGGTATTCAGACAGTCTCATGCATACAGATACAGATTCCGGCTACGGTCAACAATCGCCTTCGTAGGCAACATTTGTTTGACTTTTTAAAACCGTAAACACAGGCATGTTGAAGACTGCAGTAATATTTTTCATTGATGTTATGGCAGTCCACTCTGCTTATTGCTTTTCGAGAATGTTGCACTCCTGTTTGTCATGGTGCACGAAAACTTCACGCCAATAAATCAACAGGAATATTGCTGACTTGTGCGCGTCTCAAGCACCCTCTTTACGTTCGTCCTAATGCCTGTTAGTTGTCCGTGGATTTGCCCATATTTGGCGTTTAAAATGGAAACGTCTTTAGACATGGAAAATCGATTTTACAATCGATTCAATGAACACATGTCTCAAAAATCGAACAGGATTTTTTCACAAAAGTGACAGCCCTATCCGGGAGAAGTGCCCTTAGGACCCATATAAGGAAATTCCGCCCTAGCTGACGTCACACAGGCCCATACTCGAAAAAAAGTTCTGAAACTTGTGACAAACCGGAAAGACAATTTTTGGCACAGAAATACTCCTTCAAACGTACAATTTAATTTTTGAAACTTTGTCCATGTTTAGCATGGGAATCCAACTCTTTAACAGTGTAAAAAACTCAGTTTGCATGAAATAGCATTTTACCCCCCCTCCCCCTTTAACATGATAAAGACAAATACTTACGAATGCTTTGATGGTTCAGTCACACTGGTGACAGACTGAGCAGGGTCATATGTAGTGTCACAGACTTCTTCAAAAGACACACTTTCTTCACCCTCCAATTCAAAGCGACGCCTTTTGGCAGGGCGAGGCCTTTCATCTGTTAAAGGTGTTGAAGTAAAAGTCTGTGAAGTAGTCCAGGGTTTGGCGACATCACCACTTGAAAGATTTGAGGACTGCTCTGTGCGTGTTTCTATGACGTTAGAAAATACAATGTACAGTTTTATTCTATCGATTGTAATTGCAGTATTATAAAAATATGGACTATAAATACCTCCTTTTAGGCAATAAAGCTTTTAAGCTTCTTATAAATAGAATTATGATGACAAAAGTAGTTAGGATTATATAAATAATACCTTTGCTACGACACTTGGGTCTCGTGGTTCGAAACGACAGCTGTGCGCCCACAGATGTATGAGTGGGTTGGTCAGTTTGACAGCCAACATCTTTTGATATGGGGCCTGAACATGGCGGTCTCTGAAAACAATATGCAAGTAAACTAAGTACACTGTGATTATTCATAATAAATGAAATTGCGTTTTAAAAAGTAAAAATGAAAATACTGTCATCATTTACTCTCCCTCATGTTGTTCCAAACCCGTATGACTTACTTTCTCCTGCTGAACACAAAAGAAGACGTTTTAAAGGTCCCGTTCTTCGTGATCCCATGTTTCAAACTTTAGTTAGTGTGTAATGTTGTTGTTAGAGTATAAATCATATCTGTAAAATTATAAAGCTCAAAGTTCAATGCCAAGCGAGATATTTTATTTAACAGAAGTTGACTACATCGAACGGCCTGTTTGGACTACACCCCTCTACTTCCTTCTTTAATGACGTCACTAGAACCGTTTTTTGACTAACCTCCGCCCACAGGAATGCTCCCTCAACTCTACCAAAATTCGTTTATGTACTTGCGCACTTCCAATAACCTACTGTGTTTACTCAGCTCTTACGGTGATTTTCTGAAGTAAAACTGAGCCTTATCTTTTGTGTGATGTACAATAAACTTTATTAAACTCATCAGTATATGTTTGATCATCATTCGGATAGCAGACTTGTAGGCTATTAATAAATAATGGATACATACAAACAGATGACAAATACGTTATAATAACCGTAATTAAACTACTAAACTATACCTGTTTCATCTCTATACAGCACTCTGACTCTGTAGGCATTATTGTCCGACTCGAACTGAACACGTTACTGAGAGTTTCTGATATTATCATCATTCCGTGAGATGAAATTGTCCTGAGAGACTGAGCCAGTGTTGCCAACTAATTTTCAGGAGAAGTTGCTAAAGCAAGATCAATTTGTTGCTAAAAGTTGCTAAATGACGCAGTGACGTCATTGCGCTATGACGTCATTACGTAATCGCAACGCAACACTACGCCATTATGTCACACGTTTATTATTTGAAATGCTAATTTAGATTTGTTTGTAAAAAATAAAAATAATAATAAAAAAATATATAAATAGGCATATATATATATATATATATATATATATTATATACAATGTATACATAGGCCTACATGCATACAGTATTTGTAAAAGTAGGGTAATACAAACAACACTTTTTCATGATCAGATTTTTTCATTTTTAAATACAACATTGATATTGTACAGTTAAACACTTTACAACTACATTTAATGTAGGCTATTTTCTTATCAACCAGTGAAACATGAAATGTGTTTAAATTATTTTGCCAAAAATGCAAAATGCATGCTACTGCTGCTGCTGCCGCCCGCAGCCTCTCTGCCTGGCTATATAGACCAGCCCCGCCCCCTGCGCTCGTTGTCTTTTGTTTTCCGGTTTTCACAGCGATTTCCGCACAGGAATTATGAATGAACCGCTCTGTCTATTTAGCTAGCTTGTACGTGTGTTGTTTGGATTAGAATCACTTTCCAAAAGTTGCTAAAAGTTGCCAAATAAATAAAAAAAATTGCTAAATTTGTTGCTAGGTGCTTTTTAAATAAAAAGTTGCTAGGGTAGTCTGAAAAGTTGCTAAATCTAGCAACAAAATTGCTAAGTTGGTAACACTGGACTGAGCGCGAGCTCATGAAGCTCCGCCCCCTGGGTCGTCCAGCAGCAGTACATTTGCATTTAAAGGGCACACACTGAAACAGCTCGTTTTTCTGAGCCCCAAAAAATGACAATTTAAACATGCTGTAAAAAATTATCTGTTGGGTATTTTGAGCTGAAACTTAACATACACACTATGGAGACATCAGAGACTTATTTTACATCTTGTGAAAAGGGGCATAATTGGGGACCTTTAAAGACGGTTGGTAATTAAACAGTTGCTGATTGACTTCCATGTTTTTTTCCTACTATGGAAGTCAATGGGGTCCATCAGTCGTTTGGTTACCTACTTTCTTCAAAATATCTTCTTTTGTGTTCAGCAGAAGAAAGAAAGTCATACAGATTTGGAACAACATGAGGGAGAGTAAATGATGACAGTATTTTCATTTTTGGGTGAACTATCCCTTTAAAGTTTTAAATACATTACTTACAGTTCGCGTCGTCGTTGTTGTTGAGCCCAGAATAGTCGGCACGGCCTTATCTTTGAGCAACAGTTTTCTTGCAAAGCCAGCATCATATTGGGATTTGTTCTCAAAACAGTCATCCTTAAAATGTATAGAACAAACGTTTAAATTAACACTGCCGTGACTGGGACGTCCGCAAGAAATAAAGTGCATCCATTTTTCCCTGACGTCTGGATCTTTCGGCAGCGCATTCAAAGATGTTGTTTGTCCACAGCCAGGAACAGCACATCTGCGTGGCATCGTAATTTTCCTGTACACAGCATAGACTGTAAAAAAAACAGACCCACTCGCTGTCCGTCGACTGAATACTCGGCGCGACAACGATACGAAATGTATGGAAAGCCACGAGGGCCAAAAACACGTGAATTTTAACACGTATTTCACGCGTTAAATACGTGTTGTTTACGCGTGACAAATTAGCGCGTGAAATACGCGTTAAAACCATAGACTAAAAAATAGGTTAAAACTCAGTTTGAACAGGTCAGAATGCTGAACACTTGGGTCTAACCATTTCTGTGAGCTTAGGGGGTGTACCGTTCATAGACTAGAGTACCACCATTTAACATGCTATAGATCAGCTTATTCAGCCTATTTATTTTGTCCTTTTTTGTATAACCTATAGAAATAATATATTTAAATAGCAGTTTTATGAAAATTTAGATAAAAATAAAAGTGCCTTGTTTTTCTCCACTCATGCCTTTTTGCAAATAAACACATTAGTGGACATTCTAGCTTTAACATCAAAGCATTAGCATTTGTGTAGGCAAATCAGTTACAGTGGAGGTTAGCAATCAATGCAGGTATAAGACAATCATAATCAATATCTGTTTTCGGAGAACAACGTGAACTTGTGTTGTGCTCACATTTACAGCTATCACAAGCATGTGGCGCTTATTGAAACCTTTTTGTTCAGAGATTGGGCACTCATCAGACAAACAGTAATTGAGTACACAGGTGATATTAACCATTTAAATTAATTTAAATACTTAAATATGGTATTTGCACATTAGAAGCATTCTAGCTGTAACACCATTCACCACACCTCAAGTTTTCTAACATTAAAAGCTAAAAGTTGGGGAAAAGTGTACAGATGTGGTTCTTGATCAATGCAATTGTAATAAACTTTTTTTTTCTGATTTCATTAAATTTATCGCTTAGGCGAGCAGGGTGCCACCAAGATGGCCAAATTACAGAAACGTCCTACACTCTCAGAAAAAAAGGTACAAAAGCTTTCGCTGTGGCGGTACCTTTTCAAATGGTACACTTTTGTACCTAAAGAGGTCCCTCAAAGGTATCGCCACAGCGACAGCTTTTGTACCTTTTTTCTGAGAGTGTATCTGTATCTTACAGGGATAGTTCACCCAAAATAAAAAAACGAGCCATTTAAGACTTTGAAATCCAGCAGTAAAGTGAATTGCAGTAGACATGAGGTGATAAAAGCATGAACAGCCATCGTTATTGTTTTATGATTAAGGAAAGGTTTGACTAGCAGACGAGGTTGATAAAAACTTGAACTTCAACTTGAATCTTTTTAATAAAAAGTACAATGTAAAAACATATGTACACAATAAGTATCAAATTATTTAATTATTTCAATGTTAGTACATAGTAGTTAAGGACACTTAATATAAAAGATAACTGTTATGGAGTGGTATTGCAGAGCAAATGGGCCTTGATGGTGAGTTTCATTTCACTTAATTGTGCCGGGGTATTTCTGTTTTACATTAATTGGGGGAGTTAATAACAGGAACAGTGTAATTAATAGTGTTTCAAAATGTTAATTAGTATATAAGTTAAAAGTATTATTTAGTATTTATCAATACTGTGCTAGTGTTTCAAAATGTTAATTAGTATATAAGTTAAAAGTATTATTTAGTATTTATCAAATGTGTGCCATGAATTCTTGTTAACACTAGCAACTGCACATAAAACTCATCTTGCATCCTTCTAAAGTTTACTTTTTTTAGCTATTGTGAATTGTATGTAATATTGCTGTTGCTGTACCCATAAAAGGCAAACATATGTGATAAAAAAAGATTATGTATATACACTTTTCTCATTTTTAAGCTTTTTTTGTTTAAAAAAATAAATTATGTATATTATGTAAAATAAAAATGTTATATAATATATATAATATACATTATATAACGTTATATAATGTTAATGTTATATACTGCATGCTATATATATTGTACATTCTGTGTAACTTATAATTTCGCATACACACTTCCCTTTTGTATTTTGGATTTCAGCGATGTGAGGCCAATCAGCGCTTTGATAGAGTTGACCAATGAAATCAAGCCATAGACGCGAGTCATCGTGGTGGCATGGTTTTCCGTTAAGGGGCGTGGTTTGCGCTTAACCGGTTTGGGGGAAAAAAAATCACGCGCAAACGTCTGGTACGTCACTTCTTACCATGGATCCAGAACGAGCTGTATTTAGAGCTTGATTAAATAAATGGTTTGTTTATAATGGGGAGGACGTCTTAAACTATGAAACTTGCAGGACGTTTTAATGGTACAAAGACCTCTTATACCAAAAGATCAAGGCAAATTTGGTTTCTCATGTCATGACCCCTTTAAACTGCGAAAGCGCGCGAACTGCTCACCTCAGAAGACTCGACACCACTGACTCACGCAAGTCGAAATCAACGTTAGATTATCAAAAACTCGCCAAATACTGTGTAAAAGAGCAAGAGATCAATAAAACATCAAAAAAAAAAAAAAAGGTTACAGGCATAGACAGACAGCAGTCCGTTCAATCTCAGTCATGAAATATATTAGACATTTAAAAGCTTTATCGAGAAATTTAAAGCCCAAAGCAATAAGAAAATAAGTAGACAGAAAAATTAACGATAAAAGTTAGCTTGTAAAATACAGTGTAAACAAATGTGACATATCTCTCTACAAAAAAAGACCAGTTTGAAACTGTAAAAAAACTATTTTTCCTTCATAAAAGTATGAACAAACTTCGATAAAAATGCATCATAAAAAATGGACATGACATTTAACTCATAATAAAGTACAATATTTATTATACCATGAAGCAAAATTATATACAAGAATGAAACGTCTAGAATGATGTTCTTTGATCTGAATCTCAGTAGAAACTGCTGGTCTTGAAGATGAACTTTATTCACTGTGACAAATTTAGATGATGTTTTTGTCCTATTGCTCGTTGTGGCTGGTTAGGACAGATTCTGAAGAGATGTTATTGCTTGACGGTGTTATTGTGTCACGTTTGGTGAGGATGCGGCATTAGACCTGAAAGTGCTGGATCTGAAGATGATCTACTTTCTGTGATTGTATTTATTGTGGCTGAGTAGAGAAGATATCTGAGTGAAGCTCTTCCCACATGGAGTGCAGTGATACGGTTTCTCTCCAGTGTGGATCCTCTCGTGTGTTTTCAGATTTCCAGACAGACGGAATCTCTTGTCGCAGTGTGAACACTTGTAAGGTTTCTCTCCAGTGTGGATCATCTGGTGCCTTTTTAAATCTTCAGCTCTAAAATAACTCTTCCCACACTCAAAGCACTTATGATCTTTTTCACCAGTATGTATTTTCTGATGAAGTCTTAAATTCTGCAGACGTGAAAATCTTTTTCCACACAAAGAACAGGGATGTGGTTTCTCCTGTGAATGAACTAACATGTGGTTATTCAGGCCTGTACCCCTCGAAAATCTTCTGCCACATTGATCACATTCGTATGGTTTCTCTCCAGTGTGGATGTTCATGTGTTCCTGAAGGTTTGATGATTGAGTAAAACTCTTCCCACACTGATCACATGTGAATGGTTTCTCTCCAGTGTGAACCCTTGTGTGAATCTCAAGACTTGGTTTGTATTTAAAACTCTTTCCACACAAAGAACATAAATATGGTTTCTCCTGTGAATGAACTCTCAGGTGACTCTTCAGGGCTGAAGCACACAAAAATGTTTTGCCACATTGATCACATTCATGCAGTTTCTCTCCAGTGTGGATGTTCATGTGTTCCTGAAGGGCTTCTTGTCGTGTGAAACTACTCAGACACTCATGGCAGATGAAATATTTCTTGTCTCTTATTATCAAAGAAATACTTTCAGTCTGTGAGGGAGTTTCTTTTTCAGTTTTGACATGATATTTCTTCTCTCCAATCTCCTCATTTTCCTCCATCAGGCCTAAAATGAAAATAAAAATCATAATTTTAGTGCATTTTTATTAATTGATACCACAAATGAGGTATATTGAAGGCTTATGGGAATATTCTATCATTTATTTGTGAACTGATGTGAGCATTAGGAAAATAATAATTCCATTAAAAAGCATGTTTCATTCATATGTTGACATTATTGTTTGTATTTGCACTGTAAACTTTGGACATTATAGTTATTCTGTGGTAATTTTGGGTTTCGTGGTAAAAAAAGAAAACGTTTTTGAGTTCAGACATCCAGAATTAAATATGATAAATCATCCCTATTTAAAAGATTATAATATTAAATGTCACATCTGACACAAATATACAAACTACAACAATATAACACCCATTTTCAGAGTTTGGTCTTTCAGATTCCTTTCATTAACATTACATAACTGATTATTGTTCATCATTACAATTATTGCCACATTAAAGACAAAGATAGCAAAAACCCAGCATACACAGAACGTCGGCACAACGTACCCAACCTTCTAACAACTTTTTATCAACATGGCCATGGTTTCTATCCCCATGAAGTGTCCTCACAGATCAAAACTTACAAAAGTTTAATATTATACATTCAATAACACTACATAATCACTCAAAATGAAACATGACAAAATCGTAATGATTTCAACATTTTCCTCAGATGTTCGTTTCGTGCTGAACTAAATCAGTCTACAGACGCCAGAAAAGACGCACATTTAGCGCTTTATCCGATGAAAACAGTTCACAAATAACTCTGTAAATGTTGCTGAAACAAACTGTGTAAAGTGTATTTTATGGGTGTGTAAATACGCGAAATATCTGAACTGCAGAACTCACCTCAGAAGACACAACAAACGCGCCGAACGAGGAAGGTGTCGACTGGTGATGACGTCAGTGCGGTGATACCAAATAAACGCGGGAAATATTGCAAACTATTTATACAAAATAACATGTATAACATACACGAAAATAACGCTTAAAGTTTATGTAAGCAATAATTTAATCTCAGTCATGTGTAGGTTGAAAAATAAATTATTAGACAGTTCTAGGATTTAAGGTTTTATCATTACATTTAAAACACGAAAAGACCAATAGCAATCATAATAGTAAACGGCTTTCAGTCAGAGTTATTTTACAATTATGAATTGATCAATTCTTAACACAAGTAAAATCAACAGACAATAAAACATTTCTGAGTGTCCAACTTGTGGAGCTATACGCATTGTAAAATTAAGAGTCATTATGAAAATACAAATATTATTTTTGTAGTATAAAAATAATTACCTTAATGTGAACATTTACAAATTATGTTTAAAAAAATGTTTTAGTTATGATTAAACTATTAATGAAGTCTGTATTCCTCCAGGAGGCGCTCAACATAATAACTGTTATAAAACATGGAGAGACTCTTGAACCTAAAAGTGAGAAAACTTTGATAAAATAAAGCAAAATAGCGAATGTACAGACGTCCAACAATCAAAGAACACAATCTCTTACACCAGTATTTTCTGATATACAGATATAAAAACACTTTGATGTCATTTGCTCAGTTTCTTTCCAGAGTGGATTCTCATGTGAACCTTGAGACTCTGTTGCGTGTAAAACTCTTTCCACACACAGAACATGAATGTGGTTTCTCCTCTGAATGAACTGTCAGGTGTCTCTTCAGGTTTGAAGCCCACAAAAATGTTTTACCACACTGATCACATTCATGCAGTTTCTCTCCAGTGTGGATGTTCATGTGAGTCTTAAGGTGTCTCTTCTTTTCAGTAAAGAAATACTTTCAGTCTGTGAGCGAGTTTTAGCTCCAGTTTTGATCTGATGATGTTCCTCCTCCTCTTCACTCTCCTCATTCTCCAGCATCACGTCTGAAATTAAAGTAAGAAAGTTACATTTTAATAAATCCTTAAAAAGTGCAATGTAGACAATGGCTACATGAAAATAATCTCAATCCAGTGTAATGTTGACTGCATTACATTAATCCAGTTACTAAAGTTAAAAGAAAAATAATAATAAAAAAGTTTATCAGAAACTATAAAAGAGATTTTGATTGATTTAATCAAATCTGCCATTCTCAATATTGTTTAATTTTAGTGTTTTTAAAGTTTATTGCTAAAATAATAAATAGATAAATGAAAAATAAATATGTTAAATATAAGACCTTAAGATCATATTCAGTTTGTTCTCCTGATGTTGACAATCAATGTGAATGTTTATCAAATCTTGTTTCACTAACCATTTGATCAAAACAAGAAAATGAAAGACATTTGAATTTCAGGCCCTAATATGTACCCTGCATATAGAGAGCGTCCGCAATATTATTTATCGATTAAACTGTTTCTTTTCTGTTTCCATAAATCTGATGAACTGCTTTATAACTTTAATGTTCTTCAGCCTCATTAAAGGCACAATATGTAAGATTTTTTTATTAAAATATCCAAAAACCACCAAAACAGTGTTTTATATTTTGTTGACTTGTGTATTAACATTATCCATAAATGGGACAGGGGACAATACTTGACAAATGCATTCACAGCCCGACTATGTTATTGAACTTTAGTACATAAAGTAATACATCCTTTCCATTCAACTTTTGGCCCACAACAATATCAATATATAAACACTATATTTAAGCCACGTTAATGGTAGTGGAAAAAGCAATGCAAAATATATTTGTTGTTTTTCCACTTATGTTTAGTTTATTGAGATATTTAGTGTTTTAAACTGCTAAAGACCTAAATGCAGAGTAATGCAAAGAGTTAAAATGTTTTGTTTTTCCTTCAAAATGTGATTAATGCATGGTGGCAAATGCAAAACTATTTATGGTAATATACAGGGTTTGTATGGGTGCTTGAAATCCTTGAAAATGCATGAATTTTGATGTTGTGTTTTCAAGGTTTGAAAAAGTGCTTAAATATGAGATGAAATGCTTGAAATTATAACTGTATTTCTTTCACAAGAAATACCTATGTGACTGAATAGTTCATTTATTAAATGGAGAAATAAAATTGTTTAAAATAGAAATACATTGTTAAATATTGTTAAATACAATAGAGTAACAAAAAGCAGACATAATAGTTATAGGGCTGTGCTGGTAAACTTGACAACCGCACCACCATGGTTGAGTAGCACTGGCGGTGGTCCGCCAAAACACTTTTTTTTTTGTATGTGAATTCTGTTTTATGTGAATATTATGACACAAGTGAAGCACAAAGCTTTGTTTACAAAAGAAATTAAATGTTACATCGCAGCCATGGAAACGTTTGGATTCATGAGGAATGAGAGAGTTGTGCGTGAGCCCATAACTTTAAGCTTGTCGGCTTTGAATTCTGGTTTGCGATCTGGTTACCCGATTATCAGCAAATTCAACAATATTCCAGTAGTTATTCCATATAGAAACCTTGAATTGTCTACTTTTAAACTAAACAATTCAAAACGAAAAGAAACCGACTAGCCTACTCTCTGCTTATGTAATCCGTATGAAGTGTGCATTTCTCTCTCTATAGGCGCGTTCACTGCAAAGATGACGAGTCAGCATCGTCATACTTTATCTTTGCAGAGCCGACACTGACACAGGAAACGCTAGTTTATTAATAAACAATTAAAATGCATCCTTGCTATATTTGTAGGGGTGTAACGATATTCAAACCGAACCGAAAAACCGCGATACACCACCCACGATACGTATCGCGATACTCTCATGGCGTACCGAGGACGCCCCGGCCCAGCCCCGGCTCAGTGGACCTCATGTCTTATACACAACGAATACTGCGTCATAGCTTAACCACCATTAACACCCTATAATAGCAAGCTCCATATTTTGTTACTTTCGATAATAAGCAAGGTATAATCTTTCAAATTCTGTCTATTTGATCATGAAATTCAAACAATAAATGCCGTTTTGGCGCTCTTTGATGTGGCGTGACAGATCACTGCACTAGCTCCTCATTTAAAGCGGCAGCGCGGAGCGCGAGTAAACGTGATTCTCTTCCTCAAATAAACATGAATGGACACCTGAAGGTATGTTAAAAGATACAGTATACTTACTGAAAGACATCTTAACTTGTGTAATCAATCGATCAGTGTTTCAGCAGCGGAAAGATTCCAATAAAACGTCTTAGTTTGTCACATAGCCTTATATTTACCTCAGGCAAGTCATTCAGTGTCTACAGCTTGTTGGTTCCTAAATGAACTCTTGCACTAAATAAATGCACTATATTAGCCTGCCCTATATAATATATTTTACTTAACATGTTAATGATTGATATCTTGATTATTTAATGTAGCCTATGTTTTCTGTCATGAAAATGACAGCAACTGTGTAAATTAATATTTCAATAACAAATTAGAGTAGAAAACATAAGTTAATGAGAAAACTGCCTTATGTGGAGTTTACATGTTTTCATACAATGTGTTGAGTGTTGATTATTATATCTAAAAATAAATAGTAGGCTATCTGAAATTAGGCTAAAAGTCTAGGCTCTGTTGTTAACCTTTAAGGTTATAGTGTGTGCTCCCTATAGTTTACAGCATTATCAGATAGGGCTGTAGTCAAGACCACCTTTGTCGAGTCCAAGACAAGTCCAAGACCAGGACTAGTCGAGTCCAAGTCAAGACCGAGTCCAAAAAGGTTCGAGTCCGAGTCAAGACCGAGTCCAGGACAGGAAAAAAAAAGTCTGCTAAAAAAATATAGGCTAGCCTTTAGAAATTAAATCATTATGTAATAATGAAATAATGAATAATTTAATAATAATTTTTTATTTAATAATTTTAATAATTTTATTTAAAATAATTGACATTCAAAGAACAACAAAAATAATAATTATATAGGCCTAAAGGCGCACACACATTCGTTTCGACTGTCTGATCAGCCTCACATTCTGTTCCTGTCAATCATACACGCGATGTCAACCAATTAAACTGGGCCGAGCCAACTCACACACACACACACACACATATGGCAAGCCGTTTTAACTTTTATTCATTTCCAGGATATGAATTGTTGATATCAAGAATTACATTTTTGATATCAAGAATTACGTTTTTTGATATCAAAAATGTAATTGTTGATATCAACAATTTAATTCTTGATATCAAAAATGTAATTCTTGATATCAACAATTCAATTCTTGATATCAAAAATGTAATTCTTGATATCAACAATTGAATTCTTGATATCTGTAATTGTATTTTCACTAGTGAAATCTCACCATAGGCTGCCATTCAAAATCAATTGTTGATATCAAGAATTGATTTCTTACTAGTAGAAATATAATTTTTGATATCAATAATTACATTGTTACTAGTAAAAATGTAAATTACTGATATCAATAATTCAATTGTCACTAGTTGAAATATATATTATTGATATCAACAATTGAATTGCTACTAGTAAAAATTTTAATTTTTGATATCTGAAAATGTATTTCTGATATCAATATTATTTCAGATATCTAAAATGGCTTTCTTACTAGTAACAATCACATTCATGATATCAGAAATTAACATTGTCACTAGTGAAAATGGAATTATTGATATCAAAAATAAAGGTTTTTACTAGTAAGAATTGTATTTCTGATATGTTTATTCAGAATTTTAACTAGTAAGAAATACATTTTTGATATCTGTAATAGTTTTGTCGCCCTTTTAACATTTAAAACACATATAGGATATGAATTGTTGATATCAACAATTAAATTCTTGATATCAACAATTCAATTCTTGATATCAACAATTCAATTCTTGATATCAAAAATGTAATTGTTGATATCAAAAATGTAATTGTTGATATCAAGAATTTAATTGTTGATATCAACAATTGTATTTTCACTAGTGAAATCTCACCATAGGCTGCCATTCAAAATCAATTGTTGATATCAAGAATTGATTTCTTACTAGTAAAAATATAATTGTTGATATCAAGAATTACATTGTTACTAGTAAAAATGTAAATTACTGATATCAATAATTCAATTGTCACTAGTTGAAATGTCTATTCTTGATATCAACAATTTAATTGCTACTAGTAAAATTTTTCATTTTTGATATCTGAAAATGTATTTCTGATATCAATATTATTTCAGATATCTAAAATGGCTTTCTTACTAGTAACAATCACATTCATGATATCAGAAATTAACATTGTCACTAGTGAAAATGGAATTATTGATATCAAAAATTAACATTGTTACTAGTAGCAATTAAATTGTTGATATCAAGAATAGACATTTCAACTAGTGACAATTTAATTCTTGATATCAAAAATAAAGGTTTTTACTAGTAAGAATTGTATTTCTGATATGTGAAACTGGAATTTTAACTAGTAAGAAATCGATTCTTGATATCAACAATTGATTTTGAATGGCAGCCTATGGTGACATTTCACTAGTGAAAATACAATTACAGATATCAACAATTATAGTTTTTACTAGTTGAAATTCAATTGTTGATATCAAGAATTATCATTTTAACTAGTGAAAATGTAAATGCTGATATCAAGAATTAGCATTGTTACTAGTGGAAATGTAATTCCTGATATCAAAAATTGCCATTGTTACTAGTAGAAATCTAATTCCTGATATCAATAACAATAATTTTAACTAGTGAAAATTTAGTTGTTGATATCAAGAATTCATATCCTGCGAATGATTAAAAGTCAAAACGGCTTGCCTATTGCCATTCCCAGGATATAAATTGTTAATATCAATAATTATAGTTTTTACTAGTTGAAATTAAATTGTTAATATCAAGAATTATAGTTTTTACTAGTAAAAATTTAATTGTTGATATCAAGAATGAACATTTTTACTAGTTAAAATTGAATTGTTGATATCAACGATTCATATCCTGGAAATGAATAAAAGTTAAAACGGCTTGCCATACACACACACACACATGAGATGCGGATAAACCGCGGATCGGGCGGATGACATGACGAAAATTAAATTCAGGCGGGTGGCGGTTGAAGCAATCAAATGAAAAAAGTTTGCCACTAAGCAAACCTGCAAGTTATGAGCTGGGTTATTTTGTTTCGATATTAGCTATATTTTAAAACAGCCACTCTACCACTCATGGAATAGGCAAAGAAGGAAAGGTAAGAAAAAAAGTCGGAAAACTTAATTAATTAGATGTGCAAGGCAAGCAGACTAGTTTTCTGGGTTTTATGGACAATTAAAAATGTGAATATTCACGTTGCACTAGCGGTGGGCTTTCAGCGAGTTTATTTAAACATTTATTTTTTAAAGAGCCGTTTGTGAGTCAAAAGAGCCGGCTCTTTCAGTGAGCTGAGTGAAACGAGCCGGCTCACGAAAAAGAGCCATATGCCCATATTATTAGGTGGCCAGTGTTTCACTTTCCCGCCAATAATATTTTGTTTTAATATCGCGGCGACGTATGTGTGAATACTGGGAACATAATAAAGAAACCTGGACTCGGTCGAGACCAAAAGCCATATTTGGCAAGACCAGTGGCCGAGACCGAGACAAGTCCGAGTCCGAATACCAGCGAGTCCGAGACAAGTCCGAGACCATAGAAAAGCGGTCTCGAGTCCGGACTCGAGTCCAAGACCGGACTCGAGTACTACAGCCCTATTATCAGATATTTTTTTTTTTATCCTTGCGAAAAGTTTAATTGTGATTGAATTAATTTAAAGACAAAGACAGAATTTGTTCATTAAACCACTGTAAAAAAAAAAAAAGCAGCAGCAATTTTAGCTTTCTAAACCCCCCACCCCACTGAACCAAACCGAACCGAACCGAACCGAGATGTCAAAACCGTGGGGTGTACCGAACCGTCAGTTTTGTGAATCGTTTACACCCCTATATATTTGACACATTCATAATCATTACCCTTGCCGGTTCTTTGTGACAGATGTTATGTGCGTCATTGGCAGCGTCACCCTTCGGTTACATGAACAAGTCACCACATCAGCACGGAAAACATGGAGATTTTATTTTAGAGAATAATCACACAACCTATTTGATATTCTATAACTAATCGAATATTCAAAAATCGTGACTCATCCCTTCTTGGAATCTCTTGTTTCTTTTCCCAAATCTTCACTCACATCTCACCCATTTTCGAAGGGATTATAAACGTTTCTTTCTTGGTTCGCTTTTAATTAGGCCTATTATTTTCGTATTATTTACTGTGGTGAAGTATAACGCCATAGGACAGATAGCCTACTTTTTTCCTTGTACGTCAAATTCTTGTTCTTGTTCAAGAGTCTTGACAGACTCTGTAGACTTGTGTGAGTTAGGAGAGGTTGAAAATGAAACTCATTTTGTGTTATATTGTCCACGTTACGATGATTTTAGAAATGTATTATTTGGTGAATTGTTTGTTAAAAAGCCTGAAATGTTCTGGATTAGTGATGACGACAAGATGAAATGGTTGTTTAATTTTAATGTGTTTAGATTGGCTACTTTTGTTTGTAAAGCCTGGATGCGGCGGCAGACTTGTTTATTTAAATAAGTTCATGCTGTGCCTACTGTCTTACAACTGGTTTTTCTCTATTTTCTTTTTGTTGGTGATATTGGTGTCTTACAAGCCCATTAGGGCTGGGCATACAGTAGTATGCAAGACACAATAATAAAAACTATTCATTCATTCATTCATTCATTCATTCATTGTTATTAGACGTGGCATGTCAAGTTTATTTGTAAAGCATTCACGCGCGCGGGTGTTTTAGTTTTGCTTTCTCTGGCAGCGCAGTATCAAACATAACCTAAATGTCTTGCCTTTGTGGAAGATAAAATTCGCTCTTCATACCTTTTACAACAAATAGCCTAGAAAACATTAAGATATCAGAAAAGAGATCGATGGTCTCTTTCCTGCTCATGTCCCACATCCCTCTCTCTCAAAGCGCAGAGCGGTAGGCTGTATCACGCATCTTTAAAAAATAATAATATTATATTATTTAATTTGCCAATATTTACTGATATTTATTTCAATGCTTTACATGCTTTAGTGTGTTGTTTCTTTGACAGAATTGCTCAAATAAACACAAATATTTTTTATTTCAAAACCCCCTAACCACTGCACCACCGCCAGTAGATGGTCCATTACCACCGCGGTGGTAAAAAACTCCCACCGTCACAGCCCTATAACCCGAAAGTAAAAATGATCATTTTCATAATTAAGTATTGCTAATCAGGACAACGCATTTCTCTCAGCATCTGACAGAAGCGTCACCAGCTTCACACGTGTCTTAAAGAGGCATCAGTAAACCAGAGAATTACGTTTGTTGTTGTTTTTTGACAGCTCGCTATACGACTCATTCAAAACGGTCTTGCAACCCACCAGTTGAGAAACACTGACGTAGGCTATACATCTACTGTTCGCCGTTCACTGTTGTTCTGCTGAAGCTCATTCCCTGTACCTTTTCCACACTCGTTTGACTCACTCACAGCGTCATCAAGCTATGCCTTTGTTTCGAATAAGCGACTTCTAGTGGCGAAACTGACATACTGTGCCTTTAATAAAGAATCAGGAATAAACACCAACCTCTTTGTTCTTCAGTGTGTTTCATTCTGCAGTGTTCTGGATCTCTCATGTTCTCACTGTCCTTCAATAAACTCAGTCTTTGCAGATTTCAGCTCTTCCTGATGGTTTGATGCTCGTCTTCACTTGTAGCTGATGGGAAAATTCCAGCATTTATTGGTGAATTAAAGTGGGAGGAGCTTCATTGAAGGAGGAGGAGCAGATCTGACAAAATCAAGAAATCACTTACTAAGGTTTTTTTTATACCAATTTACACATTTTAAGTATTTATATTCACCTATCTGTCTAGTAAAGTAAGATTTAAATAAATTAATCTCAAAGTGTTGGAATCGACAAAATCTACCTCTTTTTATTTCTAAGAATTTCAGCTAAATACTTTTTTCCTACATTTATCTCATTTACATATTGGCAAATAATTATAGAAAATCAGTTAAAGTTACCAGATACCAAAACATAAACCATGTAATAATAAAAAAGTACATATATAATAAATTATTATATAAATATGCAAATTTGCAAGAAACTAATAACCCACCAATTAAGTTTTTGTTTTTTATATGGAACATGGTTTATCACAGATTAATGAAATAAATTAAACTTACCTATATCCTGCAGATGTCACAATATCTGATCTTGCCGTTTGCTCAAATCTGTTGACAATAAAATAAGCTTAATGTGTGAATTTACAGATCTGGGGCCTGTTTCAGAAAGGAGGTTAAGTGAAAACTCTGAGTATGTTAACCCTGAAATGAGGGAAACTCTGAGTTTTCTGTTTCAGAATGGGAGGTATGTTAAACCTGACAAAGCAGAGTAAGTCAAGCCCGTTTCTGAAAGAGAGGTAACTTAAACTCAGTTACCATGGTAACTTACTCTGTGAACCTAACCTGGTCGGGAGCAGGTTTTCTTCGCTAAACCCAGAGTTTCTATCGGTCTCCTCCCTTTTTTTAAAGGGGAAGCGGTGTTTAAACACCTCATTCATTCTTTCAGTACATTTTTATTAATAAAATTAATATTTTATTAATAAATAAAATATTGCTATTTTTACTGCAGTTTTTTTCTATTTTTTTTTTATAAGATGAAGTCTATATAACTCCTTAACTGGCAACTTAAAATACAGTAGTTGATTAGAGTTACATAATTTAGTTCTAAACAAATTCTACAGAATTAAACTGTGGCATTTACTGGAAATCACTGAAATGTGTTCATCTGTGCACCAGAAGTTGATGGACCGTCCTCCTGCTGTTCTTCCACACTCTGAGGGCGGAGGGAGAGATAAGAATACCCGTTTATACTTAGATTTAAACTTAGATTATCCACATAAAAATTGGAAAAATTCTGAATAGGTAGATTGTTTGATGTGTAGACACATAATATTAACATTACCTCTGTAGGCCTCTCTGTGGCAGCAGAAACTATTTATCCTCATCGTCCTGTGAAGATGAGCATTTGGTCGAGTGCACTTTATAACACTATTTAATTTCTGGTGTATTGAGTAGGCGACTTACGACTGCCTGGGGTTCTGTTGGGACAGGAGGCTCCAAAAGACAGATATTACCATCAGAATCTGTTAGGACCAACAAAAAACCCAACCTCAAAGTAAAATAAATGGAAATATCAAAAATAGCCTATCTAAAAAATAACACATATGTAAACCTCTTACATTTTATGAAGGCCCTTGGATCTTTGGGAGTGACTGGCTCTGAAGTCCCTCCTGGAATTCCCTCGGCCAATGCTGCTACACTGCTAGACACTGGATGCTATTTAGTTATTTAATGTTTGTAAAGTCAGGTAGCCTTCACCCATGGTATGCTCAAGCCTTACCTGATTGAATTATGTTTTTATATTTAATTTTCAGCTGCTGCCATGTTCTTTTAATGCCTGCAGGATTGCTCCACATGAAAATTAAAATTAGGTTGAATAACATACTGTTCTTCCTGTTTCACCTCAGATATTATAACAGTTGGGTAAGTTACTCTAAAATAGTTATCAATGTTATCTTCAACAGTGTAATTAGATTAATGTAATAATTACTATCTTTAGAAAGCATTGGTCTACTTATTACTAAATCCCATGTCAACCTCAACCACTTGAACAATACAAGGAGAGACAAGAAACTGCACTTTTAATGCTTTCAAATAAACAATATACAATTGCATGAACTATTCTTGAATTGACCAAAGTGTGTAGACTAGAGGGAGAAGGTTACATAAAAAATATACCTTTTAAAAATGTATGTTAAATCCACTATTGTTTTATACAGAATTGTTCTCTATAGTCTATGCTGTAGCCTATTTAATGTAATTACATCAGATTTTATTTTAAAATACAGAAGAATTAAGAGTTATCCCTTTAATTAAATCACAATATTTAGATTACTTGGTAATTAATTACACCCAACACTGTATAACAGTAATTCCTCTTTTTGTTTGGCGCTGTTGCCATGGTGACTCGTAATATCTGCGCTCCATTGATAATGGCTTTTTATAGTTGTGGTGCACGCGCTTAACTCAGAGTAGGTCAACTCAGAGTTGATTGAACTAACTCATTTCAGCTGTTCTGTAACCGAAAACTCAGAGTTTCCCATCTCAGGGTAAGTCAACTCCAGTGACGTGCGGTGATGTCTTAAAGAGGCTAGGCACTGAGTTTACCTGATTTAAGATTACCTGATTTATTGTTTAAAGGCTAATAATACCAGTAAACATTACGCACAAGCGCGGCATATCAAGAAATGTACAAATCAGGATGTATATCGCGTGTATTCTCTCAGTCTCTCTCTCTCTCTCTCTCTCTCTCTCTCTCTCTCTCTCTCTCTCTCTCTCTCTCTCTCTCTCTCTCTCTCTCTCTTTACACACACACACACATACACGCACGTCGCACACACACAAGCGCGGCACAGGCACACACCGCGAGTAACGCCCGTTTCACACATACTCCGTTTGCAGTGCGTATGCGGTGCGTATTTTTTTCCGTACCCATGTTAACAGGTTAGAGCTTTCACACTGCACACGGATGCAGTCCGGCGATCCGTTCCAGTTGCGGTGCGTATACAGCAGTGCAGAGATCGTTTCCGCACCGAGTCTATTTTTGCTGTGCTGCAAACGCTGAATTAAAGTGACAGCATGTTTCGTGGTCAAAATGAACACCGATTGAACTGAAAATGTAGCAATTTCACCATAAATGCGATTAATTAAATAAAATGTAGTAATTTCAACATAAATGTATTTAAATACTTTTTTTTTTTCACTTTAAGACCGGGGTAAAGCAAGGAAAGCTACAATTTACCTCAACAAGGTGACATAATGAACAACACTTGTCTCATTCGTGGAGGTGGGAAAACAAGTTATTTGTGATATGCAAGATTTATTGTAAAATGAAAAAGAAAAGGCATGAGAGCAGTGGCGGATGCAGAACGTGACAGATGGGTGGGCCTAGATTAAGTCGAGGTGGGCCTGAATTTATGGGTGTTCCGAAATCAAGGCTGGGTTTCCCGATAACGGTTGTTTCTTAGCGCGAAGACTCTAAAGGGGGCCACACACCGGACGCACAGCTCAGCGCCGCGCCACGTCTAGGACAACGCTCACCTGAAAATCCGATAACATCAGCAATTTTCTGATTTCTGTAAATAAATATAAAACTAAATGTATATTGCAGCACATGGTAAAGTCCGTATATACATTAACTACGATTTGAGACACATAAATGTAAACACGGTCCTGAGCCGTTGCTGGGCATTATATTATATATTTATTTACAGAAATCAGAAAATTGCTGATGTTATCGGATTTTCAGGTGAGCGTTGTCCTAGACGTGGCGCTGCGCGGCGCTGAGCTGCGCGTCCGGTGTGTGGCCCTCTTTAGGAAGCTGCTTAAGATATATCTTCTTATGTGCGATGTTACCGGGTGCTGTCCGTGGCGATGGTGCTGAATTGGTTGATATCGATGGCTCGAGAATCAATTATTCTCTCGTGCAGGGGCTTTTTATGTAAGAAAGCGGTGTTCTTTATAAAAGAAGCGCTTCAGAAATAGTTGAAATTTCATTTATTAGGACTCATGGGATATTATAAAAAATAATCCAAACTATAATAGCCTAGCCTACATATTTTTAAATTGTATCATATATTGCTGCCATAATAACCCATAATAACCCAATAAACCCAATTTGTATGTGCTTTCGTCTCTTTCCCATTTTTGTTCGCTGAGGTGGAGCTGCGATGAAATTTTGTTCTTGTAAATACTTTACAGCATTTCAATAATAATAAAAGTGTACATCTTACGTATGGTGCTCGGCAGTGATCAAAAAGGATTTTAACAGTGTATTTTGAATTTCTTCTTGTAAACTCAGAGATGTGGATTCAGACGGCAATTAAATCACCACACGACCTGTTTGTCAAAAAACAGTAGGTACTAATTTGGACAGGGATTTTTATTGCGGGTTGGGTGAGAAAAGACACTGATATTATGGATTCGGACGGCACTAAAATCACCGACTTACTGCTGTAAATGTTTAAAATACCGTATGAGCCCATGAGAAACAATATTAGCGTCTGAATAGGACTTGACTGACAGTAGCCTATGCTTTCACTGACCTTTAAAAGCGCTTTTTAATTAAATGTTAATTAAATTTGTTTTTATTAATTAATTAATAATTCCCATTTTTTTTTTGTTGTGGTGAAGCTGCAATGAAATATTGTTCTTGTAAATACTTTCCAGCATTTCAGTAAAAAAAAAAAAAGTGTAGCCTAAATAAGAAGGTTTCGGGAAACGCTGAAACCTTGAGTCCTCTGACGTTACAAGGTGCTGTAGCCATTAAAGAAAACGTATTTAGGTTAATATATATGTTCAATATTATAATATACGTTTTTATTTATTTAATCTATGGTTATGAAAAGTGAACACTGAACAGCATTATAAGAGGCGCAATATGACATGGTCAGACATGATTATGACCACTTCATAGGTTTGTTTTGTAGAAAGACTTTCTTTAAAGTGAATTTCGTTTTGTATATATTGTATCTTAATTTTAATCAATTTTTCATCAACCAATTGCAGATATAAAAACAAGCAAATATAACAGACAATAATCATGGAGGCGCCTGCGCGGTCACTTGCATTGCACGTTAACTGGAGCGCATCTCATCCTAACTTAACGAAACTCAGTGTATGCCTCACACAGACATGAGAAATACATCAAATGCACAAAGCTTGAAATGTCTTTAAACGAAATAATTCAAAACGAAAAAAAAAATTAAGGTTATAACATGGTGTTATTCAAAAAACGTTTTCCACTTGTCTAGTTCAGGGTGCTTGCAAGAAAAGTTCTCAAAGTGATTATAGCTGAAAGCTGCTCGGGAATTCTTTTCTCATTAGAATCATACTGTAACGCAATGAAACTAGGGTTGTAACGGTATACCGGTATGGCGGTTTATTGCGATATTGACATGTACGATTATCATATTGTGCGCATTTGCTTATCCGCGGTAAAAAAAAAAATAATAATAAAAAAAAAAAAATTGAAACCAGATTTCACCCGCGCTGCCGCATATATGCAACTTCTTTCAGCTTGACTGCTTAGACTACACCCATACCTGTACAGCACTGAAAATGTCCGAGACAGAGGCTGCGAATCTCTATCCCCCGCCGAAAAAATGTGTAGTAAAATCTGCAGTATGGGAATATTTTGGATATCCGAAAAACGATCGTGGGGTTGTCCTTGAAGATGGGTATCCAGTTTGCAAGAAATGTGGACGAAGTGTGGCGGCAAAAGGAGGAAACACGTCGAACATGTTCGGGAACACCATCCTTCCGTGAAGATAAATGTAATTCCATTTATAACTTAAGGCCATATTATTTCTGTCATGCAGAGGGAATCCCAGAATATTGTAATTGGAAACAATTACAGTACAAGTATGCCACGTAAAATGTGCGATTTGATAGATGGATGAATAAATCAAAATATAGCTGTGCGGTAAATCAAATCGCGATGTGCGTGTCTGTGAATATACAGCGCAAAAAGACTGGTGTGCGACCCCCTTAATTCTATATTCAGCGTGTCTCTGTATGAATGAGCAGCGCCGTTTCGTCTAGTAGATCTAGTACACACTCAAGTACGCATGATGCTCATGGTTTTTAAAGCGTCTGTTGTCTCACTCACTATGTGAAGACGTGAACACATAAACATATCCAGAGCTACTCTGAGAGAACACTTAATGAGCATTTTATATATATTTTTAAAAGAATAATCATCAAACAGGGCCGGCCCGAGGCATAAGCGAACTAAGCGGCTGCTTGGGGCCCCCTCGCCACCAGGGGGCCCCCAAGCGAGTTTTTTTTTTTTTTTTTTTTTTTTTTTACATATTAATTAAATTAAACAAGTGACATAAATTAATGAATGGATTAATAATTCAAGACAAGAATATTCTGATTTCATGATCAATATACCTGCCTACAACTGCTGCTGTGTCTGCCAGTGTTTGAGTCATATGCGCATAACCTCGCGTGCATAGAAAATTCGTGCGCAAAGTCACGGTAATGTTAAGCCATTTCACACAAATTTGATTTGATCAATGATTTATCCTTTAAATTTAATGATATTCAGAACAGAACAAGAATAAAAAAATAACTATAAACAAGCCAAAACGAAATAATTTAAAGCGAAAGTGAAAGCGGATCTCTCTCATTAGAATCAAAATGTTTCAACATTCGCGATGGATTTGGATGGTAAACTATGCTCTATTATAGGCTTCTTTGTACTTCACCCACGTTCCAATATCGAGGGAAAAAAATCATCCTAGTCTTCACAAGCGCAAAAATGTGCTTGAAATCCAATATCGAGGGAAAAAATCATTCTCTTCACATGCGCAAAAATGTGCTTGGAAACATCACAGTGGAGCGGTGCTTAGGCTACGCAGCGCTGAATGGTACGAATTGTAGGCTACTACTGACTATTTAAAAAGAGCAGTGTAATTTTTATATGTTAGGTTGACTATTTTATTATTATATTTTATTACGGCTATAACGAACAGGCTGCGATGTCAAGATTGCAGTGCTGGAATATGTTGTGTGTGTGTGTGTGTGTGTGAGTGTGTGTGTGTGTGTGTGTGTGTGTGTGTGAGGCGCAGGCGCGATCGAACAGTGGAAACATAAACACATACTCCGTCATGTTCATATAAGACATCATTCAAACTGCAAAGGGTTGCAAAACGTTGGAGGATATTTTGCAAATAATTTTTTTTTTAATATGTTTTTTGACAGTTTGTTTTCAGAAGTTTGAAAGAGTTAGTAAAAGAGTAAAGAAAAAGTTAAAACATTTTTATTTAAGTATCTATTTTTTATTAAGTAGGCTATTTATTTTGTATTAATACATAACCTCATTGTATTAATTTATAATGTAACATTATAGAGTGACATTGTGTCAATAATCGTCAAGCACAGGTGACTCCGCGTGGTGGGAGGGGGCCCCCAAATCAAATTCTGCTTAGGGCCCCCAAAAGGCTCGGGCCGGCACTGTCATCAAATACACTGACTGAAACTCATAGGTGTTCAGTACAACCTGTCAAAAAAAGTTTGGTTTAGCCTGAAGAAATAATGACTGAAATATATTACTATTGTGAATAGTTTTTTGTCCATGTTTTAATTTAGTAAACCTCTTGTGTAGACAAACAAAAGTTGTTACATTTTATCTGATTGCATTTTCATAAACCATGGTCAACCAAAAACCATATCTGTTTTCATTCATTTAAGGGTCATTGTAGCTGATGATTATAATAATAATGAGAGTTTAATATCGTATACCGTGAAACCGTGATTTTCTGAGACGATTATCATACCGTGAAAATCTCATACCGTTACAACCCTAAATGAAACATTCAAACTGCTTTATAATGGTAAAAAAAAATGTTTATTAGCCTACTTATTTTGTAATTTAAATTTAATCTACTGTCAAAACTGAGCTAAATACATAAGCCTATATAACATAGGCTATGGCTACCGAGCCAGGAACATATAATTCACAAAAAGGCAACATTGTGATAGTGCATAGGGAAGATCAATTAGAGAGCACGTAGCTCTAACAAAATAACAAAAAAACAACCACAACATAACACTCTATTCATTGAACATTTAAAGTAATGACATGTTAACTGAACGAATATTTAGGCCCTGAACAAGAGGCTGAGGTCAACCCCCACTACACGTTTAGCTTTCTAAAAAAGCAACATTATTTGAGCTCAGAGGCTCAAAGTAGCCTACTTAATAGTCTCATCCTGCTATCAAGCCACGGCCTACATGTAAAGAAAACCATGGCCTATACCTTACCCGGCTACACAAGGCGGAGTCGCCTGGGTTTTGAATTAAAGATGCTTATGATCTCGTCATAATCCAGTGTTTCTGTCAGTTCTCTTTCAAAGGATAACAGGGTCAAATTGTTCAAGCGTTCAGTCACCATTGATGCTCTCAAGCGAGTGTTGATCCTGTGAGTAGCGGAGAAAAGTCTTTCAACACTGCAGGACGTCATGGGTAGTGTGATGATGGCCCTTAACAGACGGTTCATTCCGGGGAAAATATCAGCAGCGCAGGCATCCAACAATTCAATTAGTGAGGGCATTTTGTCTTTGTCAGCTTTGCCCTTGATGAATTGGGTAAAAAAGGCAAATTCCGCATCACAGACTGTTATCCCATACAAGCTGCAAGGAGATTTGATCAGTTCTTGTGTGCCAAAAGTGGTGGATCCTGGGATGAGGGCAGCTGAAGCTCGCATTATTCCGTAGGTGTCGTCTTTAAATCGGCTGTTCAATTCAGCCATCTCGTTATCCAGAATACAGTTCCAGAGTGCTCTCAGATCACCATTATTTTTGATAGCGGATGTTTTTCCCAATGTTGTGGTGACAATAGACTGACTAAACTTTGCAGGCAGCTTTCGCTCACGAGACATTATCAGATCCCAGCATGCTATCTCGTATTTATCCATCAACTCCTCTGTCAATCTGAGAACTTTGTCAAAGTCACCATCTGAATCATCTCGAAAAGTGGCAAGGGTGGCTTTCAATGTTTCAATTAAGGAGATGCAGTCTGTCACGCAGATTGCTGGACTTTGCAGCCCCTTTGTGGCAAAATCGCTGCACTGAAACAACTTGCAAAACACAACAAGCATGAAAATGAACTTTTTTGTTTGCATCTGTTGTAATAGGTTATCTGCATCTAGTTTTGTCTGTCCACTTGTCTCAGAATACTCAGCAAGAGTCTCAAGTAACACGTCTAGCATTTCTAAAACTTTATGAACAGATCCTGATTTAGAGCTCCACCTGGTGTCACATGACCTTTCCAGTTCCTTACATGGGCGTTCTGGATGCATTTCCTTCTGAAGTTCCACAAACCGAGCGTGCCTCTGGGCCCCAGTGAAGAAGTTGTGTATCTGATTGATGACAGTGAAAAAAGTACTGACGTGTCCAGATGATTCCGCAGCAGCACAAAGCACTAAATTCAGTCTGTGGGAATTACAGTGTACATACACAGCTTTGGGAAATGTCTCTTTCAAGATAGATTGAACGCCTCCTCTGTGCCCAGACATGACCGATGCCCCATCAAAACAGAACCCGACACAGAGAGAAGGGTCCAAACCAAGTGGTTCTAGAATTTCAAGGATCCTCTGCGATATTCCTTGAGCAGACAGGTCAGCTGTTTTGACAAAGCCCAGCGCTCGTTCTTTGATTGTCCCACTATGGATAAATCGAACACAGACAGCAACTAGCTCGCGTTTCGAAACATCTTTAAACTCATCTGCAAGTATGGCAAAATATGTGGGCCTAGGCTGTTCTTGCATCTCCGTTTTTATCTTCCTGAGTAGAAGTGAAGCGGCAGCCTCAAGCAGCTCGTCCTGAATGTGGTGGGACATGAGTGTAGCATTTCGTGGCAGTTCAACAAGTTTTTTTTTTTATTTCTGGGTCGTACTTCGATATAAACTCGAATAGCTCCAAAAAATTCCCCTTGTTTAACGCTTCCTGAGTTTCCCGGTGCCCTCTCAGGGGTATCTCCATTTTGGCACACTGCATGACAACATCCAGCACAACTTTGACGTGCTGTCGATTACGTTCAATGAACGAAATGGAATCTCCGTGCATCTGATTTAATACAGTACCGCTGCCTTGTTGCGCATGACTTTGTTTGTAGGAGAGTAATTTTACAAGTGCAGAAGCATGTAGCTTGCTAGACTGATGCTTCTCACAGACCTGGCCGATACGTTTCCAATTTTTGAAACCCTCTTTAGTAAAAGTCCCCTCAGTGTGCTGTTCAGGAAAATGCCGACAGGCTTTACAAAAAATCAGGTCTTTCGACTGGCTATATTCAATCCAGTTGAACCTTTCATACCACTTGGCGTTGAAGCTTCGATATTTCCCATCAATTATGGTACTCGGGAATGCCTGTAGATGAGGTTGGGTAGCAGGTTCCCCCAGAGCTGACAGATCCGACGGTGCAATTAAGTGTAGCAGTGATCGTCGATTAGCCATAGCCAGATCTGCTTGCCGGTTAGCATCAGTGGAGGTCGTCGGTTCGGAGTTAATCTCCGCTCCATTCTCAGAGCCAGTGGTTGTTCCATTACGATCCACAGATTGGTCCTCCAAATAATTATTAATCTCAATACAAGGTTTTTTAAAAAAATGAGTGAGAGTAACTTGTTTGGCCATACTAAGAAAAATCAAGATTCCGTACACTTCTAGCGAACGTTATAACCGTTGGTTGTTCGCGTCATAGATGGTTCGCGCCAGATTACAATAGAGCGCGCTACGATGTTGCATTGACCAATGAAAACAAGTCACCAACACACTTAAATATTAAATAGTTATCAGGCTTACTTATAATTTTACTGTTTTAACATAACATGTTATAGATGAAATACACCACATAAAGTAGTATCCATATTTAACAATACAGAGTAGTATTTTATTTATTTTTTTATTTCTGATTGGGCGGGCCAGCTGTCAATGTGGGCGGGCCCAGGCCCGTCCAGGCCCGCCCACAGCTCCGCGCCTGCATGAGAGTCGGCTGTTTTGTCAATTTTAAGTTTTAATTTAAAATGTTTGCGATTTAATATAAGTAGGCTACATGGTTAAATATTTGCCCACTTGCTTGAGCAACTTAATATAAGTAGAAGTAATGCATTGAATAATAGGCTGACGTTGTTTAAATTGTGTTTAAACGTGCATACGTCTGTTAAAGAGTGTATGCGTACAAAGAGAATCGCAATGCTGAGACGTTAAGACCGCGGGTAAATCAAGGGAAAATACCATTTACTTCAACAAGACAACATAATGAACAACACTCGTCTCATTCGTGGAGGTGGAAAAACAAGTTCTTTGTGACATGCAAGATTTATTGTATAAAGATTTAAATTATGCAAAAGAAAGGCAAGGGTATGAGTCTGCTTTTTTGGTCAATTTTAAGTTTTAATTTAAAATGTAGGCTATGCGATTTTAATATAAGTAGCCTACATGGTAAAATATTTTTACCACTTGCTTGAGCAAATAAATATATAATTATAGAAGTAATGCATTAAATAATATGTTGTTTAAATTGTGTTTAAACGTGAATACGTCTATTAAACAGTGTATATGTGTACAAAGAGAATCGCAATGCTGACAAAAATTTTTTTTTAAATAAAAGTTGCTGTTAACTTCTGTATTTGAAATACAAATAGTGAGTATGTATTTGTGGTATAGCCTACAACAGCGGATCAGTTATGCACTGCAAACGCAGCATATGTGAAAGCACTATTGTGCGTGCTGCTCCTGCACTGCATACGCACTGCAACACGCACCGCATATGCACTGCACACGGAGTATGTGTGAAACGGGCGTAACAGTAGTTTATGTCCACTCCACTCCAGCATTAGAATGCAACCATTCTTAATCCTTATTGTTGCACAGCGGTCAATTGAATATGAAGTCAAATGGCTTGCATTAATTCAACCATATTTATCAATTCAATAGTAAGCCCAAAATAGTTTTTGACTCACCAATCGGTAGATTATTTGTTGCCTACATCAAATTCATCCGCCGCCATTTCCTCATGAAGACGTCGATCGCAGCTTTGTAAAACTCATCTTTACGGGCCTTCAGTTTGCACAGTCTCTGGCTCTCAATTTAAAACATTTAACTCTCTGATGACAGCCTTTTAACTCCGTTGCTGTCATTTTGGCTTTGAATTTGCCGCGGGGATTAGGCATGTAGGCTATCTGTGGTGTGTAACGTTAATGACGTTAGCTGCGCAAATGTCCAGTAATATCTTGATTTTAATTGGTCCATGTCTGATATGTTACGGAGATGTTACGGGCATACCATATTTACGTCCAAAGGCACAGCAGAGTTGTGCTTTTTGACGTACATGTTAAAGAATACAGGATCGAAGTGCGCATGCGCAACATGGGTTTTTCGCTTGCCGTCTGCAATGAATGGACAGTAAAAGCACTGCTTATTCTACGATTTGTTTTTTATTTGATTATGCGTAACTGCTACATTTGTCATCATAACGTCTAAATAATTGGAATAACACACATATTGCATATATAAATCACAAGAATAAACAGTAAAAATACAAATACAAGTTTATTATTTAATAAACCATTTTATTTTTGAATTTTGGCAGGGTAGGCAGTGCCTAGTTTGCCTACCCAGACCGCACGTCACTGGTCAACTCAGAGTTCAAGTTTTAACTCAGAGTTGGTTGAACCTCCTTATTGAAACAGGCCCCTGAAGACATCAGCATAATGAATGAGGAGAAAACAGGATCTATTGACATGAAATAAAGAGGCTTTTCAGCTGCTCTGATAATAGTGATGAGCCATAGACTATCAATACTCATTCAACAAGCCATTCAGGATCAGCAGATCATTTCACTTTATTAAGTATTTGCTGCTAGAAACAGATTGTTTGAGTCAAAATATCTGCTGAAAGCAAGTCCTCAAATATTACACTGATTCTTGCGATATGGCACAAAACATGTAAAAAAATAAGAAATTCATAAAAAATAAAAATACTTGGTTGCATCTAAAGGAAATCTGGATACTCAGGAGCCAGGACATTCATTGCTTTTATTTTTAAATAATTTCGTTAATATTATTTTAAATACATGCTCTATATTTGGAAAATACATGTAATTTAAAAGGTGTACAAATTAATTACAATTAGCCTAATTAATTAATTAATGTATTTTGTGAGTTACTGGAGACTCAGAATGAGAGATATTGCTAAAAGGATAAAAACAAACCACTGGAAGGATTGTTGTATTAAATTTCATATTAGTTAAAAAAAATTGTAAACGTTGTCATTAAACACAGTCAGATGAAGGTTTCCATTAATTTCGAAATATATATTTTATTCATTTTTTCATTTAATGTGTTTAAATATTAAAACATCAACTGAACTGTAATATGTCTGATTTGCCTAAGAACATTGGTTATATTTGTTTAATAATAAAACAGAGGGAAGAGATTTAAGCAATTTAGGAACTAGATTGTTCTTAATAACCCTAACACAGGAAAGTTGGCTAAGTATTTATTTAGGATTTTAAGCTCCTTTACTGAACACCATTACATAATTGAAGACTGTAGGCTATACTGTTGTTGGATGGATGGATCAAATTAAAATGCTTTTTAATGTATCTAACGGAGTTGACAGATTAAGTTAAGAAGTGAATAAATGTACATTTTTAGAAAGAAAGAAAAATAATATAGTCAGAAAAACCTGTTCCCTTACATGGCTCAGCTGAGACCCTTGTCTACAAATATATCAGTTTATAATTAATGTGTTATTAAATATTAAAAACTAACTTCTAAAATATGTTTAGTCCCTTACCTCAAAAAACAGTGATTACTATTATCTCTCAAATGATACAGAAAAATAGCAGTTATATAAAGTCATACACTAATGACATCTTCATCAAACATTTAGTTATATTTCCTAATAACCCCGTTCATGGCAACAGTTCGCGCTAACATCTTACCGTTTTGTATGTTAAACAGATTTCGTCTTTCTTTATTGTACACGAATAGCGACGAACACGGTGGAAACTTTAAACTGCGAAAGCGCGCGAACTGTTTCCCTCAGAAGACTCGACTGACTGACTGAAGGAGCGCGCGCTGGATATGTCGTCATCACCGCGAGTCGAAATCACCGTTAGATTATCAAAAACTCGCCAAATACTGTATAAAACAGCAAGACATCAATAAAACATTAACAAAAATAAAAAACGGTTACAGACGTAGACAGACAGCAGTCCGTTCAATCTCAGTCATTAAATATATCAGACATTTAAAAGCTTTATCGAGCAATTTAAAGCCCAAAGCAATCACGATATTTTAATGGCTTAAATGTAACTAAAATTATTATTTTTTATTCTTGATGCCAGAAGAATAAATAGACAGAAAAAATAACAATGAAAGTTAGCTTGTAAAATACAAAGTGTAAACAAATGTGACATATCTACAAAAAAAAGAACAGTTTGAAACTGTAAAAAACCCTTTATTTTTTCCTTCATAAAAGTATAAACAAACTACGATAAAAATGCATCATAAAAAATTGACAACATTTAACTCATAATAAAGTACAATATTTATTTATACCATGAAGCAAAATTATATACAAGAATGAAATGTCTAGATGATGTTCTTTGATCTGAATCTCAGTAGAAACTGCTGGTCTTGAAGATTAACTTTATTCACTGTGACAAATTAAGATGATGTTTTCATCCTGTTGCTCGTTGTGGCTGGTTAGGACAGATTTTGAAGAGATGTTATTGCTTGACGGTGTTATTGTGTCACGTTCGGTGAGGATGCGGCATTAGACCTGAAAGTGCTGGATCTGAAGATGATCTACTTTCTGTGATTGTATTTATTGTGACTGAGTAGAGAAGATATCTGAGTGAAGCTCTTCCCACATGCAGTGCAGTGATACGGTTTCTCTCCAGTGTGGATCCTCTCGTGTGTTTTCACATGTCCTGACCGACGGAATCTCTTGTCGCAGTGTGAACACTTGTAAGGTTTCTCTCCAGTGTGAGTCCTCCAGTGCAGTTTTAAATCTGCAGCTCTAAAATAACTCTTCCCACACTCAAAGCACTTATGATCTTTTTCACCAGTATGTGTTTTCAGATGCAGTCTTAAATTCTGCAGACGTGAAAATCTTTTTCCACACAAAGAACAGGGATGTGGTCTCTCCTGTGAATGAACTAACATGTGGGTATTCAGGCCTGTACCCCTCGAAAATCTTCTCCCACATTGATCACATTCGTACGGTTTCTCTCCAGTGTGGATGTTCATGTGTTCGTGAAGGTTTGATGATTGACTAAAACTCTTCCCACACTGATCACATTCGTACGGTTTCTCTCCAGTGTGGACCCTTGTGTGAATCTCAAGACTTAGTTTGTATTTAAAACTCTTTCCACACACAGAACATAAATATGGTTTCTCCTGTGAATGAACTCTCAGGTGGCTCTTCAGGGATGAAGCACACAAAAATGTTTTATCACATTGATCACATTCGTGCAGTTTCTCTCCAGTGTGGATGTTCATGTGAGTCTTAAGGCTTACTTGTTGTGCGAAACTCTTCCCACACTGATCACATATGAACGGTTTCTCTCCAGTGTGGATGTTCATGTGTTCCTGAAGGGTTTCTTGTCGTGTGAAACTACTCAGACACTGATGGCAGATAAAATATTTCCTGTCTCTTATTATCAAAGAAATACTTTCAGTCTGTGCGGGAGTTTCTTCTTCCGTTTTGACATGATGTTTCTTCTCTCCAATCTCCTCATTTTCCTCCATCAGGCCTGAAATGAAAATAAAAATCATAATTTTAGTGCATTTTTATTAATTGATACCACAAATTAGTTATATTGAAGGCTTATGGGAATATTCTATCATTTATTTGTGAACTGATGTGAGCATTAGGAAAATAATTCCATTAAAAAACATGGGAAGCGGCAGCGCGTTTCATTCATATGTTGACATTATTGTTTGGATTTGCACTGTAAACTTTGGGCATTATAGTTATTCTGTGGTAATTTTGAGTCTCTGTGGTAAAACGAAAATGTTTGAGTTCAGACAGCCAGAATATACCCTTAAATATTATATATTATCTCTATTTAAAATATTATAATATTACAGATCACATCTGACACAAACATACAAACTACAACAATATAACACCCATTTTTAGAGTTTGTTTTTTTAGATTCCTTTCATTAACATTACATAACTGATTATGTCCATCATTCAAATTATTGCCACATTAAAGACCAAGCAAAAAACCAGCAAACACAGAACGTTGGCACAACGTACCCAACCTTCTAACAACGTTTTATCAACATGGCCAAAAGGTTGGCAAAAATACGTTATGTGGTGAAGGTTGTTACAGCGTTGTCACAATGTTGACATTAAACGACCGTTCAGGCCCATGGCTTAAGGTTGTGCTAATGGTCTTGACAACCACTGGACTAAATATGTACTCGTCACTGCCCTGAAGCGCGAAAATCAGACTTTTACATTTCAACCGCCCGTTGGGCTCATGGTGTCGTCTCGTTCTTCATCGAGCAAGGATACGTGAGGATTGCGTTTTATTTACCTTCATTATTCAAACACAACCTACAACTTAATTTTCTAATGTGACTAATGTAGCCTCGCTTGCACTGTTTAGTTTTTCATTTCATTTGTCTGCTTAGTCTAATTCATTTCTTTGCTCCTCTGGATTTGTGGATGTTTCCTGGACTGATTCCGTTTACCGAACAAACTTTATCGTCCGGCTTTCGACTACTGTCTGCTATGTACAGAACCGGTTTTGTTCATTAAGTGTTCTGATTTTTGCTTTTTATGTTTTATTTATTATACTTAAAATATATATATTTTTTTCACAAATGTATGACTTTTGGAAGTGCAATTTGATTACCATATATGCAGTTAAGTTTTAAATAAAATTTAATTAATGTAACCCGTCATTTTTACTCTAAGAAGTGTACACTTGCAGGTGTTGATTATAATTAGGCTAATTTACTGAAAGCCCCATAAATAATAAGGATACACAATATTTATATAAATATATATAATTATGTCGCGCAACCACGTTGCTACAGCCCTGTCGCGTCTTACAATTCTACTGTTACAATGTTGGGAGCACGTAGACAGCGACGTTGCCACAGAAGAAATGCAACGTGCCACAACGTAAGGTTTGCAGGGAAATGTTTCTATCACCATGAAATTTCCTCACAGATCAAAACTTTCAAACGTTTGAGATTATACATTCAATAACACTACATTATCACTCTCAAAATTAAACATACAAGATCGTTCATGTTTGAATGATTTCAACATTTTCCTCAGATGTTCGTTTCGTGCTGAACTAAATCAGTCTACAGACGCCAGAAAAGACGCACATTTAGCGCTTTATCCGATGAAAACAGTTCAGAAATAACATTGTAAATGTTGCTGAAACAAACTGTGAAATGGGTGTGTAAAACCGCGAATTATCTGACCTGCAGAACTCACCTCAGAAGACAACAAACCTGCAACAAACGCGCCGAACGAGGAAGGATACTCATGATGACGTCAGCGCGGTGATGCCAAATAAACGCGCCAAATATAGTAAACTATTTACAAAATAACACGTATAACATGCACTAAAATAACGCTTAAAGTTCATGTAAACAATAATTCAATCTCAGTCATGTGTAGGTTGAAAAATAATTTATTGGACAGTTCAAGGATTTATTTAAAGGTTTTATTTATCATTTAAAAACATGGAAAGGCCATTAGCAATAGCAATCATAATAGTTAATGGGTTCAGAGTTACCCAAAATTATGAATTGATAATTTCTTAACACAAGTAGAATCAACAGACAATAAAACATTTCTGAGTGTCCAACTTGTGGAGCTATATCCATTGTAAAATTAAGTCATAATGGAAATACAAATATTATTTTTGTAGTATAAAAATTAGCTTAATTATAATGTAAACATTTATTCTGATAAACTTTTAAACTCTGCAGATGTGAAAAACTCTTTCCACACAAATAACATGAATGTGGTTTCTCCTGTGAATGAACTGTGAGGTGTCTCTTCAGGCCTGTAGCCCTCAAAAATGTTTTACCACATTGATCACATTCGTGCAGTTTCTCTCCAGTGTGGATGATCATGTGTTCCTGAAGGTGTCCTTTATGTGAAAAACTCTTCCCACACTGATCACATGTGAACGGTTTCTCTCCAGTGTGGATCCTCATGTGAACCTTGAGATTCGGTTTGTGTGTGAAACTCTTTCCACACTGACGACTTTTGGCTTTATAGTGGTTCTTTAATAAAGTTATTTTCCAGCTAAAGTTAGTTTTGATTGACTTGCTTCCGTCGCAGCGATCATTTGTTATTAAATAAATTAGGGGCTGCTAAGACGACACCATTCTCTCTCTACACAGACTTTAAAGGGGGGGGGTACAATGGTGTTTCATGTATTCAGAGTTGTTTACAGTGTTAAAGAGATGGATTATCATGCTAAACATGGCCAAAGTTGTAAAAAAAATATTTTGGACGAATAACGGAGAATTTCTGTGCCGAAAATCTTACTTCCGGGTTGGTACAAGTTTCGGCTGTTTTTTTTCGATCGTGGATCTAATGACGTAGACCAGAGTGGAACTCCTTATATGAGCATTTCTCTCGGAAAAGCTTGCCCGCGCACACGTCGACCAGAGGAGAGCGAGACCGCGCACATCAACGCGCTTCAACAGGAAATCATCGGCAACGCTGCATAGGATTTGTTCAAGAATGTCTCCAAAGTGTGTTTTTGGATGTGAGGGAAAGCTTACCGTGTTCAGCTTCCCAAAGAACCCAGCGTTAGGAACAGTGGATGCAGTTTGTTTTTCCGGGGCAAAAACGAGTTGTGTAAGACTGTTTGTTCCTTGCATTTCGACGATGATTGTTTTATAAACAAAGCCCAGATCGACGGATTTGCAGATTGTCTAATGCTTAAGGATCATGCAGTCGCAATGATAAAGGTTTGCGGTCGCAGGCGGTGAGTAAAACTGCTTCAAATGTCTCTGTGTGTTGTTGTTAGTTATCAGCGCGTCTGCACAGCTTTAGCTTCGCCCAGAGCCATAGAGAGAATTCTCTCTATGGCTCTGGCTTCGCCCACACGGCCCGGCTCCAGACACTTGTTTTTTTCCGGAAAGACTCGGTACAGCCTATCTTTCTTTTATAAATATAATAAAACTAAAGACTTTTTGGAGATATGAGGGATGCAATACTACTCTATAGGTACTCAAGATTAACAGGAGATTGAGTGAAAATGAGCATTTCACCCCCCCTTTAAAATGGGAAATGACGCAGTCAATTAAGTTTACATGATTTACAAGATGGATTTCCACTATAATCAACAATTATATAAGAAACATGACAAATGTAAACATATAAAAGAAAAAACGTTATATCTTTCGCAGCCAGGGCGCCACCATTGTGCAGTATTCTAACATGTGACGTTACGGGGTTGATTGGCTTTAATAAACCTGGCTGAATGTAGGAATATCCCGACATCAAACTGTCTACACCAAGGAGTTTCCTTTCAGCGTTTCTCACAGGTTCACGTTTAAAGTCTGTGTAGAGAGAATGGTGTCGTCTTAGCGGCCCCTAATTTAATAATGAATGATTGTTGCGACGGAAGCAAATCAATCAAAACTAACTTTAGATGGAAAATAACTTAAAGAACCGCTATAAAGCCAAAACAATCTCTGTTACCTTAAATTATACGCTTATCTCTGTAAATCTGCTTTGAAACAATGTGCATTGTTAAAAGCGCTATATAAATGAAGATGACTTGACTTAATAAAAACATATCTAAATATCGATTAATCGACTGATATAGCCCTGAATCGAATCGTATCGCAGGATTTTTTGAGGTATCGGCAAATATCGTATCGCTGGCTGAGAGAATCGATATCGTATCATATCGTGATGAACTGTATGATTTACACCCCTAATATGCACAAGGAATCTGACAACAGCCGATATGATCTGATCTCGTCATCATCGAGTGCGTCTGTGATTACTTGAAGAAACAGAAGAAACTGAGACAGACTAAATTCAGAAGAACTGCGGGAACGTCTCCGAGATGTTTGAAGAAACCTTCCTGCAAAGCTACCTGAAAAACTATAAGCACATGTACCTGGACAAAAGGCGTTTTAAACGCAAAGGGTTGTTACACCATATATTGATTAAAATTAGTTGATTTTCGTTTTAGTTCTCCTTTTTATCCTAAGTCTGCTTGCCATGGTCCATAATGTTTGAACGAAACAACAACAGCGTGCAGTGCGAACTACACAGTTGTCCACGTCTGTCACCTTGGTTACTGTCAGAGGGCTCCGGTTACCATGGCAGTACGAGCGGAAATCAGGGACAACGTGGATATGACGCCATTGAAGGCGACAAAACGGAAATAAAGAAAAGGTACTTGCCTTTGAATAAAAATTACAAATTTCTCCTGGTTTGAAAGTTGTTGGAAACAGTCGGGATAATGTACACAACTAAAAAAAATATATATATAACATAGTTATAGTGATTTTTGCTATTTTTAAAGCAAAAAAAAAAAATACATATTGTACCTTTAATGTGTTTAAATATAAAAAAATCTGATTTGCCTAAGAACATTGGTTATATTTGTTTAATAATAAAACAGAGGGAAGGGAAGAGATTTAAGCAATTTAGGAACTAGATTGTTCTTAATAACCCTAACACAGTAAAGTGTAAGTATTTTTTTACTCCTTTGCTAAACACCAGTAGTACATAATTGAAGACTGTATATACTGTTGTTGGATGGATGGCTGAAATTAAAATATCATGCTTTTTATCTGACTGAGTTGACACAGATCAAGTTAAGAAGTGAATAAATGTACATTTTTAGAAAGAAAGAAAAATATTTTCATAAAAACATGGCTCATTAGTTGAGAGCCTTGTCTACAAATATATCAGTTTATAATTAATATATTATTAAATATTAAAAACTAACTTCTAAAATATGTTTTGTCCCTTACCTCAAGAAACAGTGATTACTATTATTTCTCACATGATACAGAATAAAAGCAGTTATATAAAATCATACACTAATGACACCCATCTTCATCAAACATTTAGATATATTTCCTAATAACCCCATCCATGGCAACAAGGCAGTTCGCTAACATCTTACCGTTTTGTATGTGAAACTGATTTCTTCTTTCTTTGGTGTACACGAATAGCGCCGAACACGATGGAAACCGTTCAGAAATTACCGCGTAATTCTTCAAACTGCGAAAGCGCGCGAACTGTTCCCCTCAGAAGACTCGACTGACTGACTAAAGGAGCGCGCGCTGGGTATGTCGTCATCACCGCGAGTCGAAATCACCGTTAGATTATGAAAAACTCGCCAAATACTGTATAAAACAGCAAGACATCAATAAAACATTATCAAACAAAAATAAAAAACAGTTAAAGGCGTAGATAGACAGCAGTCCGTTCAATCTCAGTCATGAAATATGTTAGACATTTAAAAAAAGCTTTATAGAGAGATTTGAAGCCCAAAGCAATCACGATATTTTAATGGCTTAAATGTAACTAAAATTATGATTTTTTTATTCTTGATGCAAGACGAACAAGACAGAAAAATTAACAGTGAAAGTTAGCTTGTAAAATACAAAATGTAAACAAATGTGAGAGATCACTCTACAAAAAAAAGCAGTTTGAAACTGTAAAAAAAAAACGTATTTTTTCCTTCATAAATGTATAAACAAACTACCATAATGCATCATAAAAAATGGACATAACATTTAACTCATAATAAAGTGTAATGATATTTATTTATACCATGAAACAAAATTATATACAAGAATGAAATGTCTAGATGATGTTCTTTGATCTGAATCTCAGTAGAAACTGCTGGTCTTGAAGATGAACTTTACAGATTTGAAGAGATGTTATTGCTTGACGGTGTTATTGTGTCACGTTCGGTGAGGATGCGGCATTAGACCTGAAAGTGCTGGATCTGAAGATGATCTACTTTCTGTGATTGTATTTATTGTGGCTGAGTAGAGAAGATATCTGAGTGAAGCTCTTCCCACATGCAGTGCAGTGATACGGTTTCTCTCCAGTGTGGATCCTCTCGTGTGTTTTCACATGTTCTGACCGACGGAATCTCTTGTCGCAGTGTGAACACTTGTAAGGTTTCTCTCCAGTGTGAGTCCTCCAGTGTTGTTTCAAACGTATACCGGTAATAAAACTCTTCCCACACTCAAAGCACTTATGATCTTTTTCACCAGTGTGTGTTTTCAGATGAAGTCTTAAATTCTGCAGACGTGAAAATCTTTTTCCACACAAAGAACAGGGATGTGGTCTCTCCTGTGAATGAACTAACATGTGACTCTTCAGGCCTGTAGACCTCGAAAATCTTCTGCCACATTGATCACATTCGTACGGTTTCTCTCCAGTGTGGATGTTCATGTGTTCCTGAAGGTTTGATGATTGAGTAAAACTCTTCCCACACTGATCACATGTGTACGGTTTCTCTCCAGTGTGAACCCTTGTGTGAATCTCAAGACATTGTTTGTATTTAAAACTCTTTCCACACAAAGAACATGAATATGGTTTCTCATGTGAATGAACTCTCAGGTGACTCTTCAGGGCTGAAGCACACAAAAATGTTTTGCCACATTGATCACATTCGTACAGTTTCTCACCAGTGTGGATGTTCATGTGTTCCTGAAGGGCTTCTTGTCGTGTGAAACTACTCAGACACTGATGGCAGATGAAATATTTCTTGTCTCTTATTTTCAAAGAAATACTTTCAGTCTGTGAGGGAGTTTCTTCTTCAGTTTTGACATGATGTTTCTCCTCTCCAATCTCCTCATTTTCCTCCATCAGGCCTGAAATGAAAATAAATTTGTAATTTTAATGCATTTTTATTAATTATAAAAAAACACATAAATGAGGTATATTAAAGGTTTATGGGAATATTCTATCATTTATTTGTGAACTGATGTGAGCAATAGGAAAACAATAATTCCGTAAAAAACCGCGGGAAGCGACAGCGCGTTTCATTCATATGTTGACATTATTGTTTGTATTTGCACTGTAAACGTTGGGCATTATAGTTAGTGATGTGCAGATCGAGGCTTCGAAACAATCAGACACCCGTCTAAACGGTGACACCTAGTGGTCACTTGCAGGAGTTGATCTGAAACAACCTTGACAACGAGCCAAATATTATTATTATTATTTTTTATTTTTTTTTCCTAATATGTGAAGCTTGTAACCTGTAGGCTCCTCACTGTGCATAATGTTTTTTGGTCATGAAAAATGAATATTAATAAAATAAATTTTGTTAAAAAATATCAATTTCTCTGCTGTGGAAGGACTTAGCCTACTTCTTTTTTTACAGATAATTTCTCCAGCCTTTGAAAAAATCCTTTCACAAGGGACACTTGTTGCTGGCATGCAAAGATATTTTTTTAGCAAAGACATACAAATAATTATATTTCAATCAATGCATACCTTGCTTAGATGGCCCAGCAGTGTCAGTAGCAGGCCTAGGTACAGGGGGAATGCTACCATCCTCTGCACCCTGCAAAATGGCAGGATGAGTGCTCCTCAAATGGCGCATCATGGATGATGTATTGTTGCAGTGGGCTAGCTGCCGATCACAATACACACATCTCACTTCATTTGGGGTTTCCAAATGGAAATGCTCCCACACCACAGATGTACGGCATTTCTTGTGTAGAGCCTCCATTTTTATTTATCTATCTATCTATGTATCTATCTATTAATCTATCTCTCTATATATTTCTATCTTTGTATCTATTAATGTGTCACTATATGTATACTCTGTCTGTCTCTAGCCTATCAGTCAATGTGTAAATTCAAATGTAAGCCTAAATGTAACTAAACAAATCGCACTATAAATGTCACTATATCACCAAAAATCTGCTATCTCAAAATCAAACTCCTCTCACAAAAACCCACGAGGTCAAGATGCGTTGACTTCTTCACTTTTATACACATGATTCGGCGGACCATGCTTCATCTAGCCGTAGTCACGTGACATGGGTGTTTTGAATCACGCTTCGGATCAGTGTTTCGAAACATCTGCGCTTCGGGATCTCGAAAAGCTTCGGAACGTCAGTTTCGCGTCAGCCATCCCTAATTATAGTTATTCTGTGGTCATTTTGGGTCTCTGAGGAAAAAAGAAAACGTTTGAGTTCAGACAGCCAGAATATCGACCTTTAAATATTAAATCATCTCTATTTAAAATATTATAGTATTACATATCACATCTGACACAAACATACAAACTACAACAATATAACACCCATTTTTAGAGTTTGGTCTTTCAGATTCCTGTCATTGACAATATATTTAGAACTGATTATGTCCATCATTAAAATTATTGCCACATTAAAGACCAAGATAGCAATTAATGTTCTATCCCCATGAAATTTCCTCACAGATCAAAACTTACAAAAGTTTGAGATTATACATTCAATAACACTACATTATCACTCTCAAAATGAAACATATGACAAGATCGTTGATGTTTGAATGATTTCAACATTTTCCTCAGATGTTCGTTTCGTACAGACGCCAGAAAAGACGCACATTTACCACTTTATCCGATGAAAACAGTTCAGAAATAACCTTGTAAATGTTGCTGAAACAAACTGTGTAAAGTTTATTTTATGGGTGTGTAAATACGCGAAATATCTGAACTGCAGAACTCACCTCAGAAGACACAACAAACGCGCCGAACGAGGACGGAAACTACTGATGACGTCAGCGCGCTGATGCCAAATAAACGCGCCAAATATTGCTAACAACTATTTATACAAAATAACATTCATAACATACACTAAAATAACGCTTAAATTTCATATAAACAGTAATTCAATGTCTGTCATATGTAGGTTGAAAACTAATTTATTAGACAGTTCAATAAATTACATAAAGGTTTTAATTATCATAACATTTAAAACATGGAAAGACAAATAGCAATCATAATAGTTAATGGCTTTCAGAGTTACCTAAAATTATGAATTGATAATTTCTTAACACAAGTAGAATCAACAGACAATTAAAACTTTCTAAGTGTCCAACTTTTGGAGCTATACGTATGGTAAAATTGAAAGTCATTATGAACCCCCATAAAAAAAAAGTTTCTAGTACTCTATTTTAATGGAAGAAAAAAAAAATCTAAGTAAATTTTTTTTATCTTACTTGAACACTGATAATATAGTATTATTTCTCACTGTGTGACACAGATAAAACATACAAAATACAACAAAACAAATACCTTTTTCCCCCCAAGTGTGTTTTACCCTTGCGTGTTTTATTCCAAACATCTTGTAGAAGTAGAAAAATAAAATAAAAATTATAGTAATAATACAAATATTATTTTTGTACAATAAAATAATGAGTTTAATTATAATGTAAACATTTACAAATGATGTTTAAAATAATGTTTAAGTAATTGATTAAACTATTAAAGGGGAACTAAAATGAGATAGGAAGTGAAGGTGATATAACAGATGTGTTATCATTGTTATTTGTGGTAGGACACTTAAAACTGCTTAAGTAGTTACAAGAGGAAAACAGTGATGTTAGTTTGTTGTTTTGTTACTAGGGCGCCACCATCTTGAGCTTCAACGGTCCGTGACGTCACTGGCATGATAGGTTACCTTGACAGCTCCAGCAAAATGGCATATCAAGAGCATAACAGACCGAGAGGGGGGTCTTATAGCATTGTGATCTGTTTAAAGGGTTAGTTCACCCAAAAATGAAAATTCTGTCAGTAATTACTCACCCTCATATTGTTCCAACCGCGTAAGACCTTCGTTCATCTTCAGAACACAAATTAAGATATTTTTGATGAAATCTGAGCCATGTCTGAATCCTCCATAGGCTGCTATGTGACCGAAACTTGCTGGCCCAGAAAAGTTATTAAAGAGATCGTTAATATAGTCCAAGTGACTCCAGTGGCTCAATCTTAAGTATATCAAGCGACGAGAATACTTTTTGTTGCGCAAAAACAAACAAAAATAACGACTTTATTCCACTTTTCATTTCCTTCTCTCTGGGCCTCGTAGTGTTTTTGCGCTGCGCGTCTGTGTTGCATGTCATCACGCATCACACACATGACTGACGTCGGCCAATAGTGAGCCTACGTGGTGACGTGTAACACGGACGCGCTGCGCAAAAACACTACGCGAACCAACTAGAGGTCCAGAGAGAAGGAAATCAATAGTGGAATAAAGTCGTTATTTTTGTTTGTTTTTGCGCACAAAAAGTATTCTCGTCGCTTTATAAACTTAAGATTGAGCCACTGGAGTCACTTGGACTATATTAACGATCTCTTTAATAACTTTTCTGGGCCAGCAAGTTTCGGTCACATAGCAGCCTATGGAGGATTCAGACATGGCTCAGATTTCATCAAAAATATCTTAATTTGTGTTCTGAAGATGAACGAAGGTCTTACGCGGTTGGAACAATATGAGGGTGAGTAATTACTGACAGAACTTTCATTTTTGGGTGAACTAACCCTTTAACAAGCGAATATAACACCTTCCACTCACATAAACAAGTTCCACTCACCTCTTAGTTGTTATCGTGATGTTCACCTTCACCACAGATCACCTTGCTAAATTAATCCGACATCCAGGATGCTATCCAATATAAGAATCAGTATAGGTTTCATTCATACAGTGATAAATATTCAATTTTATTATTTCATTTGAGGATTCAATTTCTTGCTTAAATGCTGTTTTTAGTGTTAACTTGTACAGTTAATCTGTATTACCATACTGTCAAAATCAGTCAGTTCAGTCAGAGTAGCCTGACATAACGTTAGTAGCCTCTACGCTGATTTCACGCAGCCGCCATTTTGAAATCGAAAGTGAGACTCCGGTGGGAAAAACCCCGGAAGTAAAGATAAACAACAATGCCTTTGGACTACCAACCTGAAGCTGCTGCCGCGATTTACACTTTTGGATGTTAATATCCAATATAGGATATGTATATAGTTCATTCCTGCTTCTTTTTTTACTTTCTGAATTATATAAAAAAATATATTTTATTTATAAATGAATTTCACTGTATATAGTCTAAAGTATGAAGGAAATGTATGTATAGTTTTAGAATTGACACAACATCATTAAACACAACAATACGCCATCGCATTCACGACTCTCCTGTGATAAAAGGCGACACTTCCGGTTTTCTTCCCACCGGAGCCTCGCTTTCGATTTCAAAATAACGGTGCCATGCCAGTGACGTCATCGAACACGGCTGCGCTCTGATAACAACAAATGTAAATTTCAGTATTGGGAAAAACTTTGTATATGTTTTGTTTTTAATATTATTTTTTAATTAATTTGTTTACTATTTTTATAACCACGTTATCAAATTATATTTTGTTCGTTTCAGTTCCCCTTTAAACTGCGTAACACGAAAGCGCGCGAACTGTTCACCTCAGAAGACTCGATACCACTGACTGACTGAAGGAGCGCGGCTCCAGACTGATCTCATGAAATGGCGTATGTATGACACGCCAATTCGTATTTCCATTTTTGGCGTGTTATGAACACGCATAATCGCTTTTCAGCGTGTTTATCAACGCCGTTGATTTACGTTACATTACTGTATATAAATATATATGACCTACCCCAACCGCGTCCCTAAACCTACCCATCACTCGGGTTAATACCATTTATGAGTGTTCCCCTACCATCCTAGGAAAAAAAATATTGCTCCCCAGATGTAGATATACATTTTCCTCCGTTTCGCTCGGACATTTAACGGCGTACACATACACGCGGAATCACTCGGACGTTTAACGGCGTACACATACACGCGCGTGGACATACACGCGGAAAGCTCAAAATGCGTATAAATAACACGCCACTTGACTTGGCGTGGTGTCATCATCACCGCGAGTCAAAATCAACGTTAGAATATCAAAAACTCGCCAAATACTGTATAAAACAGCAAGACATTAATATAACATTATCAAACAAAAATGAAAAAATGGTTACAGACGTAGACAGACAACAGTCCGTTCAATCTCAGTCATGAAATATATCAGACATTTAAAAGCTTTATCGAGAAATTTAAAGCAAAGCAATCACGATATTTTAATGGCTTAAATGTAACTAAAATTATTAAATTATTTATTCTTGATGGAAGAAGAACAAGTAGACAAAAATTAACGATGAAAGTTAGCTTGTAAAATACAAAGTGTAAACAAATGTGACATCTGTCTACAAAAAAATAACAAGACCAATTTGAATCAGTTAAAAAAAAATATTTTCCTTCATAAAAGTATAAACAAACCATGATAAAAGTACATCATTAAAATTGGCATAACATTTAACTCATAATATCGTACAATGATATTTATTTATACCATGAAGCAAAATGATATACAAGAATGAAATGTCTAGATGATGTTCTTTGATCTGAATCTCATTAGAAACTGCTGGTCTTGAAGATTAACTTTATTCACTGTGACAAATTTAGATGATGTTTTCATCCTGTTGCTCGTTGTGGCTGGTTAGGACAGATTCTGAAGAGATGTTATTGCTTGACTGTGTTATTGTGTCACGTTCGGTGAGGATGCAGCATTAGACCTGAAACTGCTGGTCTTGAAGATGATCTACTTTCTGTGATTGTATTTATTGTGACTGAGTAGAGAAGATATCTGAGTGAAGCTCTTCCCACATGGAGTGCAGTGATACGGTTTCTCTCCAGTGTGGATCCTCTCGTGTGTTTTCACATGTCCTGACCGACGGAATCTCTTGTCGCAGTGTGAACACTTGTAAGGTTTCTCTCCAGTGTGAGTCCTCCAGTGTTGTTTCAAATGTACAGCGGTAATAAAACTCTTCCCACACTCAAAGCACTTATGAGTTTTTTCACCAGTGTGTGTTTTCTGATGAAGTTTTAAACTGTGCAGACGTGAAAAACTCTTTCCACACAAAGAACATGAATGTGGTTTCTCCTGTGAATGAACTAACATGTGACTCTTCAGGCCTGTACCCCTCGAAAATCTCCTGCCACATTGATCACATTTGTATGGTTTCTCTCCAGTGTGGATGTTCATGTGTTCCTGAAGGTTTGATGATTGTCTAAAACTCTTCCCACATTGATCACATGTGAACGGTTTCTCTCCAGTATGAACCCTTGTGTGAATCTCAAGATATTTTTTGTATTTAAAACTCTTTCCACACAAAGAACATAAATATGGTTTCTCCTGTGAATGAACTCTCAGGTGACTCTTCAGGGCTGAAGCACACAAAAATGTTTTGCCACATTGATCACATTCATAGAGTTTCTCACCAGTGTGGATGATCATGTGTTCCTGAAGGGTTTCTTGTCGTGTGAAACTACTCAGACACTGATGGCAGATGAAATATTTCTTGTCTCTTATTTTCAAAGAAATACTTTCAGTTTCAGTTTCTTCTTCAGTTTTGACATGATGTTTCTCCTTTCCAATCTCCTCATTTTCGTCCATCAGGCCTGAAATGAAAATAAAAATCATAATTTTAATGCATTTTTATTAATTGACACTACAAATGAGGTATATTGAAGGCTTATGGGAATATTCTATCATTTATTTGTGAACTAATGTGAGCATTAGAAAAATAAATAATTCAGTTAAAACACGTGGGAAGTGGCAGTGCGTTTCATTCATATGTTGACATTATTGTTTGTATTTGCACTTTAAACTTTGGGCATTATAGTTATTCTGTGGTAATTTTGGGTCTCTGTGGTAAAAAGAAAACGTTTAAGATCAGACAGCCTGAATATACCCTTAAATATTACAAATCATCTCTATTAAAAAAGATATAATATATAACACCTGACACAAACATACAAACTACAACAATACAACACCCATTTTTAGAGTTTGGTCTTTCATATTCCTGCCATTGACATTACATAACTGATTATGTCCATCATTAAAATTATTTGCCACATTAAAGACCAAGATAGCAATTAATATTTCTATCCCCATGAAATTTCCTCACAGATCAAAACTTACAAAAGTTTGAGATTATACATTCAATAACACTACAATATCACTCTCAAAATGAAACATGATAAAATCGTACGTTTGAATGATTTCAAGATTTTCCTCAGATGTTCGTTTCGTGCTGAACTAAATCAGTCTACAGACGCCAGAAAAGACGCACATTTAGCGCTTTATCCGATGAAAACAGTTCAGAAATAACCCTGTAAATATTGCCGAAACAAACTGTGTAACGTGTACGTTATGGGAGTGTAAATACACGAAATATCTGAACTGCAGAACTCACCTCAGAAGACACAACAAACGCGCCGAACGAGGACGGAAACTAATGATGACGTCAGCGCGGTGATGACAAATAAACCCGGTAAAAATTGCTAACAACTACAAAATAACATGTATAAAATACACTAAAATAACGCTTAAAGTTCAAGTAAACAATAATTAAATCTCAGTCATGTGTAGGTTGAAAAATGATTTATTAGACAGTTCAAGGATTTATTTTAAGGTTTTATTTATCATTACATTTAACAGACCAATAGCAATCATAATAGTTAATGGCTTTCAGACTTACCCAAAATTATGAATTGATAATTTCTTAACACAAGTAGAATTAACAGACGATAAAAAGTTTCTAAGTGTCCAACTTTTGGAGCTATATGCATTGCAAAAATTAAAGTCATTATGAACCTCCCCCTCTCGCTCTGACAACAACAAATGTAAATTTCAGTATTGGGAAAAACTTCATATGTTTTGTTTTTAATATTATTTTTGAATTAATTTGTTTACAATTTTTATAACCACGTTATCGAATTATATTTTGTTTGTTTCCGTTCCCCTTTAAACTGCGTAACACGAAACTGTTGCGCGCGAACTGTTCACCTCAGAAGACTCGACACCACTGACTGACTGAAGGAGCGCGCGCTGGTGATGTCGTCATCGCCGCGAGTCGAAATCAACGTTAGATTATCAAAAACTCGCCAAATACTGTATAAAACAGCAAGACATCAATAAAACATATCAAACAAAAATAAAAAACGGTTACAGACGTAGACAGACAGCAGTCAGTTCAATCTCAGTCATGAAATATATTAGATATTTAAAAGCTTTATAGAGAAATTTAAAGCCCAAGGCAATCACAATATTTGAATGGCTTAAATGTAACTCAAATTATGTAATTATTTATTCTTGATGCAAGAAGAATAAGTAGACAGAAAAATTAACGCTAAAAGTTAGCTTGTAAAATACAAAGTCAAATCAAGTCGTCATCTTCATTTATATAGCGCTTTTAACAATGTAGATTGTTTCAAAGCAGCTTTACAGAGATAAACATAATTTAAGGTAACAGAGATTGTTTTGGCTTAATAGCAGTTCTTTAATAAAGTTATTTTTGCAACGATCATTTGTTGCAGGATTTTTGGGAAGTGTTCCCGGTTCCAGCTGACCTAATCTATGCAGCCTAACATTTAATTATAGAAGTCTATAATGAGTTGTGTGAATGCTAGTTCAAAGAGATGCGTCTTTAATCTGGCTTTGAACGGACAGAGTGTGTCTGCCTCCCGGAAAATGTTAGGAAGACTGTTCCAAAGTTTTGGTGCTAAATAGGAAAAGGATCTACCACCAGCAGTCGATTTTGATATTCTAGGTATTATTAACTGGCCGGAATTTTGAGATCGCAATAGACGTGAAGGACTATAATGCGTTCAGAGCTCGCTCAAGCACTGCGGAGCTAAACCATTTAGTGCTTTATAAGTAATCAGCAATATTTTAAAATGTTTACGATGTTTAATAGGGAGCCAATGCAGTGTTGACAGAACCGGGCTAATATGGTCATACTTCCTGGTTCTGGTAAGAACTCGGGCTGCTGCGTTTTGGACCAGCTGTAGTTTGTTTATTAAGCGTGCAGGGCAACCACCCAGTAGAGCATTACAATAATCTAGCCTTGAGGTTATGAATACATGAACTAATTGTTCCACATTTGTCAATGAGAGCATATGGCGTAATTTAGACACATTTTTAAGATGGAAAAATGCGGTTTTACAGATACTAGACACGTGACTTTCAAATGAAAGATTGGTATCAAAGAGCACACCCAGGTTCCTAACCAACGACGAAGACTTGACAGAGCAGCCATCAAGTGTTAATCCAATTTTTTATATCAATTATGCATTCCGTTAATTTTGTGAATTGGTAAGTTTCATCTGGGCGTGAAGAAATATAGAGCCTAAAAAAGTGTAAACAAATGTGACAGATCTCTCTACAGAAAAAAAACAAGTAAAATTATCAAGAACACTTTGAATCTGTAAATAATAATAATAATAATAATAATTTCCTTCATAAAAGTATAAACAAAGTACAATAAAAATACATCATAAAAAATGGACAACATTTAACTCATAATAAAGTATAATGATATTTATTTATACCATGACGTAAAATTATATACAAGAATGAAACATCTAGATGATGTTCTTTGGGGAGGAACTCCATCTTTGATCTGAATCTCACAGTAGAAACTGCTGGTCTTGAAGATGAACTTTATTCACTGTGACAAATTTAGAAGATGTTTTTGTCCTGTCGCTCGATGTGGCTGGTTAGGACCAAGGGGCAACGTTCTAATCTGAAAAATGAAGCCTACCCAGAAGTGCGAAAATCCACTAGCGCGCACTGGTGATGTCATCACCGCGAGTCGAAATCAACGTTAGATTATCAAAAACTCGCCAAATACTGTATAAAACAGCAAAACATCAATAAAACATATCAAACAAAAATAAAAAACGGTTACAGACAGCAGTCCGTCCAATCTTAGTCATGAAATATATCAAATATATTTAAAAGCTTTATCGAGAAATTTAAAGCCCAAAGCAATCACGATATTTTAATGGCTTAAATGTAACTAAAATTATGAAATTATTTATTCTTGATGCAAGAAGAATAAGTAGACAGAAAAATTAACAATGAAAGTTAGCTTGTAAAATACAAAGTGTAAACAAATGTGACAGATCTCTCTACAAAAAAACCTAAGTAAAATAACAAGACCAGTTTGAAACTGTAAAAAAAAAAAAAAAGAATATTTTCCTTCATAAAAGTATAAACAAACTACGATAAAAAAGCATCATAAAAAATGGACATATCATTTGACTCATAGTAAAGTATATTGATATTTATTTATACCATGAAGCAAAATTATATAAAATAATAAAACATCTAGATGATGTTCTTTGATCTGAATCTCAGTAGAAACTGCTGGTCTTGAAAATGAACTTTATTCACTGTGACAAATTCAGAAGATGTTTTTGTCTTGTCACTCGTTGTGGCTGGTTAGGACAGATTTTGAAGACATCTTATTGCTCAATGGTGTTATTGTGTCACGTTGGGTGAGGATGAAACTTCACACTTGAAAGTGCTGGATCTGAAGATGATCTACTTTCTGTGATTGTATTTATTGTGGCTGAGTAGAGAAGATATCTGAGTGAAGCTCTTCCCACATGGAGTGCAGTGATACGGTTTCTCTCCAGTGTGGATCCTCTCGTGTGTTTTCACATGTTCTGACCGACGGAATCTCTTGTCGCAGTGTGAACACTTGTAAGGTTTCTCTCCAGTGTGAGTCCTCCAGTGTTGTTTCAAACGTATAGCGGTAATAAAACTCTTCCCACACTCAAAGCACTTATGAGCTTTTTCACCAGTATGTATTTTCTGATGAAGTCTTAAATCCGGCAGACGCGAAAATCTTTTTCCACACAAAGAACATGAATGTGGTTTCTCCTGTGAATGAACTAACATGTGACTCTTCAGGCCTGTACCCCTCGAAAATCTTCTGCCACATTGATCACATTTGTATGGTTTCTCTCCAGTGTGGATGTTCATGTGTTCCTGAAGGTTTGATGATTGTCTAAAACTCTTTCCGCACTGATCACATGTGAATGGTTTCTCTCCAGTGTGAACCCTTGTGTGAATCTCAAGACTAAGTTTGTATTTAAAAGTCTTTCCACACAAAGAACATAAATATGGTTTCTCATGCGAATGAACTCTCAGGTGGCTCTTCAGGGCTGAAGCACACAAAAATGTTTTGCCACATTGATCACATTCATGCAGTTTCTCTCCAGTGTGGATGATCATGTGTTCCTGAAGGGCTTCTTGTCGTGTGAAACTACTCAGACACTGATGGCAGATGAAATATTTCTTGTCTCTTATTTTTAAAGAAATACTTTCAGTTTCAGTTTCTTCTTCAGTTTTGACATGATGTTTCTTCTCTCCAATCTCCTCATTTTCCTCCATCAGGCCTGAAATGAAAATGAAAGTCATAATTTTAATGCATTTTTATTAATTGATACTACAAATGAGGTATATTGAAGGCTTATGGGAATATTCTATCACACTGTAAAAAAAAAAAATTACATCCCCAAGTCAAAAATTTCTAGTGACTGATCACATCTAAATATTTCAATTAGTTTGACGTATTATTTCTCATTGAGCCAATGTTAACAGACTATTGCAACAAGAATTGCACTTGGGCCAATTTAAAAATTTAGATGTGACCCGTCACTAGAAAATTTTGACTTGGAGAGGTTAGAAATGTTTTACAGTGCATTTATTTGTGAACTGATGTTAGCATTAGAAAAATAATTCCGTTAAAAAAATGTGGGAAGCGGCAGTGCGTTTCATTCATGGGTCAATGACGTGACTCCTAAATTTTCTGTCCGATTGCATTTTTTCAGGCAAAAATGGATTTAAATGTATAAAAAGATACTGTATATTTGTAGTACCTCTCCCATGTATGTACTCACTTTAACTTTTCAAAAACCTTTACTTATTTTTTTTTTTTTGTTATTTAAAGTGTCAAAACATCATATGGTGCGACCGTCCGGCCATAACTTCTGTTTTGAAAACGTCTTTGAAATTACTCTGAATTTATTCAAATTTATTTTCTGCACTATTTGGCATGATTTCCAAAATGTTTTGTAATCCTTTGAAAAAATTCAAAGCATTTGTATTTATATTTCCATCATAATATACAAACAAACTTTGTCCGATGATGTCCATTTTATGAAATATCATGTGGTGCGACCATCAATGAACTACCATTTTGGGACTTTTATGTTGAAAACTATTCAATAAATAAAATATCTTATTTCTGTGGCTGAAATATGAATCACTGATACAGTATGCTTTAGTAAATTATATTTTTAAAACATTTCTATCAGTTTTATGTGATTTACAGGAAAAATAAGTCTGTTAACAAGATTTAAGAAGGCAGCTCAGAAATTATAGAACAAAAATGAGATCATTATTTACAAAAACTCAAAAGAAATGCAAATACTTGGTTTCTAAACACTTTAATTACTAAGAACCTGTAAAAAAAATTTAAGCATGTTAAGGAAATTATTAATTTTAAGATATATCACGGTCGCACCACAACATTTTTTAAGGCTACGGACAATTCATCTAGATGAAAAAACACTAAAATCACTTAAATTTTATTTTTAAAATGAATTTAGGTGTACACAACATCCTTAATGTTTGAACAATTGCAACAGGTATTATTTTTTGTATTTTAAAATTGGCCTGTCGAAAATCCTTATACGTCATTGACCCTCATATGTTGACATTATTGTTTGTATTCGCACTGTAAACTTTGGGCAATAGTAATTGTGGGTCTCTGTGGTAAAAAGAAAACGTTTAAGATCAGACAGCCAGAATATAGCCTACCATTAAATATTACAAATCATCTCTATTTAAAAGATTATAATATTACATATCACATCTGACACAAACATACAAACTACAACAATATAACACCCATTTTTAGAGTTTAGTCTTTCAGATTCCTGCCATTAACCGTACCTACCTGATTATGTCCATCATTAAAATTATTGCCACATTAAAGACCAAGATAGCAATTATCCACATGAAATATCCTCACAGATCAAAACTTACAAAAGTTTGAGATTATACATTCAATAACACATACAATATCACTCTCAAAATGAATATGATAAAATCGTACGTTTGAATGATTTCAACATTTTCCTCAGATGTTCGTTTCTTGCTGAACTAAATCAGTCTACAGACGCCAGAAAAGACGCACATTTAGCGCTTTATCCGATAAAAACAGTTCAGAAATAACCCTGTAAATATTGCCGAAACAAACTGTGTAACGTGTACTTTATGGGTGTGTAAATACGCGAAATATCTGAACTGCAGAACTCACCTCAGAAGACACAACAAACGCGCCGAATGAGGACGGAAACTAATGATGACGTCATTCGCGGTGATGACAAATAAACGCGCCAAAAATTGCTAACAACTATTTACATAAAATAACATTTATGAGATACACTAAAATAACGCTTAAAGTTCATGTAAACAAAAATTAAATCTCAGTCATGTGTAGGTTGAAAAATTATTTATTAGACAGTTCAAGGATTTATTTAAAGGTTTTATTTATCCTTAAAACAAGGAAAGACCAATAGCAATCATAATAGTTAATGTAGGGTGACCATACGTCCTCTTTTTCCAGGTCATGTCCGGCCGGGATTTCGAGATCGCCCAAAATATCCGGGATTCGGCTTTTGCTTTCTCGTCGCCATTCATTTTGTTTACATGCACACCTTTTGATTCAATAGGACTGAATTAATTCCGATTGGTGAATCTGAATGTAGTGTTTACATGAACGCTAAACAAGTGATCGGTTGCTAAGAAAATTCCTGTGTTTTCGTCTCGATCGGGATCCGTGTGAAGCAGAATGCATGACCTGCAAAGCTGGCATGTACGTGTCAGTGTCAAATAATGTAATAATGTAAACATAATGAATGGTGACTGTAGAAAGCAAAAGCCGAATCCCGGATATTTTGGGCGATCTCGAAATCCCGGCCGGACATGACCTGGAAAAAGAGGACGTATGGTCACCCTAGTTAATGGCTTTCAGAGTAACCCAAAATTATGAATTGATCATTTCTTAACACAAGTAGAATCAACAGACAATAAAAAGTTTCTAAGTGTCCAACTTTTGGAGCTATACGCATTGTAAAAATTAGTCATTATGAACCTCCCCCTCTCGCTCTGATAACAACAAATGTAAATTTCAGTATTGGCAAAAACTTCATATATGTTTTGTTTTTAATATTATTTTTGAATTAATTTGTTTACAACTTTTAGAACCACGTGTTATCGAATTATATTTTGTTCGTTTCAGTTCCCCTTTAAACTGCGTAACACGAAAGCGCGCAAACTCTTCACCTCAGAAGACTCGACACCACTGACTAGCTGAAGGAGCGCGCGCTGGTGATGCCGTCATCGCATCGAGTCGAAATCAACGTTAGATTATCAAAAACTCGCCAAATACTGTATAAAACAGCAAGACATCAATAAAACATATCAAACAAAAATAAAAAACAGTTACAGACATAGACAGACAGCAGTCCGTTCAATCTCAGTCATGAAATTGTAAGGCTGGTGCCAGTATGTCTCGTCTGGTCAACCCCTCGATGAAACAAAAGGCTTCTGAAAATTAACACTTGAACTATCTCCTGCATATGTAACAGGAATTTCACACACACCGTCTCCCCTTCATTCCCCCTCCTCCTCACCTGAAATACACTGAAAACCTATGCAATGTAAACTATGTACAAGAAGTATCTATGCATGTTTGATATAATTTAAAGTGTCTCAGTGCGCCTGGTAAAATGGTCTCATTCTCCCAACCATAATGAAAAGCTAAAAGAAGTTATAAAATATGAGAAAAGTGATGTGTCCCGTAAAGGTGAATTGTTGTTATGTTATGATTAACTGATGATTTTAATGTTGCGAATTGGATTTTGAATTATTGCTTCATTACCTGGTCAATAAATTGTAAACGTTTGATTTTATTCTGAACGACTCTGAGACTTGTTTTTCCCAAATAAGATTAACGGATTCGTATATTGCCACAAGGTTGTGTCAGAGATTAGCGACGGCTAAAAACTGATATCAGGAAGTGTGCGGGTTCCACATGAGAGGATGTGTTTGTCCGACTAGGATCAGCACGACGCTGGTTGGTTAACCTAGCTTGGACGCTTCCGCTGACTTCTGTTCTAATTTAATGTTACTTTAATGTTTACGGGCTTGGCTAATCCAAAGCTATTAAAAAAACAAAACCTATTAAAGTAAAACGATTGAATTAAGTTCCTGAAGGGCATCCAATGGGGGCTATTGAATATATCTTTGATTGTTGCGCGTGTACGGCAAAATCCTAGATATTTAGCCAATTGCCTCAGCTTCTGATCTTCGGGGCTGACCACTTGTGTCGGAGACCTGGGTAAGGAACTCGGAGCGATATAGTCTTCCTGATCTAAGCGGGTAAAATATAAACAGAGTTTAAGAGAATAATCAAATATTCGCTCACGTTTAATGATGCACAGATATCATTAAAACCTTTTCATTTATGGAGTCAGATGAAACAAGCTATTGCATGTGAGAAAATATATTGCATTTAATCTTGTTGTGTTGCATAAAAGGAAAGACAGTAACGAGCAGAGAAACCTTCCCCGTATTATTGGAGACCCCCATTGGACCAATAGACGGGCTTACAAAATATATTAGACATTTAAAAACTTTATCGAGAAATGTAAAGCCCAAGGCAATCACGATATTTTAATGGCTTAAAGCAGCACTAGGTAACTTTTCAACCTTCATAATGTTGGGGAGCGCGGGGCACAACCTAACGCGGGGCTAGTTGTAACACGCTTGTTTTAAATACTTCCGCACATGCTTGGATGACGAAACTTTGTGTATTTACTAGTTGCCATAGCAACACTATATAGAGAGAAAAAATCCGCCAAAATTTTTTTTTTTTTTGGAAGATATCCATAGACATTTATGAAACCATAGCAAAAGTAAATTTCTTAAGTTAATTTTTCATCTCTATTTTTTGTGTTTATTTAAAATAAGACAAATCTGATATTATTTTAATCTCCAATATGTTATTTAACAGTTGAGATAGTTATTTAATGCTTCGCTAACTAGCAGAAGACACTAGCAGGGTTTAAATCCCAGTTGTGCAGGCGGGGGCATGTTGTAACACTGCGTTACAATGAGCCCCTATTAGAAATATGCTATTATATTCTATACTTTTATTAATTTTATTGAGAAAACGTGAGAAACAGGTGAATAAAGAATGAGAGCCAATGTTCAGAAATTACTAATTATTTATTTGTTTTGAATTATGTTGTATAGCTGTGTTCTCATGTGTTCGTAGTCAAAACTCAAAAATGAGTTTATATTTAATTATTAAAAATTGCCAATATTTTATATGAAAAAGTTTTTTAATTGTATTTTATTTAGAAAATATTTTAGTTTGTTTTGTATATTTTTTTTTATTAGATCAGATAACATTTTAAGCTGTCATATGTTATGTTACAATGTACCCCACCTATGGGGCATGTTGTCACATTTCACTTCCATTCTTTCGGGGTAAATCAAGAAAAAAGTATATACTGTATTAATAAAACAAAAACACATAATTGTAGTAGACATGTGGGAAATTAATGTGGGAAAAAATAAATACTCTGAACCATAAGTAGATTTACACAAACTGAGAAAGTCAAAAAGCGTTACTTTGTGCCCCGCTCTCCTCTATTTCCAAGACTCTTGTGATGGTACATCGACTTACAATAGGTTGAATGACATGTCTGCCATAGCCTGACGGGGTCTGTATCGTTTTTAATCGTACTTTTAAACTTCGGGGTTCGGATAGTAACCCCCGCGCACAAAAAGAACTACAAAATTCGACTGCTTTACGGCATAGGCTACCTCACTTCCCCCAACACGTCCTCACATGCTGTTGGACTTGTAAGTATATTGCTTATATTGTATATTACTCGGACAAGCTTTTACTCGTTGGTGTGAGCTAAAAAGCACCTGGCGTTCTTGTTGATGGATTAGTAACTTAGACATCTTCGGAGGCTAGCTCGATGTTCGATGTCCGACGATTTGAAACGCGTTGTGTTTATTCCCCAATCGAACTCGTGTAACTGTCTGTCACATGTTTTACCGTCCACAGCATTACTTGATAGACAAAAATAGGACAAGAATGAGCATCAAACAGAAACAATCCGCTTACGGAATGTTCGACGCGCAATACAGACTGCCGAAAGTTAAACAGGGCGCGCACAGCTCTTAAAGCCCATGTTGCAGGTTAACCACCACTGTCGATTAATGGGTACATAAATCACTCAAGATATGTATATCATTTTTAAAATGTCCCAAAAATGGTCTTAAAGACTATTTTTTTACGTTTTTGGTATTAACGTTTTTTTTTACGCAATTCGGTGATGACGTCACGTTGGGGAGAAGTGGAGGAAAGCTAGCCTCAGCCTAGTATTATGGTGCGTTCAAGCCATCTCGTAGAGATTGTATTTACGAGTTGAACGCAATTGAACGCCACCACAATGTCGTAAATACTTAATAATTAAATGCATGGTCCGAGGAGAATGAGTGGAGAGTTGGTGAAGTGTCCTGGACTGGTGAGTTGCTATCATTTAGCAACGCAGCAATGAGCACTGGAGGTATAGTCTACGAGCAGCAGTGCACAATAACGACACATTTTTTTATTTTATTTTTTTACTGTCATTGAATAGCACCTAGTGAAAAATCAACGTTTTCTTTATATCTAGTGGCAGTGATCATGACGTAAGTTCAGATGAGTACCGGTAACCTTTGTCATAGTGTTGTAGTACTGGTAAACTTCGTCTTTGTCATCTAGAAATAGAAGGCATCATGCTAGCTATATGGGTGTTTCTAAGCGTTTATCTCTTCCTTCGGTGAAAATGTTGTTGCAAACGTAGCCGCCGCGTGTCTGTCGCTGTGTTTGGCAGGTGCTTGTGTGGGCGCCGGCGGTGCATACACCCATGGAAACTGCGTTGGAAAGCTTGTTGTGCTGTAGGGAGTGCGTTTTGGTCGCTGGTCGAGCTCACCCCGCGACCAGATGTGACGTGCCTCACTCAGCATCCAGAGTTTTTACACCCAGCACAAACAGTAGTTCGCCATTGTCAATCTACCTATATATTTCTATATATTTATCTATCTAGCTGCTAGCTATCTATGCTAACATTATGCTATCTGGCTGTCTGCCTATCTCTCTATACTAGCCTATCTATATCTATGTATTTATCTATAATCTGCGCTAACGTTATCTGAATACTCTCTTCTGCTACTCGTCTCTCTAGTCACTCTCAATGCGGGCCGCGGGCTTTGGTAAATTCTCTCCCCAACGTGACGTAATGGCATTGTGGGGGAAAGGAGAATCGTTGCAAACTGCTGTACGATAGTACATACTTTTTCGTATTATATTCCGCTTTGTGATACCCAACAACATAAAATACAATGAATTACAGTTTAAATGTTTATTACCAACAAGTAAATTGCACAAATTTGATGAAAAAAAAAACCTGCAACACGGCCTTTAAAGGGGACACACCTTATTTCCACTCGTTACAGCTTCCATCCGACAGAACAGGGACCGGTATACAGGGGGGAGGGGATCAGGCCGTGAGTGAAGAGACTGCTCTGCGTGAGTGGTATTTACGACAGTAACGTTAAATACAAGTAGTCCACAGCGACTCTAGGGGTCGTTGTTTGACCAAAACGGAATTCCTACCTAGTGTGGCTTTAAATGTAACAAATTATGAAATTATTTATTCTTGATGCAAGAAGAATAAGTAGACAGAAAAATTAACGATGAAAGTTAGCTTGTGAAAATACAAAGTGTAAACAAATGTGACAGATCTCTCTACAAAAAAAAACAAGTAAAATAACAAGACCAGTTTGAAACTGTAAAAAAAAACTTATATTTTCCTTCATAAAAGTATAAACAAACTATGATAAAAATACATCATAAAAAAATTGACATAACATTTAACTCATAATAAAGTATAAATTGATATTTATTTATACCATGAAGCAAAATTTTATACACGAATCTCAGTAGAAACTGCTGGTCTTGAAGATGAACTTTAGATGTCCTGTTGCTCGTTGTGGCTGGTTAGGACAGATTTGAAGAGATGTTATTGCTTGACGGTGTTATTGTGTCACGTTCGGTGAGGATGCAGCATTAGACTTGAAAGTGCCGCATCTGAAGATGATCTACTTTCTGTGATTGTATTTATTGTGGCTGAGTAGAGAAGATATCTGAGTGAAGCTCTTCCCACATGCAGTGCAGTGATACGGTTTCTCTCCAGTGTGGATCCTCTCGTGTGTTTTCACATGATCTGACCGACGGAATCTCTTGTCGCAGTGTGAACACTTGTAAGGTTTCTCTCCAGTGTGAGTCCTCCAGTGCAGTTTCAAACGTATAGCGGTAATAAAACTCTTCCCACACTCAAAGCACTTATGATCTTTTTCCCCAGTGTGTGTTTTCTGATGAAGTCTTAAATCCGGCAGACGCGAAAATCTTTTTCCACACAAAGAACAGGGATGTGGTCTCTCCTGTGAATGAACTAACATGTGGCTCTTCAGGCCTGTAGACTTCGAAAATCTCCTGCCACATTGATCACATTCGTACGGTTTCTCTCCAGTGTGGATGTTCATGTGTTCCCGAAGGTTTGATGATTGATTAAAACTCTTCCCACACTGATCACATGTGTACGGTTTCTCTCCAGTGTGGACCCTTGTGTGAATCTCAAGACTTGGTTTGCATTTAAAACTCTTTCCACACAAAGAACATAAATGTGGTTTCTCATGTGAATGAACTCTCAGGTGGCTCTTCAGGGCTGAAGCACACAAAAATGTTTTGCCACATTGATCACATTCATACAGTTTCTCACCAGTGTGGATGTTCATGTGTTCCTGAAGGGCTTCTTGTCGTGTGAAACTGCTCAGACACTGATGGCAGATGAAATATTTCTCGTCTGTTGTTTTCAAAGAAATAATTTCAGTCTGTGAGGGAGTTTCTTCTTCTCCAATCTCCTCATTTTCCTCCATCAGGCCTGAAATGAAAATAAATTCATAATTTTAATGCATTTTTATGAATTGATTACCACAAATGAGGTATATTGAAGGCTTATGGGAATATTCTATCATTTATTTGTGAACTGATGTGTGAGCATTAGGAAAATAATAATTCTGTTAAAAACGTGGTAAGTGGCAGCGCGTTTCATTCATATGTTGACATTATTGTTTGTATTTGTACTGTAAACTTTGGGCATTATAGTTATTCTGTGGTGATTTTTGGTCTCTGTGGTAAAAAAAAAAAAAAAACATTTGAGTTCAGACAGCCAGAATATATCCTTAAATATTATACAGGGCTCCAGACTAACTTTTTGCCTTGGTTGCACTGGTGCGCCTAACTTTTTTATTTAGGTGCACCAGCACAAAATTTGGGTGCACCGAAATTTTTCCTCGGCTGTATCACCTTTAACGCCACAATTTTAAGGTCACCTTTTTATCACGCTCTATACACATTCATATATATTATGTCAATGAATTTAAACAAGAAGGTGTAGGTAAAAAAAATATTTTTTGAAGCACAATTATTAACGGTATTCCTACTCTTACGATACTGCTTATCGATACAGTACTTTAACTGTATCCTTATGGTTCTTTTTGTTTTATATATAATAAACAAAGATAAACAATAGATAAACAAAAGATAAACAATTAAACAAAGATACACTTTATATAGGCACTACACAGTGCTTTAATTTCAGGAAGGCCTACTGTTCAGGCATGGTCTAAAAAGAAATCTAATAAAGTAATAAAATGTAAAATAACACTGTAAAATTTATCATAAATAGATTCATGCTTATTAAAGCTGAAGTTATTCTTTCAAGAGCTGTGAGTGATTTTTCTCTTGTTGTTTGATTTGCAGTAATGGCGCAATCGTCAGCATGTTTATTAAACTGCGGCCCCTTTAAGACCGGGTGCAGATCTAATAGGCTACTGATGCACCATATTCTCCCAACTATTTCCATATCTACGTCCATTTAAGACATAAACTGTTTTTAGTGAATCTCAAAGCCGGTAATTTTGACACGCTTTTGTGTACAATTGATCGTTTAGACGCGCACAATCTGCACATGAAACCGAAAGTATAATTTGCTTGTCTCGCATGCGAACAACATCTCTTGCGCAGATTTTTGTGTTTTTAATAGCTCTTTCAATTATTAAACGCGTACCGCAATTTAACAACAGTAGCTAGACTGCATTTACAACAATCACCGATCGTGCTGATTCTGAGTGTTAGGGAGAAATGACAGCGTAATGCTGCGAAGGGAAGAAGTTGCGCGTAGTTAGATAGTTTTTAATGTTTTTACCTCAATATATTATTTTTTATAATCTTTGGAAGCCGAAATTTAAAATAAAATCAGACTAATATAACAGACCTTAAAGTCCCCATGAAATCAAAATTGACCCTATTTACTTTGTTAGCGCATATTTCTAGTCTTGTGGTGAACAATTAATCCGTGCAAGAAAATATATAAAAAAAAAATTTTTTACCATGGTAATCTTTAATCAAAATCTGAAAATGCCCCTCCCCTCTGCATTGGAGGACCTTCTCTGATGACGTAGGTTTGAGGAATTGGTTTGGGCAACGCTTAACCACTCCCCTCAAACCGTTAGTCTGCTATGAGCAGAGATGGAGAGGAGGAGCGCTAGAGTAAAACCCTGCCCTCTGTTCAATATTCCGTTTCACTGGGAAATACGTCACAACACTGGAGAAAAGTCGTTTGCAACTTCCGGTTCACGGGGACTTTAAGCGTAACCAGGCTACGTTTGAAGGGCTGTCGTGTTGTGCGAGCTGTGGCATCGCGTGAGAGAAGAGTGTGAGTTCCGTCAAAGGAGAACAAACGCCAACAAACGTTCGTGGAGAGGCAGCGGATGCGAGGACATTAGGTGCACCGGTGCGACCTAGGAAAAATGTTAGTCGCACACTTACAAAATTTGGTCGCATATGCGACCAAATTGGTCGCACTCTAGAGCCCTGATATAAATCATCTCTATTTAAAATATTATAATATTACAGATCACATCTGACACAAACATACAAACTACAACAATATAACACCCATTTTTAGAGTTTGGTCTTTCATATTCCTGCCATTGACATTACATAACTGATTATGTCCATCATTAAAATTATTGCCACATTAAAGACCAAGATAGCAATTAATGTTTCTATCCCCATGAAATTTCCTCACAGATCAAAACTTACAAAAGTTTGAGATTATACATTCAATAACACTACATTATCACTCTCAAAATGAAACATAAGACAAAATCGTACATGTTTGAATGATTTCAACATTTTCCTCAGATGTTCGTTTCGTGCTGAACTAAATCAGTCTACAGACGCCAGAAAAGACGCACATTTAGCGCTTTATCCGATGATAACAGTTCAGAAATAACCCTGTAAATGTTGCCGAAACAAACTGTGTAACGTGTATTTTATGGGTGTGTAAATACGCGAAATATCTGAACTGCAGAACTCACCTCAGAAGACACAACAAACGCGCCAAACGCAAGAAGTCCTCGCTGCCATAGATATCAGCCTGTAGCACGATGACGTAGGCTCATACTGTCTATGCTTAGGCTACTGGACGCTGTTACGCGCATGCGCGGTGGTGTGTTTGGGTGACGTCATATATGCATGCGCACTAGAAGAGAGTTGATCAGAGATTTGTTCTATAATTGTGCAAAAGTGACTTAAACTGTGTAATATATGTATTTTTGGGAAATGTTCTATTTTTCTAAGAAATGTATGTTTGCAATATTGTAAAACATTTCTTGAATAAAAAAAAAAAAGAAAAGAAAAAAAAAGTTGATCAGAGATTTTTTTAATACAGAGCTAGACAAATAGCTATAAAAAGAAGTAAATATTTAAAAACATAAAAAAATAAATAATAATAACTGAACAAATGGAAAGAATAAATTCTTTATTGATAGGTAATCTATCTCAGGAGGAGGAGTTAGAATTAAGACAATTACATCTACAAATTAATCAAGCATATCTAGATATTGCCAAAGGTGCCTTAGTATGAAGGTAAATCAGTAGCAAAACTCGAGAGCACGTAAATGTGAATTTGAGAACTTGTACAATAAATATTCGTACTTGTACATGAACATTTACACTCACAGCTCCAATGTGAAAACCTGTAAAATAAAAATCTGAAGTTGAATGTTGAAATTTGCACTCGCATACAATAGTCACAAACCTGTATTCTGAATCTGAAGCTGCAGACGAGTAGACACAAATGTGTAAAATGCCATTCACAGAAATACAACGACAGACACAAACTTGTAATATATATTTTGCGTTTAATCTTACGTTCACATTCGCAGTACTACCTCAAATAGGCACTTGCAACTTCTCAAATCTGTCACTGCCATTTCAAATTTCGCGCCTTGACTTTTGCTACTCTTTTCGCGATATATCAGGTGCAAAACTAACTTGTGCACTTGAAACTCAGAAGCGGCGAGAGAGAAAGGGGGGCGGGAGCTGGGGTGTTCAAAGGAGCCGTTTTATTGGTTGGCAGCTAGCCAATGAAATGGGACTTCGATGATGTCACGAAACCCGTGTGCACTGAAATGCATTAGACTGATATAAAACCATGTATTTGTTGAACACTTTTCAGATTTTGTGAAATGTCAAAGCCTTTTATTGTTTGTTAGGTCTATTTAGTTTTGTTTTCATTTAATTTTTGTATTGTGTATTTGTATATCTTTAAAGCTCCAATATGTAGGAATTTTGTAATAAAATTTCCAAAAATAACTTGCACAGTGTGATATATTTCCTCCAGTTGTGTACTTAAAATATCTCAAAAGTCTCCAAAGATTTTTTATTTCAGAGAAATTCCGATTTTAAATAACTGGCCGTCCCGGAAAAGAAATGTCGCGCCTCAGTGACGCAATGTCCGCTCTATACTTGTTTTCCGGTGTGGACCCTGTGATAGGATATTCCACCACACTGGATTTTTTTTTTTTTTTTTTTTACAACAACTTTATTGAGGTTTTTTTTCTTATCACAATAAACAATAAAGACGTCTGACAAAGAATAAAAAAAGAATAAAATAAAAAATATGACCCACCACACCGGAATATCGCATGGTCAAATGCGGAAGTGGTGGTTAAAGCGTTATAGCCATAGACTGTATGGTTATAGCTGTTATGGATCACGAACTCTTTGGCGAGTATGGAAGTGCCAACAAAACGAAAGCGTCCATATTCGGATACACTCAGACTGTGTGACAAACGGAGGAATAAAACCCAGATAAATATCGGCCAGGCGTTTTCGAGATGGAGAGAGCTGCGCGTCAATCTTGGACTTGACAGAGACTCTCTCGCGAGTGTATTGATAGACAGGTAAGACATGCAACTGTCAATAATAGCACTTATAAACAAAGTTATATTGCTCTTTGTACTTTGGTAAGGCTTTTTATCACGTGTGGTGACCGAGATTATGGCAGTACAATTAAATACAATCGGATATGATGTTAAAAAAATATATTTAGTCATTACTTGCAAATGTTCGTTCAAATTTACTTTTAGATATTGGTTTGAACACGTTACACAACACGGCATTAACCATAAAAACGTAAAACTGCACAACATTAACCAAACAAATCATTTGACAAATAGCTGTATGTTGTAACGGGATAATATAGCATAACATTTCACGTTCCTTGCAGTTCATTAATTATGATGAAATAAAATAATACGATCAGACATACAGGTAATACAAAAACGAATAAATTACCTCATCCGTGATCATGATTCATTAATTCCATGTAGATATATCGCTAGATGGTGAAAACGCATTAAAAAAAACGACATCTCCCATCGTCACCTCCTTCATAGCGTCATCAAGCTTCGCCTTTGTTATTGTTGAAACTGCGCCCTCTTGTGGTCAAATACCAAAGTCGCATACTGGAGCTTTAACCCTGGCCTCTTCTTCTTCTTTTTTTTTTTAAATTGTTGTAATTGTTGTTAATGCAATAAAAAAAAGCATTCGACTGATATTAAAAGAAATAAACGATATTATCAAACTCAGTAAACACAATGCTTATAATGCATACTACAGAAAAGCAGATGAGCACAGAATATGACGAAAAAAGCAAATGTGTGTTGAGTGCAAATAAACTTGCTGCCTGTGTTTGTTTTATTAATAATTTAACGAATTATGTGTTTTTTTATTTTGTTTTTTTTTTTATTTTATAACTGTTGGTCCATTAAGTCTTATTAAGCGTTTTCTTGGTTTTCTATGGGAGGAAAACGTACAATTAAACTCGTTGCATCCATATTCCGAGCTCAATTGCTTTGCTTTATTTGAATGGTGTTTCCTGAGTTTGGTCTTTTAATACCACTGTCTCAATTAAATGCGTTGTGTTCATATTCTGTGCTCATCTGCTTTTCTGTAGTATGCATTATAAGCATTGTGTTTACTGAGTTTGATAATATCGTTTATTTTTTTAATATCAGTCTAATGCATTAATGCATTATGCTATAACCCATGTTAACGTTTCAGTGCACACGGGTTTCGTGACATCATCGAAGTCCCATTTCATTGGCTAGCTGCCAACCAATAAAACGGCTCCTTTGAACACCCCAGCTCCCGCCCCCCTTTCTCTCTCGCCGCTTCTGAGTTTCAAGTGCACAAGTTAGTTTTGCACCTGATATATCGCGAAAAGAGTAGCAAAAGTCAAGGCGCGAAATTTGAAATGGCAGTGACAGATTTGAGAAGTTGCAAGTGCCTATTTGAGGTAGTACTGCGAATGTGAACGTAAGATTAAACGCAAAATATATATTACAAGTTTGTGTCTGTCGTTGTATTTCTGTGAATGGCATTTTACACATTTGTGTCTACTCGTCTGCAGCTTCAGATTCAGAATACAGGTTTGTGACTATTGTATGCGAGTGCAAATTTCAACATTCAACTTCAGATTTTTATTTTACAGGTTTTCACATTGGAGCTGTGAGTGTAAATGTTCATGTACAAGTACGAATATTTATTGTACAAGTTCTCAAATTCACATTTACGTGCTCTCGAGTTTTGCTACTGATTTACCTTCATACTTTGTCAGGTCTAGGGCTAAATGGCTGGAAGAAGGAGAGGTGAATTCTAGTTATTTTTTCGCTTTAGAGAAGAGGAACTGCACACGAAATTCTCTTAATATTAATGGTGTCAACTGCACAGATCCTAATTTGATATCTAATTTTGTCACAGCCTTCTACAAAAACATTTACACATCCGTGTTTGATAAACACAATTGCGACAATTTTATAAAGAAAGTTCAAGCTCATGTTCCAGTTATTGATACTGACTTTAAAGCCTTCTGTGATTCTGATTTGACTATTGAGGAAATTCGAATAGCGCTTCACTCAATGAAGAAAGGGAAATCTCCAGGCAGTGATGGATTAACTGTTGAGTTTTATATTCATTTTTGGGAGTTAATGCTGTGTATGTACAAAGAATGTATTGATTCAAAAGGAATGACAGCATCAATGAAACAAGGCATCATCTCCCTTGTTCCCAAACCAGACAAGGACACTCTTTTAATACATAATTGGCGTCCAATTACGCTCCTGACTATCGATTATAAAATTTTAGCCTTGGTTTTTGCTAATAGATTAAAGGTCAAACTTAATCAGTTTGGTTTTAAGATAGGCATATCAATAAGACTTATTTTAGATCTTTTGGACTATACAGATTTTATACATTCTAAAGCCATTATTCTTTTCCTTGACTTTTATAAAGCTTTTGACACCCTTGAGCATGAATTTATTTTGCAGTCTCTCAAGTTATTTGGTTTTGGTGACTTTTTTGTTAATATTATTGAAATGTTTTGTAAAGATATTAGCAGCTCTGTCTTAATTAGCTTTAATACTTCTAAGAGATTTTTCATTACCCGCGGTGTCAGACAGGGCTGTCCAATTTCCCCCTTTTTGTTTATTTTAGTTACAGAACTTTTATCATTAAGTATTATCCATGAACAAAGCTTGGAAGGTATATCCATCTTTGATTGAGAAATTAAAATCTCCCAGTTGGCGGATGACACAACTCTCTTTTTAAAAGATAAGAGTCAATTAACCAAGGCTGTAAATGTAATTGAGCCGTTTTCATGTGCTTCTGGATTGAAACTGAATATGTCCAAGTGTGAGATAATGACGCTCTATAAAAGTGACGATTCTTCAATCGATGGTATCTCTGTAAAAGAGACCGTAAGGTATCCTGGTATTTATTTAACAAAAAATGCAACAGCTCGACAACAGCTACATTTTTCTGGACGGGTCAAGAAAACCAAAAACATCTTTAATCTTTGGCTCCAAAGAGACCTTTCCCTTTATGGGAGGGTTCCTTTGTCCAAAGCAGAAGGATTATCTCGTTTTGTATATCCTTCTCTTTCTCTTTTTGTTAATGACTCTTCTGCTAAAGGAATTAACAACATTTTTCTAGACTTCATATGGAAAAACAAACCTCACAAGCTAAAAAAAAAAAACAGTCCTTTCAAATTGTCGAAAAAAAGGTGGACTTGAAGTGTTAGATTTTAGTGATACAGTGAACACCTTTCGGATCAATTTGGATCAAAGAATGCTTAACAAATCCTAATTCTATATGTTTTTTTATCCCGAATCATATCTTTATTCTTTACCAAAATTGGTGGCCTCCCCTTTAACTACTTGCCGAACAGATTGCCAGTTGCACTTTCTACATTTCATCAGCAGGCCCTTCTTGCTGGGAAGTTATGCTACACCCACAATTTTTCACCTCATAAAACCTTTTTATGGAACAACTCTAATATAAGGATTAGGAATAAATCTGTTTTTATCTCTACATGGTTTAACAGGAATATAATTGGAATTCTCTCAATTTTTGGTAAATCTGGTAATTTTTTATCTTATGAAGAATTTATGTCTGTTCATAATTTCCCTTTACCATTTAAAGAATATAATGCAGTGCTTAAAGCAATTCCTTCCGGTCTAAGTCAACTTGTTAAATGTCATCTAACCTTCAGTAAGAGTGTCACCAAAGAACCTGATTTGATCTTAGATGGTATAAATATACTTGTAAAGAAATGTAATAATAAGCATATTCGACACATTTTTCAGAGTAAAAAATATAATGTTGCTAAAGGCAAATTTTATTGGGCCTCTTTTATTGAACTTATAGACTGGAAGGAAGCCTGGTTGTTACCTCATAAGTATTGTATTTCAAATAAGATTAAAGAAGTTCACTTTAAGATCTTACATATTATATACCCAGTGAATTATACTGTTGCAAAATATATGGATGTTGACCGTTCTTGCTCATTCTATGGGAATAAGGATGAAACACCGATCCATTTTTATTCACAAGCAAAAATCCTCTAAATCGCAGCCTACTTTTCTGCATTTCTTAATTGAAATTGATACATTTCTGAAGTCTCTAAGGTTGATTAAAAACAAGAAAAGTGACAGATTCTTGAAATATTATGATGATATTTTTGACAATACCACTGATGCATAATGTTTCATCTGTGTATGTCTTTTATTTTATTTATTTTTATTTTTATGTATTTTGTATTTATTTATTTTTATATGTGAAGCTTTACGTATACTTGATATAATTTAATTCCTGTAGAAGTTCTATTTGTTCTGACCTTAATATCTGATTGTTGTCTGATACATATTCAATAAACATAAAAAAATGTAAAAAGAGTTGATCAGTGATGTAAATTCAAGTACGTACTCAAGTAAGTACGTGTCCTGCAGACACTGAACAGCAAATTAAGAGGAACCTTGTGTACAGATCACTGTGGAAAAATGAGCCATTAAAGAAGGAACTCTTATCACACAAAATAGCTTTAAGCACTTTTTTTTTTTTTGACATCTGATTTCTTTTCTTGATGCTGTTTATTATTTTAGCATTTTCCCTTGAATGTGTACTGGTATGTTAAGTTGTTTACAGACCGTATTGTATTGTAGCTTTAGGATTAAAATTACAGAGACAATTACTTGACTCATTTTTGCTTCCACTCAACAGCAAATATGATCTGAATAAAATAAAATGGCTTAATTTTAAAATGTTCTGTATACACTCATAAAAAAAAAAATAAATAAAATACTTGCGGTGACCACATTATATTAATCCATCGAATTTAGGTTTAAAATCATGTGATTTAAAATGAACTATTTTGCATAGAGAGAAACTAGGAAAACTTAAGCATCACATTTATGTAAATAATTATTCATCAATAATTACTTATTACTATTTATCAGTACTACTACTACACAGGTTAGAACATTATCTCAATACAATATTGAGCATTAGCCTGGGTTTCCCCACGCTGCCTTGAGCGCAGCGCGATTTTATTCACGCTGCTAGGTAGCATGGACACCATGGGGAACCAATCACAGAACGGGGAGGGAGCAGCAAGACGATGACGACGTCTATGCGACACACCGAAGCAGTTTGTTTATCTATGGATCCAACATGACAGACGTAAAAATATAGGTAACACTTTATAATAACTGCATGCTATTAATCATTAGTTAAGCATTACTAAACAGTTAATTCATCATTTATAAAGCATTAATAGACATTAATAAGCAGTTTATAAATACAGCTATAAATGCTTTATTCTTTATTTATAAGCATATCTATAATGTGTTTAATAATTGTATTTTCATACTTTATTAATGATAAATTTATCATTTCTATATGAAGAGTTGTCTATCACTGTGCTAGGCGCATCCAAAATAGTATCTAAAGCTCTAGCACTTACTATCCTCAATAAAATTTTGGATGCGTGTCTCTAGTTCTGAAATCTTCTCCGTCAGCCTGACTGTCTCCTTGCATTTATCACATATAAGTCCTATATTGTCGACAGAGAAGCCTATGCTAAACATGTGACATGAAGTGCAGGTGACAATAACAGGACAAGACATTACTCACCGTGTTCGTTGACTGATTCTTACTCACCTGAGCTTTTTATGAACTCAAATGTGCGGGCGCGCGAGAGAAAATAAATAAAAAAATAACTGAGCGCACGGGTGGCGCGTCAACAGGCTAGCGAATTACTAGCTTGTTGTGCTAATAATAGCGGAAGCTAGCGATGTCAGGTTAATCTGAGATGTTGGGTAAGCTGTATTTAGTAGTATAAACAACTAGAAATTATAGGAAATTATGGTTCAAAACAGAAAGAAATACGAGGCTAAGACAGAGCTTAAAGCACCGAGGCAAACAAACTCACAGCAGGCAGCGAGGCAGACAGGAGCAATCGATCAGCGATCCTTGCAGCGATATACTAAGTGGTCCCTTAAACTATAGACTTCAATGACCCCTATATGTTTTAACATGTTGAAGACCTTTCTCAAACACAAAACAAGTCTCTATTCATTTCTGGAAGCTGGGCTAAATAAGCAAGCACTGTTACTGCATTCGGATATCAAATACAGACATTAAAGAATACATGAAAAGAGAATTTTAGTAATCACACAGCCTGGTAACTTAAAGTAAAAGTTATCACTGTGAGCAGCTTTGATGCAATCTGTATTTTAAAAAGCTCTCTATATAAATAAAGGTCACTTAACTTGACTTGATATTGTCACGGTTCATAAATTCATTGTTTCCTTCGTGTCTCGTGTAACTGTTGTTCTGTGTGTGTGTGTGTGTGTGTGTGTGTGTGTGAGTGGGCGTGGCACTCATTCCGGAGGATCAGCGATCCAGCTGATCTCATTCATCACCCCAGCTGCAGCTCATTCAGTCTCCTATAAAACCTCACCGCATTCTCCTCTCATTGTCAGATCGTTGGTTGATGTCTCCCGTTTGTGATCCCAGTATTGTCGGCGTTCCTGTTTCCTGTTCCAGTTCCTGTTCTCTGTTCTTCGGATATCGTCTTCACTTGGGTTTCACGGTTACGGCACTTCACCACGGACCTCGCTGACCATCCAGTCCCTGTGTCACCAGCATCTCTCTCATCATCGGACTTTCACCTGTTACATCATCGGACTTTCACTTGTTATATCTTCAATAAACCTGAGTTACTTGCATTCTGCTTCTGTCGTCTTGATTCACCATGACAGATATGAATCTAAATTTCCTAATAATTACAGTTATAACAATAAAGTAATTAGTTTGCTAGCATCTTACTGTTTAGTTTATAAAGATAAACAGACAAAACTTAAAACCTTCTTTAAATGTTTTAGATAGCAGAATTGTATTATTTGATTTATATTGATTTAAACTGTGTAAAGAGAACTGCTCACCTCAGAAGACTAGACACTGAGGACGCTTCTCATTTCTTATTTGTGAATCCTCGTTTCCTTCCCTCGTGTCTCAGCTCCACCCCTGTAGGAAGCGAGGGGAGTATACAAGGATATAAACTGAGGATAGAGATTTCAAAGAAATCTTTTTGTATATTGGAATATTCTTGATCACTCGAGCGTCACTTCAACACTTCATCAGCGGCGCTCAAAGGATCTGCTCTTGTGTTGTTAAAGTTTGGTTATTTAAGAAATGTATCAATAATAATAATAAAGCAAGATGCCTTGTTGAAATATATGTGATATATGGTTTATTTAAACTGCAAAGGTAAAGCATAAATATAAATGATTGTGACAGATGTGAAGGGGGAGGAGAATTTATACGTGCGTCAGGTTTCTGGCCAAGAAACACTTCCACATAAGAGACACCTGTGCATCCTCGCTCATAACTCCTCATTCCTCGCGGCGCAATTACAGGATTGAGATGTCCTTCAAGATGGCTGAATTCCATCGGTTTCCGGGTCACATGCTGGAGGACGGAGGAGTGAGGAAACGAGGAAGCATCAATTTGAGTATTGAGACGCACCCTGACTTTTTTTTTTATTTTTTTTTTTTATTGAATACAAAATCTGCATACAACAAAATGGCACAAAACAATTTTTATACAGCGAAAAATACAGGCGTGGAAGGCTCAACACAAAGTATTGAAAAAAAAAATATATTAATAATAATAATAATAATAAAAAATAATAATAAAAAAATAATAATAATAATAATAAATAAATAAATAAATAAATTTAAAACAGGTTATACAGTTCTAACAGATTATGCATTTTTATTGCACTTCGATTTTTCATTTTTGAAAGGGCATCTGAGTAGTATTTTAATTCGTTTTTAAATATAATAAACAAAGGAGGGGATTTAAAAAACCTACATTTATGTATAAAGAATTTGGCCAATAATATAATACTATTAATCAAATCAAATAGCCTGCAACAATCCTTGGTTATCCCATACATTATGTTTTGTAAGGTAAATATGAAACTATCAGCCACCACATTTTTTTTCTTTCAACCATTCCTGTAGTGTTCTCCAAAAAGATATAGAAAAGTGACATGAAAAAAATATTTGTTCTGTGTCTTCAGAGAGACAATTACACAAATAACAAGGCACATTTTCAAAATTAAATTTTACATTTAGAAACTTGTTGGAAGGATATATGGCATTTAGAATCTTAAAGTGTGTCTCTTTTGCTTTGGGGGGAAGAGGAAATCTTAAATAAGCTGTTCTAAAATATTTTACAGTATCTTTATCATATGTATGGTCTAATTTGTTTCTTAAAATTTGATATGGATAGCTAGATTGGATGATAACTTGTCTTAAGTATTTATTAGTGCAAACTTGTTTATTTTCGAATTCAATATCACCAACAAATAGCGACGGAAGGACTGCCGTAACTTTAGAATATGATAAGGAACACTTAATTAACATTTTTATACCAGAGGGTATTGCACTTATTACTGTAAAAAACTGTTTTGGATGACAGGCAAATCCACGTTTTAAAGTGAAAGCATTGTAATCCAATATGTTACCACTCTCATCCATTAAGTCCATATGGATGACCAGATATTCCTGCTAAACCAATCCTCGTAGAATAGAGACTTGCTTCTATGTAAAATATATCTGTTATTCCACAAAGGAGTATTGTGGGGTGTAAAATTATGCGTGTGTGCCAGTTTCCAAAATAATAAAACTTGTTGGTGGAATGCTGACAGTTTCATTGGGAGCTTGAGTAAATCAAAGTCGCATTTGAGTAGAAAGTGAATTCCACCCAGTTTACCAAACAAAGCTGAGGGCACGACATACCAAAGGCTATCCATGTTACCTAAAAACATTTGAAGCCACTTAAGCTTTAACAAAATATTCATACTCTCGAATTCAATTACATTCAGCCCACCCTTTTCATATGATTGGATAATGTCAGATTTTTTTATATAATGGGTTTTGTGCTTCCAAATGAAATCATACATTTTTTTATTACTTGTTTTTATAATAACTGAAGAGGGAGCCAAAGCAGAGGCAGGATAGATCAATCTAGATAAGTACTCAACTTTAGATAGAAAGATTCTTCCAAAAATTGAGAGATCTCTCTGTAACCAGCAATTCAAAATTTTATTGGCTTTTTGTAATTTAGTTTCAAAATTCTCTTTCATACTAGCCTTCAAGTCTCTTGTAATTGAGATACCTAAATACTTCACGGATTCTTTAACCGGAATATTAAACAAAGAATCAATTTGACTGGGGTGTAGTGCCATAAGCTCACATTTGTTCAAATTCAATTGAAGGCCTGAAGCCTTAGAAAAAGAATTAATTAGAGAAAGAGCCAAAGGTATTTGGTCTTTGTTTTTTAAAAATAACGTCGTGTCATCTGCTAGCTGACTTATTGCTAAAGGTTTTCCGAATACACATAATTTCTTCACTGATAAATCCTGACTTACCAAAGTGGACATCATATCTGTTGCCAAAATGAAAAGAAGAGGGGATAGTGGGCAGCCCTGTCTTATACCACGACTAATCAGAAATCTTTGTGTAGTACCAAATGGAAGAGAAACTGAGCTATTCATGTCTTTATAAATCATTTTTATAACACTAATCAACCGTTCACCAAAACCAAAATGCTGTAGGGAATTAAAGAGAAAACTATGTTCTATCATGTCAAAGGCCTTTTTAAAATCTAAAAATAAGATGAATCCATCATCTTCAATCAAGTGACTGTACTCCACCAAGTCCAACACTAATCTAATATTATTATGAATAGATCTTCCTTTAAGAAAGCCAGATTGAGACTCGTTAATTAAATTATTTAATCCCTCTTTTAATCTGTTAACAAATATATGTGAGAAAATTTTATAATCATTGTTTAGCAATGTAATAGGACGCAAGTTATCCACATATCTCATGTCTTTATCTGGTTTAGGGATTAAGGTAATCAAACCCTGATACATAGTGGGGGCTAAAGACTCTTCTTCTATAGATTCAACAAAAGCGTTAAATAACAATGGTTTAATATCATTCCAAAAAAATTTGTAAAACTGAGCTGTGAGGCCATCAGGGCCCGGAGACTTATTCGGCTTAAGCTTTTGAACAGCTAAATCTAGTTCTTCAATACGCAAGTTAGCATCACAGCACTCTCTCCAATCATTGTCAATATGAGGAATGAAATTTTTTATTTTATCAAAGAAATTACTGCACTCTATTGGGGAGAAGTTGGAAGAATACAAATCACTGTAAAATTGATGGATTTTCTTACTTATTAGAGTAGGGTCCGTATTTTCATTACCATTAATCATTAAAGATAGAATTGAGTTTCTTGATTGTCGTCTTTTTTCTAATCTACAAAAGTAAGAAGTACTCTTCTCCCCCTCTTCGATCCATTTTGCTTTGGAACGAATATATGCACCTTTGGCTTTATTAATGTAAAGATTATCCAGTTCTAATTGTAGCGAGACCAATCTACTTTTTTCGGCATCACTCAGCATACTTTCACTACAGTATTTGTTAATCTTTTGAATAATCGCATACTCCTGCTGTCTTCTTACTTTGGCAAGTATTTTACTATAATTAATAGAAATGTCACATATTTTAAATTTGAGAAACTCCCATCTGGCTTTATGAGAACTAAAATTACCTTTTTTAATTTCTAAAATTAAGTCTTTTACTTTATCACAAAATCTCTTATTATTAAGTAAATCCGAATTGAATTTCCAATATCCCTTATTTCTTGAAGTGTTACTGTTGGGTTTAACTAGAAGAGAAATGGCACAGTGGTCAGTCAAAGGCGCTGCTGAAATAGCGCTGTCTTTAACAAATAAAAACAAGTTATCTGCAATAAGCCAATAATCAATTCTTGACATGCTGGAAGCATTTGGTCTTAACCAAGAGAACTGTCTGAGATTGGGATGGATATCTCTCCACACATCTATCAGTTTATAATTGGTGCAAAAGTGGGAAATTAAGGGGTTTGGCCGTGAAGTACTGCTTTTAGGTGGATGTCTATCGTGCGTCTCATCTGGTACCTCATTAAAGTCCCCACCTACAATGATATTATCAGTTGGGTACGATCTCTTTAAATCAGAGATTACAGAAGATACCTCATGTAGTAAATTTTGATTCAATTTAGAATTATTGTGGCCATATACATTAATTAAAATGAAAAAAATATTTTCAATGTCTAAAACTACCGCTAGCCAGTGTCCACTGAGATCAGTTCTAGAAGACACTATTTTCCCTGGACAATTATTAAATAAAACTGCAACTCCTGCCGAGTGGGAGGATCCATGGCTAAATAAAATTTTTTCTCCCCATTGACTAGACCAAAAGGCAACATCAGTTACAACAGAGTGCGTTTCTTGTAGAAAAATACAGTGAGATCCACTACCTTTACAATATAAAAACATAGCCTTTCTCTTAACCTTGTTTTGAATGCCCCTAACATTTAGTGACATGAACGACAACGGTAACTTAACTGGAAACATTTAAAGCAAAAACAAACGAGAAAAAAAAAACAACAACTAATGACTAAATGCAAAGAGTAAAAGGAAAAAAGTGTGCACTTAATATGTAAGAGAACAAAATTTTCCCCAGGTTGTATAGCCACGAACCTAGAACATAGGCTTACCTCACAACCTAGAGTCTCTCCAAACAATCATCTCTTACACAATCCTACCCATAATCAGTTCAAGTACACGATTCTGTTGAGTCAATGCGCCGTCCTTCAATGTAACCGAAAGGTCCACGGTAATACGCTTTCTTTCCAGCTTTACGCGCCTGATCGATCAAAGGCCACAGCTCCGCACGTGCCAGCCGGTCCTCTTTCGTAAAATCCTCCATGAATCTGATACCGCGGTCCCGACAGACTGACGAGTTCTTAGTTGTTTTCCACAGTTCATCCCTATACTTCCTCATGGTGAACTGCACAATCATCTGCCTTGGCTTACCCAGTTCCTTCCTGCCGATTCGGTGTACTGTGTCAACAACCTCCTCTAATTTATGAACGAGATGCGGTGCGATTTCAGCAATTAGACCAATCACTTCTCTACGGGGATCCTCCTCAGGCCTTTCCTTCAAGCCGTTGATCCGAAGGTTCCATCTTCTTTTATACCGCTCAAGTTCAGATGTTCTGCTCGCCAGATCTTTGTGTGTTGTTGTTAAACTCAGGAGCGATTTACTCGTCTCTAGGCACTTTTCTTTGCATTCTTTAATTTCAGCGGCATTAAACTCAACAGCCTTGGAAATCTCTGCGATCATGACACTGTTTCTCCGCATTTGCGTCGCCATTTCTTCTAGTTTTTCATCTTGTGCGTCAAACCGAGCGGTCAGTGAAGTGATGGCTTTTAGCAGCGTTGCATTAGTGATGTCTTCGTCGCAGGACCTTAATTTTTTCAAGGCGTTTGCTTTAGTAGGGGTTAAGTGAGACGAGTCACGACGTTTACCTTCAGGGTCGGTCTGTACCTCCATCTCTGAAACGACCGAGACTGGAGCTGGATTCGAGCCATGAGCTGGAGGGATGATAATCTTCGGGTGAGTAGCTTGCTGAGAAGATTTCCGCATTTTGAGGACAGCAAGCGCACGAGGAGTAATTAAATTATATTTTAGGTAGGTGTAAATGAGATTTGTGTACTTTTTTTAAAACAGAATGGAGACTAACTAGGCAGCTCGGTAAAAAACGCATGTGTTTAGCCCGCCATCTTAGCCGGAACCCGAGACGCACCCTGACTGAAGGAAGAGTGCGCTAGTGATGACGTCATCGCCGTGAGACGAAATCAAAGGCAGATTATCAAAAACGTGATTTTTTTGGTTTTTGATAATCAAAAACCAAAAATATGGGTATTTCATTGATTTTATATATAACAAATAATATATATATATATATATATATATATATATATATATATATATATAAAATACTTTGTGAAGCAAAAAGTAAAAACAAACAAATTTACAAGATATCAAAGCATATCCAGAGAATAAAAGTGAACGTCAGTTGCAAACCTGCATTACAGTATATCTTTACATCTGTTTTCTAAATACACGACAAGAGGAAGAACTAGTTAATTTAAAAAACAACAATGAAGAACAAGTTAAAAATAACTTTTTGAACAAGAACAGTTTGAACCTGTTATTTATATAGTATAATAGTATTGAATATTATAATGCAGTGTTTCCCCTACCATTATATAAGGGGGGCGCCCCGCCCTCCTAACGGCTCCCCCCGCCCCCCCTTGGAGGTCAAGTAAATTTTATTTGATTTTCTTTATAGCGCCAGATTACAATTTGTTATTTTATATTAAAAAAAAACTACATGGCCCTTAAGTAATATGTTATTTATCTTATTTCCACGATGGCATGTCTTTTCTGTCTGTGTTTGCGCGTTTACAATTATCCCAATGAGTGCGCACGTGCGCACACTCACACACAAACAAACACTTGCGTCACATACAGTTGAGCACTAGCGGACAGAGAGCGCGCGGCGGGAAATATGTCGCTGAACCAGAGAATGTCTAATAGGAAGAGAATTGGCACTCTCTGCTTACTTCCGGGTTCTGGATTGGTTGCAGTAACACATCTCTGTCCATGCGGGGGCGCTCGCGAGCGAGTGCAGAATGAATGGAGGTCTATGGCGAAATACCCCTCAAAACCCACTTTTCTCAGGATATAATTTTTTGTCTAGTAATTTGAATGTTGTATTCGAAAGGAGATGCAAAGAAATGACACACTGCTGGGTGTTAGATTTTTTTAGAGTCACTTATTTGGTTTAAAAAGTCTTTTAAAATGTCAATGACGTCAGAATGCTGACGTCATTAGCAGAATGCTAGCGTGTTATGGGCAACAACAACTCAACCTGTAAGAAATAGAAAAGAAATAAGTACTCGTTCATTCAACTTTCGACCTATAACCCATGTTGAACTTGCAAAACCTACAATAAAATCTGAGATTTCTCAACGGCATTTGGGTGAAAGAGACACATTTAGCCGTATAGCCCCATTGACTCCCATTCAGTCTGCACTCGCTCGCGATCACCCCCAGTGGAATTCTAATGGAACTGCAACCAAAATCAATACAATGGGGCTGAATAGGGAGTGCCAAGGCTCTCCGTAGACGGGCTCTGGCTGAACTGAAGATGGCAACACTCGCTCTACTGCGAGTAGCAGCCGGAGTAGCTCTCCTGCTCCAAGTCTAACGCCCGGTTCACATATATTTCGTTTGCGGTGAGTATTTTTTTCCCGTACACTGCACGCGGATGCAGTCCGTCGATGATCGATCCGTTCCAGTTGCGGTGCGTATACAGCAGTGCAGAGATCGTTTCTGCATCGAGTCTATTTCTGCTGTGCTGCAAACGCTGAATTAAAGTGACAGCGCATGTTTCGTGATCAAAATGAACACCGATTGACCTGAAAATGTAGTAATTTCACCATAAGTGCGATTAATTAAATAAAATGTAGTAATCTCACCATAAATTTATTTAATTAATTACTACTTTTTTCACTTTAAGACTGAGTTAAAGCAAGGAAAACTACAATTTACCTCAACAAGGCGACATAATGAACAACAATCGTCTCATTCGTGGAGGTGGAAAAACAAGTTCTTTGTGACATGCAAGATTTATTGTATTAAAATTTAAATACAAAAGATTTTAATATAAGTACATGGTTAAATATTTTACCACTTGCTTGAACAATTTAATATATAATTATATAGAAGTAATGCATTGAATAATACATTGTTTAAATTGTGTTTACGTGAACGCGCGTTCACAGCAGTGGTGCGTCTGACAGGATTATTCTCTCCAATAAATGCATCATAGAAATAAAAACTTCTCATAAAAAAGCCCTTTTGAAATTTGTTTGTCATATATATGTATTAACTAACATTAACGAACAATGAATGACCAATATATTTGTTAGTATTTATAAATCTTTTTTTAGTTGGTAGTTAAAAAATAAAACTATTTAAGCTCTGGTCCATTAATATTAACAAATACTTCTATAAATTTAACAAAGGTTATTTGCAAAAGTCAATTTTAAAAAGATTTAAATATGTTTATTTATTTTTTTAAAGAGATATCTTATGTTAACATTTTTTAACTTTTACAAACCATTACCCTCCCAGACAATTTATGTGACAGATAGATAGATAGATAGATAGATAGAGATAGATAGATAGATAGATAGATAGTGTCTGTGTCAATTTTCCCCAAACAAACCAACCAACCCCCCCCCCCCCCCCCAAACCTGTAAACCTAGGGGAAACACTGCAATGGTATAATTTATATCATGAAGCAAAATGATATGCAAGAATAAAACTAATAGATATTGTCCATCTTTGAGTTGATCTGAATCTCAGTAGAAACTGCTGGTCTTTAAGATGAACTTTATTCAATGTTTCTTTTGTTCTGCCGCTGTTGCTGGTTAGGACGTATTTATATTGAAGATTTTTTATTACTTAACAGTATTAATTTGTCACGTTTGGTGAGGATGCGGCATCAGACTTCAAAGTGCTGGATCTGAAGATGATCTACTTGCTGTGATTTTTTTTTTGTGTGCCTGAGTAAAGCTCTTCCCACATGCAGTGCAGTGATACGGTTTCTCTCCAGTGTAGATCCTCTCGTGTGTTTTCAGATGTCCTGAATGACTGAATCTCTTGTCACAGTGTGAACACATGTAAGGTTTCTCTCCAGTGTGGATCCTCTCGTGCAGTTTTAAATATTCAGCTCTAATAAAAGTCTTCCCACACTCAAAGCACATATGATTTCTTACACCAGTGTGTATTTTCTGATGTTCTTTTAAATTGTACAGACGTGAAAAACTCTTTCCACACAAAGAACATGAATGTGGTTTCTCCTGTGAATGAACTGTCATGTGTCTCTTCAGGTCTGTAGCCCACAAAAATGTTTTACCACATTGATCACATTCGTGCAGTTTCTCTCCAGTGTGGATGATCATGTGTGACTTAAGGTGAGCATGTTGTTTAAAATCTTTTCCACACTGATCACATGTGAATGGTTTCTCTCCAGTGTGGATCCTCATGTGAACCTTGAGATTCTGTTTGGATTTGAAACTATTTCCACACTGACGGCAAGTGAAACATTTCTTGTCTCTTCTTTTCAGTAAAGAAATACTTTCAGTCTGTGAGCGAGTTTTAGCTCCAGTTTTGACATGATGATGTTCCTCCTCCTCTTCACTCTCCTCATTCTCCAGCATCACGTCTGAAATGATAGTTAAAAGTATCATGTTTCTGTAGCAAGAACTATATTAGATCAACTGCACAATTATCTAACATAATATTAACATTTTAAAACTATACAACAGTAATACACTTCTGACAGTCTCTCAGAGAAATATTACATTTATTTTAATAAAAACATTATTACTTACTGATTTAAAATGAACAATTAATTAGCCATTGTAAATTTTTCACTCAACATTGAATCAATCAACAATTTCCTCCTTATAAAATGGCGACAACCAGGAAGTGACATCATTTGAACTCTTTCTAGAGTATGATGGGAAAATAATCTCAATCCATTGTAGTGTTGACTACATTCATAAACCCTGTTAACAAAGTTATGTGTATCAATATATGCGACTTAACCTTCGTTTCCATCTCTTCTCATTCTGTTCAAAAGAACAAAATCATCACTTCCCGGGATTTCTAACAATGACTTTAATATTAATAAGATATTAACAATCAAAAACATGTTAAAAACATGTCCAATTTCTGGGAATGACGTTGTAATAGATAAATGAAAGGTCTTTGGATTTAAAGTGTAAATTGCAGGTTAAATTTTTCACGAAGATAATGCAATGTGTTTATTAAACATAAAGATAAGAACCGCCCACCATTGTTTTTTATACCAAAATGCTGATATAATATGAAAAGTTGGCACTTTTAACAGTGGTTTTAACCGCTCCCGCTCCCTTCCACTAGATGGGGCGTGACGTCACAAGAGGAACTCACTAGTAGAGTTACCGGCATAGTCATAGCTATAGATGCCTTACATAACTACAGAAAAGTTGGTTGTATGTTTTATTTGATAAAAAAATTATGGATAAAATAACTCAACTGTAAACATACTCGTGTGTGCTGACTTCAAAGGGACCGTGATCCTGCCTGAAATGAGAATAAGCTATTTGCAAAACAAACGGGTTCAGGCACGTCAGATCAGCCGGTCGCAGGTCGAGCTGTTCCACTAAACTCCAGAACGCGTTCACCTCACGGCAGCACACACTCTCCACTGCTGATAGCACACACAAACACAGTGATGGGGACATCGATCTCTGTTTTTCTTTTCTGACAATAAACATCGCTAATTAAATCGTGAAAAATAGCGTGGATTGAGGAAGGGTATTACATGACGTTTGAGGCGTCGATGAGACTAGCGATTGATGCCTGTGCAGTGTGTGCATCTCTACAGCTCTGATTTGGACTGACTTACTGTAAGTAAATAATGTCTTCAGTCGTTGTCCCTCCTTGCTATTCTACATGACGGCAAACTTTTGAAAAGACTGGCTTGTTCCCTTATATTATCCGGGTTAAGTTTGCACCAGGCTAGCCTAGCTCTAACGTAGCTAACGTTACTCACCAGGACACCTGGCTAACCCTCCACTAATTCTCCTCACACCAAGCATTAATAACTCTTTGAGTGCCATGGCTCCCCTCTCTCACGCCTGACCGGTTAAAAATTGTAGGGCTGTGGTCCATAAAGAATTTGATGGTTTCCCACATCCTCAGTCGTTCTCCGAATAGCCATAATACAGTAGGAATCTAGCAGAGTATGGGTTGCGAGTTCCTCTTATGACGTTATCACCCAGTTAATGAAAAAACACGCTACCTTTGAAGAAACCCCAATAAATGTTATTTTAACGCATTTTAAGACAGAAATAATTAAATATATACATATAGAGCACTTTAATTTACACATTAATTGGCTGTGGTGGTTAACCTGCAACTTACACTTTAAGAACGAATACTTGTAGTTCATTATTATTAATGAAAACACATCAACAATAGTATAATGGAAAATTCGCTTATATCAAACATATACATCTAACATTAACTTATTAAATGTTAACGATAACCGACCTCCTCATCTGAGGTGCTTCAGTGCTCCAACACCAGATTCACTGCTGAGCGCGAATTCCAGAGAGACACTTCATAGTCAGCATAGTCCAAAAACATTGATTCATTTAGGAAAGAAACGAGTTGCGGAAACTGACCTTTGATGCTCATACTAATTGCTCATATGTGCCTCTGGACACAGAAGGATTGCATTGGCGATTGCATAACCTGGCGTAATATGCATTACATATTTTAGCAATATGTATATTTTAGTCAGAATTATTGCGCTATTATTCTACTGTGCTCCGTCTGTTTAGCGGCGGTGGTAAAATCTTTCTTTCTTTTTTTCTTTCTTCTAACTAATCTAATCTACCTATCTTTCGAACGAACTAATCTATCTTTCTATATTTCTAACTAATCTATCTATCAAACTAATCTTTCTTTTCCTTTCTAACTAATGTGTTTCTTTTTTTCTAACTATTCTTTCTTTCGAACTAATCTATCTGTCAAACTTTAAACTACTTTAAACTACAAACTACTTTAAACTTCTTCAAACTCTCTGGTCCGGCTTTCTCAAGCCAACTTAAAGTTTGTCTCAACAAACTTTTTTTTCTAGTTATTATTATTATTCTTCTGACCCTAAATTTATGACAGTGAAATGGACATGTTTGTTTGACTCTTTAACATTTACAGATGGAGAATATACCTGTGAAATGTAAGTTAAGCACTGAGGAAAGCACCACATCTCAAATGCATTAAAGGTCCCATTCCATGGATTATTTTTATTATTTTATAATGTTTCCAGGGGTGCCCTTATAATGTTAGTATATTTTTTAGATCAAAAAATTGTTATAATTTAGAAATAAAAGGCATATTTCCTAGCCTGATTTCATCACCTGATTTGAACGCTCTGTTTGAAGGGGCGTGTCTGCTGTGAGACTTCAGTGTAAACACCCACTGCTGTGATAGGCTGACATGCTTGCATATGAAATATCTGGCATTACATGTGGAACTATCTGGAAAACTTTTACTATTACAGCTATTATACGTTTTTACTATTACAGCTATCGGGATTAACGAATCGTGAGAAGTTTAAGTATTTAGATCTATTACCATCACATAAAAGGTTGCAGTGATGATGAGCATTAAGCAGATAACAGTCTGTTGATCGCGTGAAAGATCTTATCATTGCAACGCAGTTCCTGCACTCTCACTAATGATTTCACCAATGCAAACATAAGGCATAAAAATACAGTAAGAGCTTCGTTGTGCAGTGTAACAGCGTCATTGATTTCATAACGAGTTTTGGCAAGTGTCCAGATAAACTCGCGCTGTGTGATTGACAGCTTGGGCGATTGGAAAGGGATTGTTCTTTGATCGCTTTCTGTATATTAATCACAGTTTAAATAAGATTATTTTCATCCTACTAAGAGAAACGAACGATGTGAAGAGTGATCGCTACTTCCATATTAAATCACTACTTACCGCTTGCTGGAATATAGTTGAAATCGCCCCCTTCGTCAGTATGAAACGCTGAGAGAAGCCTGCTTGATATTATTCCAGGTTAGAAAAACAGTCCGTGGTGAAATGGACAGAGCAAACTAACAACTTCGAATTAAACTTTTGCGGTATCCGATTATAGATAAACATCAACCACGTCTGTTGACATTTCGCCATCAATACGCCTGTGTTCCTGTGGGCGGAGGTTACGGTTCTAGTGACATCACTAAAGCAGGATGTAGAGGGGTGTAGTCCAATCCAGCCGTTTTTTGTAGTCAACTTCTGTTAAATAAAATATCTCGCTTGGCATTGAACTTTGAGCTTTATAATTTTACAGATATTATTTATACTCTAACAACAACATTACACACTAACTAAAGTTTGAAACATGGGATCACATAGAACGGGACCTTTAAACAGCACAAGTATTTATCTGTCAGTCAGCAACAGTATCTGTCAGAGCATCTGACAGGACAAGCTGCTTTAAACTTGTTAACTATATCTTACCAGTTATTTTGAAGTCCTTAATATAAGCTTGTGTCATGTTTAAGACAAATTGTACTATGTACTTTCACTGCAGCAGCTCACACTGCGTCCTCAGCTAACGTTATTTTTCAGATGTGCTCATATCAAACTACTGTATCGATATAAACGGTATTGCCTCATTCAATATTGTTTAAAAAAAATGTATTGATATATTGTACAAACTCGATATACCGTCCAGCCCTAACATCTATGCAAAATAATCTTTTTTTTTTATAATTCTTGTGTTACGCAGCATGTTTGAGCTTCTGCAAGAACTGTAGGATTGAAAATAATCCAAGATATTTGAAATGAACCAAGACATTTGCTTTACTGTTTTCCACCCCCTCTTTCTACCACAAGGACCATTTGGAGTTCCTAAAGGCACAGAGGGGTTACCATCTGGGTCTGATAGTGACCTGTAGGCCAAGATGTGTGTACTTTAGGGGTTGATGAATTGTCACACCTTTAGTACGATGGGGGAAGTTTTAATTATCTGATTTGTCATTTTGAATGTCTCACAATTGGGTTTTAGTCACATGGTCAGGAAAGGATAAAAGAAGATTGTAACTGTTGCTCTGTCTCTTTGGTGCTCTGTCTCTCTTCTTCTCTGGGTCCCTTTCTTGGGGCTTTCTCTCTTTACCTCCTCTTTCCTCTCTTACTCTCTACACACTCTCTACACACACTATCTCTCAGCCCATACACAAAAGAAATATATTTTCAGGATATATTTTGGAATATATGCAAATATTTGAAATTGGCCCAATAAATATATTTCATACTTATATTTCATATATTTTTGTTATATTTTAGAATATATTTCAATGTATTTTTTTTCTGTATGGGTCCCCAAAAATGCCAAAAATATATGTGGCATATATTCCAAATACATTGAAATATATTCTGAAATATAACAAAAATATATGAAATATAAGTATGAAATATATTTATTGGGCCAATTTCAAATATTTGCATATATTCCAAAATATTTCCTGAAAATATAATTCAAATATATTTCTTTTGTGTATGGGAGGTAACATTTTACATGCTGGGAAAGATCATCATCTCATACGTTATCATCATCTCATACGTCTATTTTGTAACTATTTTAAGTGTAACCATAACCATATTTTGTCATTAAACCTTTTCAATTACAAATAATGTGCTAAATAGTTTTGATGTGGTATTGACTTTGAAGTGCTAAAAATTGCAATACAATATTGTCACTCTCTATAGCAACGCTCTCCCACATATTGTAACTGCGCTTATTTCCGTCGTTGGTATAAGTAGCAGTGGGTGGAATAGACAAGAAATGTACAGTTTTCTACCATCTTGCTAATAAAGTTTCTTTAGTCATTCGGCAGTCTTGCAGCTTGAACCACTGCAGGAAATCCACCCTTACAGAACCAATGAGGTTCATTCTGAACCAATGAGTCTCATTCTCGTGTTTCGCAGCACGTTTGAGCTTCTGCAAGAACCAATGAGGTTCATTCTCGTGTTACGCAGCACGTTTGGGCTTCAGCAAGAACCAATGAGGTTCATTCTCGTGTTACGCAGCACGTTTGAGCTTCTGCTAGAACCAATGAGGTTCATTCTCGTGTTACGCAGCACGTTTGAACTTCTGCAAGAACCAATGAGGTTCATTCTCGTGTTACGCAGCACGTTTGGGCTTCAGCAAGAACCAATGAGGTTCATTCTCGTGTTACGCAGCACGTTTGGGCTTCTGCAAGAACCAATGAGGTTCATTCTCGTGTTACGCAGCACGTTTGGGCTTCAGCAAGAACCAATGAGGTTCATTCTCGTGTTACGCAGCACGTTTGAGCTTCTGCAAGAACCAATGAGGTTCATTCTTGTGTTACGCAGCACGTTTGAGCTTCTGCAAGAACCAATGAGGTTCATTCTCGTGTTACGCAGCACGTTTGGGCTTCAGCAAGAACCAATGAGATTCATTCTCATGTTACGCAGCACGTTTGGGCTTCAGCAAGAACCAATGAGGTTCATTCTCGTGTTACGCAGCACGTTTGAGCTTCTGCAAGAACCAATGAGGTTCATTCTTGTGTTACGCAGCACGTTTGGGCTTCAGCAAGAACCAATGAGGTTCATTCTCGTGTTACGCAGCACGTTTGAGCTTCAGCAAGAACCACTGAGGTTCATTCTCGTGTTACGCAGCACGTTTGAGCTTCTGCAAGAACCAATGAGGTTCATTCTTGTGTTACGCAGCACGTTTGGGCTTCAGCAAGAACCACTGAGGTTCATTCTCGTGTTACGCAGCACGTTTGAGCTTCTGCAAGAACCAATGAGGTTCATTCTTGTGTTACGCAGCACGTTTGAGCTTCTGCAAGAACCAATGAGGTTCATTCTCGTGTTACGCAGCACGTTTGAGCTTCAGCAAGAACCAATGAGATTCATTCTCGTGTTACGCAGCACGTTTGAGCTTCTGCAAGAACCAATGAGGTTCATTCTCGTGTTACGCAGCACGTTTGAGCTTCAGCAAGAACCAATGAGATTCATTCTCGTGTTACGCAGCACGTTTGGGCTTCAGCAAGAACCAATGAGGTTCATTCTCGTGTTACGCAGCACGTTTGGGCTTCAGCAAGAACCAATGAGGTTCATTCTCGTGTTACGCAGCACGTTTGAGCTTCAGCAAGAACCAATGAGATTCATTCTCGTGTTACGCAGCACGTTTGGGCTTCAGCAAGAACCAATGAGGTTCATTCTCGTGTTACGCAGCACGTTTGGGCTTCAGCAAGAACCAATGAGGTTCATTCTCGTGTTACGCAGCACGTTTGAGCTTCTGCAAGAACCAATGAGGTTCATTCTTGTGTTACGCAGCACGTTTGGGCTTCAGCAAGAACCAATGAGGTTCATTCTCGTGTTACGCATCACGTTTGGGCTTCTGCAAGAACCAATGAGGTTCATTCTCGTGTTACGCAGCACGTTTGAGCTTCTGCAAGAACCAATGAGGTTCATTCTCGTGTTACGCAGCACGTTTGAGCTTCAGCAAGAACCAATGAGGTTCATTCTCGTGTTACGCAGCACGTTTGGGCTTCTGCAAGAACCAATGAGGTTCATTCTCGTGTTACGCAGCACGTTTGGGCTTCTGCAAGAACCAATGAGGTTCATTCTCGTGTTACGCAGCACGTTTGGGCTTCAGCAAGAACCAATGAGGTTCATTCTCGTGTTACGCAGCACGTTTGAGCTTCTGCAAGAACCAATGAGGTTCATTCTTGTGTTACGCAGCACGTTTGAGCTTCTGCAAGAACCAATGAGGTTCATTCTCGTGTTACGCAGCACGTTTGGGCTTCAGCAAGAACCAATGAGGTTCATTCTCATGTTACGCAGCACGTTTGGGCTTCAGCAAGAACCAATGAGGTTCATTCTCGTGTTACGCAGCACGTTTGAGCTTCTGCAAGAACCAATGAGGTTCATTCTTGTGTTACGCAGCACGTTTGGGCTTCAGCAAGAACCAATGAGGTTCATTCTCGTGTTACGCAGCACGTTTGAGCTTCTGCAAGAACCAATGAGGTTCATTCTTGTGTTACGCAGCACGTTTGGGCTTCAGCAAGAACCAATGAGGTTCATTCTCGTGTTACGCAGCACGTTTGAGCTTCTGCAAGAACCAATGAGGTTCATTCTTGTGTTACGCAGCACGTTTGAGCTTCTGCAAGAACCAATGAGGTTCATTCTCGTGTTACGCAGCACGTTTGGGCTTCAGCAAGAACCAATGAGGTTCATTCTCGTGTTACGCAGCACGTTTGGGCTTCAGCAAGAACCAATGAGGTTCATTCTCGTGTTACGCAGCACGTTTGAGCTTCTGCAAGAACCAATGAGGTTCATTCTTGTGTTACGCAGCACGTTTGGGCTTCAGCAAGAACCAATGAGGTTCATTCTCGTGTTACGCAGCACGTTTGGGCTTCTGCAAGAACCAATGAGGTTCATTCTCGTGTTACGCAGCACGTTTGAGCTTCTGCAAGAACCAATGAGGTTCATTCTTGTGTTACGCAGCACGTTTGAGCTTCTGCAAGAACCAATGAGGTTCATTCTCGTGTTACGCAGCACGTTTGAGCTTCTGCAAGAACCAATGAGGTTCATTCTCGTGTTACGCAGCACGTTTGAGCTTCTGCAAGAACCAATGAGGTTCATTCTCGTGTTATGCAGCACGTTTGAGCTTCAGCAAGAACCAGTAGAAGAAGCCTCACTAATGAAGAATCAGGAATAAACACCAACCTCTTTGTTCTTCAGTGTGTTTCATTCTGCAGTGTTCTGGATCTCTCATGTTCTCACTGTCCTTCAATAAACTCTGTATTTGCAGATTTCAGCTCTTCCTGATGGTTTGATGCTCGTCTTCACTTGTAGCTGATGGGAATATTCCAGCATGTATTGGTGAATTGCAGTGAGCATTAGTAAAAGAATGATAAAAATCTGCCAAAATCAGTTAGTGGGTTTGTTTTTATAACAATTTACATATTTTAAGTATTTATGTTCACCTTTCCATCTAGTAAAGTAACTTAAGTAAACGAATTGCAAAGTGTTTTATACTAATTCACAAACTATCTCGTTTTATTTCTAAGAATTTCATCCACATATTTAAATTCTTACATTAATCTTACCTCTCATTAATATATAGGCAAATGAAAAAACAATGAAAAAATACCAAATGTAAACAATGTAAGAATAAAAATGAAAGAATAAATAGAAATAAAATTGTACAAATTTGCAAGAACCACTAAATAAATCACCAACAAGACAACTTTTTTGGTTTATTGTCTTAGTTTTTGTGTTTTATGTGAAACATGGTTTATCACAGATGAATGAAATAAACGCTGTTAAGAAACTTACCTATATCTTGCAGATGTCACAACAGCTGATCGTGTCGTTTGCTCAAATCTGTTGACAATAAAATGAGCTTAATGTGTGAATTTACAGATCTGAAGACATCAGCATAATGAATGAGGAGAAAACAGGATCTATTGACATGAAATAAAGAGGCTTTTCAGCTGCTCTGATAATAGCGATGAGCCATAGACTATCAATACTCATTCAACAAGCCATTCAGGATCAGCAGATCATCTCACTTTATTATAAGTATTTGCTGCTAGAAACAGATTGTTTGAGTCAGAATATCTGCTGAAAAAGCCTATACAAGTGCTCTAATATTAGATTATAGATAAAAAAGCAGCAATACACTTACTTCGGACTTCGCTAGAATCCTACCGTTTTGTATGTGAAGAGAAATACATATAATAAAAACTTCTTCTTTGAGTGTTTTAGTCAGCAGACAAAAATAGCGACGAACCCGATGAAAACCATCAGGAAATGTCACCGTAAAATGATATTTAAACTGTATAAAGAGTATTTTAGAATTACGTGAAATAGCGTGAACAGTTTACCTCAGAAGTCTCGACAGTGACGGAGCGCGCGCGTGATGACGTCATCACCGCAAGGCGAAATCACTAGCAGATTATATATATATAAAATACACAGACAGCATGTTTCTAGGAGACATTGACATTCTGAAACACAGTTGTACTAATAAATTTAAAATTTTAAGAATATAGCCTAAGCTGGAATCATAAAAGCTAAATTGTGGCCCAGTGTATTTAGAAATATTAAACAGGAATAAAGCTTGGTGTATTTGTGAAGCATACTGTTTAAATAATAAAATAAAAGAGGTTACATTACATACAAATTGTACAAAGTATATATCCAGCTAAAAGTGTGTTAGAGAGGTTTAATTTAGAAATTGATTATTTATGTAATTTTTATTCAATAGAAATCATATTAGAATGATTTCTGGAAGATCATGTGACATTGAAGAATGGAGTAATGATGCTGAAAATTCAGCTTTCATCTGAGGAATAAATTAAAATATTTGAAGTTGGAATATTTCATAATATTACCTTTTACTGTATATTAAATATATAAATGCACCCTTGTTGAACAAGAGACGTTCAAAAAACAAAAATCTTACATCACAAACACAAGGGCGGAAGAGGTCTTGAAAATATTTTTCTCTACAAAACGGGGTCTGGCAGAAAAAGTTTGGGAACCACTGCTATAGACTATCAATACTCATGAAACAAGCCATTCAGGATCAGCAGCAGATCATCTAACTTTATTAGAAGTATTTGCTTGTAGAATAAATGCTGAAAGCCTATAAAAGTGCTCTAGTATTACTATTATTTCTCAAATGAAGTAATATGAAGACAGACACTAATGTCACCCATCTTTATCAATCACTGTTATTTGTTCATATGAATATAAATTTAACATAACAATTAAGAAATTAGTTCGCTAGCATCTTACTGTTTAGTTTGTAAAGAGAAACAGACAAAACTTAAAAACTTCTTTAAATGTTTTAGATAGCAGAAACACAAATAGCGGCAAATCCGAAGAAAACCATTCAGATTTTTATTTTATTATTTGATTTAAACTGTGTAAAGAGAACTGCTCACCTCAGAAGACTAGACACTGAGGACGCTTCTCATTTCTTATTTGTGAATCCTCGTTTCCTTCCCTCGTGTCTCAGCTCCACCCCAGTAGGACGCGAGGGAAGGATGCAAGGATATAAATTGAGGACGGAGAAATCAAAGAAAATCTTTTTTGTATATTGGAATATTCTTGATCACTCGAGCGTCACTTCAACGCTTCATCAGCGGCGCTCAAAGGATCTGCTCTTGTGTTGTTAAAGTTTGGTTATTTAAGAACTGTATCAATAATAATAATAAAGCAAGATGCCCTGTTAAAATATGTGTGATATATGGTTTATTTAAACTGCAAAGGTAAAGCATGAATATAAATGATTGTGACAGATGTGAAGGAGGAGAAGAATTTATACGTGCGTCAGGTTTCTGGCCAAGAAACACTTCCACATAAGAGACACCTGTGCATCCTCGCTCATAACTCCTCATTCCTCGCGGCGCAATTACAGGATTGAGATGTCCTTCAAGATGGCTGAATTCCATCGGTTTCCGGGTCACATGCTGGAGGACGGAGGAGTGAGGAAACGAGGAAGCATCAATTTGAGTATTGAGACGCACCCTGACTGAAGGAAGAGTGCGCTAGTGATGACGTCATCGCCGTGAGACGAAATCAAAGGCAGATTATCAAAAACGTGCAAAACATCAATAAAACCAAAAATATGGGTATTTCATGGATTTTATATGTAACAAATAAAAAAAAATGCATTTCTACATTTATATATATTTATAAATAACTTTTATGATGTCAGTTAAATGTCAGTTGCAAACCTGCATTACAGTATATCTTTACATCTGTTTTCTAAACACACGACAAGAGGAAGAACTAGTTAATTTAAAAACAACAACCAAGAACAAGTTAAAAGAAGATGAAGATGATCTACTTGCTGTGATTGTTTTTTGTGTGACTGTGTAGATGAGATAACTGAGTGAAGCTCTTCCCACATGCAGTGCAGTGATACGGTTTCTCTCCAGTGTGGATCCTCTCGTGTGTTTTCAGGTTTACCGAATGACTGAATCTCTTGTCGCAGTGTGAACACTTGTAAGGTTTCTCTCCAGTGTGGATCCTCTGGTGCAGTTTTAAATGTTCAGCTCTAATAAAAGTCTTCTCACACTCAAAGCACATGTGATTTCTTACACCAGTGTGTATTTTCTGATGAACTTTTAAATCCTGCAGACGTGAAAACCTCTTTCCACACAAAGAACATGAATGTGGTTTCTCCTGTGAATGAACTGTCAGGTGTCTCTTCAGGCCTGTAGCCCTCAAAAATGTTTTACCACATTGATCACATTCGTGCAGTTTCTCTCCAGTGTGGATGTTCATGTGAGACTTAAGGCTTCCTTTTTGTGTGAAACTCTTCCCACACTGCTCACATGTGAACGGTTTCTCTCCAGTGTGGATCCTCATGTGAACCTTGAGATTCTGTTTGCGTGTGAAACTATTTCCACACTGACGGCAAGTGAAACATTTCTTGTCTCTTCTTTTCAGTAAAGAAATACTTTCAGTCTGTGAGCGAGTTTTAGCTCCAGTTTTGACCTGATGATGTTTCTCCTCCTCTTCACTCTCCTCATTCTCCAGCATCACGTCTGAAATGACAGTAAAAAAAAGTTATATTTTAAATAATCATCAAAAATCAGAGAGAATTGTGGCATCTGCAGTCAGGAGACGTCATAAGCGTTCCTGCTGCAAGGGCTGCACGATATATCGTTTTAGCATCGATATCGCAATAGTCACATCGCGAGATGTGCAATGTCAAGTATAGGGATTGTAGTTTGTTAGTGATCCACAGCCGGTTCAGAACACATGTGATACGCGGATTGACTGCAATTATTTATTTTATTTTATTACAGGGACAGTGCATATTAATAAACATTTGTGTCAATATGCCAGAGTTAGCCAGAAGGCTATTTTCATCTGCAGCCCCTCGACAGATGGTAAAAGTCACCCTAAAAAGAGAATAAAATGACATATACACATAACAATATAAAGATTACAATACAGTTAGTAAAAAATACTATTATGTTAAAATGTAAAAGTCGAAACACAGCAAACCAACAATCAAACAAACATCACACAAAAACATGACACATACACACACACAAGGCAAGAAGCCAGCAGTGGGCAGCGAGAGCAGGTCTAGAAGTAAGTTCATGTTGACAGCTCTGATAATCAATGAGCCATTTCTTTAACTGGATCTTAAATGTACTATATGTGTTTAATTTCTGATGGTTAAGGGGGTGAGGTTCCACTCAGTAGCAGCTCGCACAGAAAAAGCAGTTTGACCAAATACACTTTTCCTAAAGGGAATGATGAAGACACTCTGTCTTAATCATTTCAGTTAATCTAGAGCAGGGGTCGGCAACCTTTTTGTCATAAAGTGCCATTTTTAAGTTTCCGAGTTCATCACTGTGCCACAACACACACATAGCCTATATATATATATATATACACACACACACACACACACACACACACACACTTATATAAATACACAAACAAATGGCTTAAACAGAAATAGTACAGAAATTTAAATATTTCTCTTGAAATTTGTTTTAGATTAAGATAGACAATTTAATAGTATTTATAACTCCTAACTAGAGATGCACCGATTACAATTTTCTAGGCTGATTCCGATTTCCGATTTTTCATTGAGTTTGACCTGCCGATACCGATTTTTTAGCCGATTCCGATTTAATTTTTTCTAACCACTTTACAGCACACACAAATATTTATTTTCTATATATATATATATTTTTTTTTTAATAAAATACCATATCCTTTTACCCAAACTGAATAATAAAAAACAAGTTTAAATGGGTAGATTTTATATAAATATTTTTGAGTCTTAAATTTCTTTTCTGACATAACCTAATCCAGTTCTTGTTAAAACACACTAGACATGCACATTCTGTGCATTTTGGGCACTTTTGTTTGGAATCATATTTATTTTGTCCATCAAAAGTGTGCTTTCACTTTAGCCCCTTTCACACTGCGCTTTGAACCCGGCAAATTGCCAGAGTGCCTTCTGTGTGAACGCAAACACGACCCGGGATTGGTGCCGGGTTGGGGACCAACATTGCCGTGTTCAGTCCCGGAACGTGCGCTGTGTGAACAAAAGCCGTAATAATGCCGTGTCGTAGTGATGACGCTGAAGTGCGGGATCATTCGCCAGCTGTGAAACGGTACTTAATGCGCAAGTTTATGATCGAATCAGAGAAAAAAATGCACAAGCGTGGTTTCTTGAGAGAGAGATCACAGCTCATAAGCAAACTTAAGACTTAAGAATCTCTGTGTGAAAGGGGCTATAAACTGAGTGTGAGCAGCGCAGACAAAATAGACTTGGCGTCGAAACCCCTGCTTCACTGCTGCTCACGCGCTGCTCCTGCTCCCGGTGTGAATTAACATGCAAGCCGAAAAAAATATGCGTGAAACGGCCGTAATTCTTTCATGTGCGTTCCGTGTGCACGTGTGATGCTGAGCGATGTTAATCATGGGGAGCCCGAGTGCATTTGACCGGCATAAAACTAGACTACTTTATCTGAATGAAATACATACACTTCTCTCGCATTTGTGTGCCAGCGATTAACCCTCCACGCGTGCCTTAGGTTGCCGACCCCTGATCTAGAGTGATGAATTGACACTCTATGAAGTTCAACCATCATAGAGTGAAAGTTTCTCATTTCAAGCACAAGAAGACTGGAACTCAAGCAGTATTTTCTGTGCGGGCAAGACAACAAGACTGGAACTCAAGCAGTATTTTCTGTGCGGGCAAGACAACAGGCAAACACCAAATTCAGTTCTCTTTCTCTTCATTTTCAGATTGAACGTGCACACAAAATTACGTCAAAATGCCTGTTGCGGCGAGTCTCCTTGTAAACACAGCCGGTTATGTGTTGTAAACAATTGTGAAAGAAAACGAATGTGTATCATTATATTGGATCCGCTAATTCTTCTTAAAGTAACAGCAGCCTAATATCAAACAACTAAAGAGAAAATTAATTTTGTAGCTTTAACCAAGATAAATTGAATTAATTATATTACATTTATACAGTGAAGTCTATGCAGTGTTATTTTACATTTGATTATTCAATATATATATACCTGAATAGTTAGATTCCCCTAAAACAACATAAAGCACTTCTTATCGTATTTATCTATGCTTTAATTTATGAATTATTTTATATGCAGATTCACTCCTCAACAAGTTCAACCCAATCAACCTAGAATGATTAATTTTTTACAACTAGAGCTACTCTAATCAGCTGGTGATCTGGTGGTAATTGTTTTCATATCCAGTGTTGGGGAAAGTTACTTTTAAAAGTACTGTATTACAATATTAACACTATTCATTACTTGTTTACTATTTCTCACCTGGGCTGGGCTTGCTTGTTTTTAATAACAAAAAAAAGTTCTATTTTTGTCAAACTTAAAGGCCCTTTCACACCAAGGGCCCTATTTTAACATTTTTCCAAAAAAGCGCCAAGCAACAAATCTAGCGACTTTTTGGACAAACTTTAGTAAGCTTCAAATGTTGCCAGTACTGTCCTGCGAGCGCAAGGTCTTTCTTTCTCTCTGCCGTCACTCTCTCTAGCTGCGTCTACTAGGGCTGACACTTTGAGAAAAATCTCATTCGAACGGATATCAAATATCAAGCAATGTATTAGAATATATTCGTATATCTACGAGTAAAATGTAAAATGAAGTTAACGAACAACCTCGATCCATCAGGAAACGCCACATGGTCGCTGAATTTCACTGCGCTTCATGAAGAGTTTTTCTTTTGCGTGAAGAAGCCGTTTGCCGGAGATGTGTTAAGAGATAGCGGAGTGCATTCATGATTAGGCGACCGGTATAATAATCCTCCTGGCGCCGGGTCTGAGTGAGTAATTTACTCTCTTACCTTTGCTCTTTGATTAACATTAATGACACTTTAAGACCAGCCGCTGCGGACAGAGACGCGATCTGACACGCGTCTCATTTTCTCACAAATCTCTACGTTCATTTAAGACTTTATGTAAATAATTTAAGACGGCTCTTATGAGGACACTCGACAAAACGGACATTTGGCATAATTTGTGTGTTATGGTTTGTTCAAGCACGAAAGAGAACTCGATACTAACACGCGTCTTTTCTGTGGGCTGTGTGTGTGTGTGTGTGTGTGTGTAATAGGCAGGAATTACAGCGCGGTCTCTTTAGTCTTGTCGTTATCTTCCATTTTCAAAACAAGCTGGCTATTGGCTATTATTCACTTGATCTGGTCATGGGCCTACGCTACAATACGTTTAGAGCGGCCGCTACTGGATGAGATGGCAAACAATAAAATAACGGTCTAATCATAGACTGTAAAAAATGCGCAAAACATGGCACTTTAAAAACCGGATAGTTTATTTATAGTTCGATTTCGGATATTTCACGTCACGTTTGAATGCATATTCGAATATCGAATAAAAAGTGACAGCCCTAGCGTCTACCCTGTTCAGTGGATGAGAGGAGAAGCGGCACATTCATCTAATGAGCGCACGGCTGCTGACAGACGTGAATGAGCAGTGTTTTTCCACAGATTATCACTTATCTGCTTCTCTTTTGTTTTATATTTAAAGAATTTAGTTTGACCATTTTAATTTCCATACTTTTCTTGTGCTTATCACTTGTAATACTCACTATCACAGAGTTTTAAAGGGCACCTTTTATGCAAAATTCACTTTTACATGGTGTTTGAACATAAATGTGTGTTGGCAGTGTGTGAGCAAAACCACCCTAGAATGATAAAAATCCACCCAGTAGTTTTTTTACTATCTCAATAAATCATAAGCACTGTCTCAGAACGCCCTGTTCTAGATTTCTCTCACTGTGACGTAGAAATGAGCTAAGCCCCACCGACGTGATTTGATTGACATCTGGTTTTGGCATAGACCCCGCCCTCGGTGATCTGCATCCTCCATTGTTTCAACGACAGCCGGTAATGTCTCCTAAGAAGTGTGTTGTGGGATGTAAGAATGGACATACTAGTCTTCACTGACATCAGAGCCACTGAAAACGCAGCGGATGGATTTTATTTATGAAGAAAAGGCACCACTTAAACTTCCTAAATACGAGATTAATTTTCTGACTGACTGTTTAGTGAACGAGGGTCAAAGTTAATCCTCAAGTGTGGATGATCGTTGCCTACAGTTCGCAATCCAACGTCACCTCCAGAAAAATTAAGTGTATTTTATGATTTTTTGAGCAAATAGTCATTTCAATCGATGTCAGCCAGTTCAACAACAACAGTCAAATGTCATTGTCGTCGTCATAGGATGTCTCAACAAACAACGTCAGACAGTTTTATGTCACGTAGGCATTTTTTTGCAGCATTTACAAATGTAAATAAATTAAGGTCTGCTCTATCTCCATAGACAGTAGGCTATATAAACGTCTATCTCCCTTTCCTTAAGAAATAAATAAAAAAATTAGTTTGTACTTCACAGTAGTGTGTGTGTGTGTGTGTAGTTTCAAAAAATTGCGCGAACGTTATCACAGTTCGTGTGTGTGTGTGTTGCACATCCATAATGGCAAAGGGGACGCGATTAAAACTTTGTAAGTACATAAATGTATCAAATAACTATTCCGAGACGTTTAGTCCATTCTCATTCGTGTTTATTCTGTGCCGGAGTCTCTTCATCATCTGGGTCCAGCAGCAGGGCGGGGATATGCAGCTCATTTACATTTAAAGTGGTACACGACAAAACAGCTCTTTTTAAAACAGGCCCCAAAAATGACATTTTCAAATGGTTATAATAAATTAACTGTGGCGTATTTTGTGCTGAAACTTCACAAATGCATTCTGGGGACACCCAAGACCAATATTACATCTTCTAAAAAGGGGCATAATAGGTGCCCTTTAATTCATCCAGTGTCCAAACTCTCTCAATTCAGATAATTTTACAGATAAAAATTTAGTCATGCACTATATACTCGTTATACTGTCTGACAATAATATATAGGAAATGAGAACAGCTTTATTGGACATTCGGCTATATCATATTATATTAAAATGCAGTATGTGAGCATGAATTTGGAGAGAAAACACATTAGGCTGGCAGAACACAAGTGTGACGTGACAACGTCATGAATATGCTAATTGACGTATGACGTCATCTAGTGACATTTAGCGACTTTCTGGGAAGGCTTTAGCTACTTTCCTTTGAAAATAGTTGGCAACACTGTTCTGATGTTGATTCAATGTGAATGTTTTTCAAATCTTGTTTCACTGACCATTTGATCAAAACAAGAAAATCAAAAAACAGTCGAGTTTCAGGTCCTATTTTGTACCCTGCACATACAAAGTGTCCCCTATATTATTTATTGGTTTAACTGTTTTTTCACAACTCTTTAAGTTTTTCCTCTACTACAAACACTAAATCTGATGAACTGCTTTATAACCTTAATGTTCTTCAGCCTCACTAATGAAGAAACAGGAATAAACACCAACCTCTTTGTTCTTCAGTGTGTTTCATTCTGCAGTGTTCTGGATCTCTCATGTTCTCACTGTCCTTCAATAAACTCTGTCTTTGCAGATTTCAGTTCTTCCTGATGGTTTGATGCTCGTCTTCACCTGTAGCTGATGGGAATATTCCAGCATTTATTGGTGAATTGCAGTGAGCATTAGTAAAAGAATGATAATTGCATTAAAAATCTGTCATCATCATAATGAATGAGGAGAAAACAGGATGTAAAAAAAAAAGCCTTGAATCACAATAAGTGTATTATGATTGTCAATTTGTGAATTAAACTGAATTTAGTGACAACATGTTAAACGTCTACATGGTACAATGACTGGTAGCTATACTGTTTTTTATTATTGCTTGACACAAATTTCTCGATTTCAATTCTAATCTTGTGATTTGATTCTGATGCTGATTCAATATCAATACGTTAATTTTTCTCAAGGAAAGAAATCTCACCTGATGCTGAGAGCCCTGTCAGCTGGTAGGCTATTATTATTAAATGTTACAAAAATAACATAATGTGGATTTTATTATATCAACAATTATATTTTACTTATATCATTCAAATAATATTTGAATGATATAAGTAAAAATATAATAAATATGTAAAAAAGTGCACATATTTGGCAAAATACTAATTTCTATAGTTAATTTTTCCAGCCAACTAACGTGCTATGGTAATTAAATGGCTTTCCTGAGGTAAATGTAAGGTTTCTTTTACCTTTCTGCGGTTGAAAAACACTTATTGATCGATTATGTATGAGGATAATGAGCTACAGTTCGGTAAGTTGTACTGTATCTTTCAACATACCTATAGTTCATTCGTGTTTATTTACTATTAACTGTTAGTAAAGAGTATAATCGGTTCACAAGCCGCTTGAACTGACGCGCTACTCCGATCTGTCACGTCACATTTATAAGCGCCAAAAAACGGTATTTATTGTTTGAGTTTCGTAATAAAATTGCTAGAATCTGAGAGCTGAGAGCTTGTCTGTCGGTGTCACTGTTTTTGCTTGATTTTTCTCTGCGTGAGAAAGTGTGAAAAGTGTCAATTGAGTGAGTCTTACGCTGGGTGAATGCGTGACAGTTGGCAGCAAAGACACTAACACCATCTTTATCATATCAACCATTATAATTTGTCTAGATAATCTAAATATAGTTCGATGTTCTAATACATTCATAACAATAAAGTAATTAGTTCACTAGCATCTTACCGGTTGATATGTGAACAGAATCGGACATAAGTGTTCTTCTCAGACACACAAATAGCGCCGAACCCGATGAAACCCTTTCAGAAATTACCCTGTAGAATGACATTTAAGCTGTGTAAAAAGGTCAATATGAAATATTACGCGAAATAGCGTGAATTGCTCATCTCAGAAGACTGACTGAAAGGGAGCTCGCGTCGCGAATGATGTCGTCATCGCCGTTGACTTTCAAAAACGCGCCAAATTCCGTTTAAAAAAACAAAAAAAAAAAAACAAAAAAAAAAACCTATAAACAAAATATCAAACAAAAATAAGGGCGTCTCATAGCTTTTAGATGGAACTAAAATTCTGGAATTATTTATTGTTGATGCAAGAATCAGTAAACAATAAAAACGGACAATAAAAGTATTTTACAAAGTAAAAGTAGCCTAAACGAACGAGACAGATCTCTCTCTTTATTGACTTACAAGATAGCAAAAGCATCTCAGGAGAAGTGAAGATGGCCATTGCAAACACACACACACACACACACACACACACACACACACACACACACACACACACACACACACACACATATATATATATATATTTATATATATATATATATACATATATATATATATACACATATATATATACACACACATACACACATAAATAAGAGATAGCTAATGAATTAATGAATTATTAAACTCATAATTAAGCATAATGAAATAATTTCAATCATGAGGCAAAATTATTTTGGCTACAAGAATAAAACTTTTCATTCACTAATAATTGCATACACTATTCATATTTATGTGCACATATGAACTTCTCACAAAAACTTAACGCCTAATTCACAAACCATGAATTTGTTCTTAACCTCGTTCTAATGTTGATGAATTCTGAGTATTCTAAATGAGAGAGGTTAGTAATTTACATAAAACACACCCACACCATGCCCATATAAGGGCTTTCCACACGCCCTTTTCGTCACTCTCAGCATGATGCTCTCTAAAGACGCGTTCTTGCTCGAGAGCAGAGCAAGATCCTCAAGCAATGCCAAGAGTGTCTTCCTCAAGACAAGTTCAAACCTTTTATACAGACATTACAGACCTTTGATTAGCCAGCTGTACATATACATCTTTATGCAGAGCTACCTCACAGCTTGAGCTATTTAAGACCTATATGTTTCAAATTTCATCTAAACATGTTATAAGGCCACCAATAGTATTTGATTTTTGCATGAGTGGTTTTAGTTGTTCCTATATTTCTTAGATACAGACAGTTGAGGTACTTTGCTCTAGTTTGTTTGCTCTTTGACTTTGAATACAAACTTCTTTTCTTTTACTTTAGCATTTTGCAAGTCAGCTACCGACACAATGTTATTTATTTAATGTGCAAATTCAAAGTGTCAAACAGTCTCATAAACTCATAAGAAACCAGCAAAAGATGTATGAATGAAGCCGATCAATAGGAAAAGTTTACGCGCTTGTTTAGCCTTTCGCTTAGCAGCATTCGAAGGATCTGTTCGCTTCGGCGCCATCATAATTCAAGTCAGTCAGCTGCAGAAAAATTGCAGTTTTGCATTTACGTACCCTATCTTGTCATACATTCAGACTTTGAAACAGTGACATGTTTTGGTTTTATTATAAGTGAGTGACAATTCAACTATATACAATGGTCAGAGAACCTTTGCGGCCCGTCTTGATTGGTGGACTAGCGTATGGGGGATTTTACGGTTATGGACGCCCCGCCCCAAAACCCGAGGCCATAGGCAATTGACCCTTCGCAGGGAGTTTGATTGACAGGCGATCTGACCAATAATAATCCGCCGAATCCGCCATTTTTGTCCGAAAAAGCAGTCAGGAGATTTAGTAGATTAACGTTGGAGGATTTGAACTTGAAAAAAGAAGTGTACCGACGTCTTTCCGCGGTTAAAACAACATTCCTTCTTATGTTCATTCATGTTTATTTGATGCTATAAATTAACTAGATGGAAGAGATGATCGGTTCACGAGCAGCTTTAACTCTAAAGGCTCTACAGCGATCTCTCAGACACATTAAAGATCCACAAAACGGTATTTATTGTTTAAATTTCTTTAAAAAATGACCAAATTTGAAAGGTGAGACTTTGTTTCATATCAACCGTGTGTGTGTGTCATCAGTTTCTCTGCTCCCCGATGTATTTTTCACTGTGAGAACATGGTGTGGCGTGAGAGGGGCGTGGCTTGTCGGACATAGCAACAGTAACTAAAGGGGGTGGGACTTTGGAAACGGTCAATTACCAACTCTGCCTAGGTAGCGCCGGCCCTGATCATAGCAAAGCATCTCAAGAGAATAAAAAAAGAAGGCCAGTTGCAAAGCAACATGATAGTATATCTTACATCTGCGTTTTCTAACTACACTATTGCTGGGTTTCCATCCAAACATGGAGCGAAACTTTTCAAAGTTAGAAAAAAAACAAATGCAAATAAGGTGCTTACAATCAATCAAGTTGTTAGAGCGGAGGACGATGATATTGGCAGCCTAGTGACCAACAGTAGATAAAACACCATCAGCGGAAACAACCGATTAGTCACATGGGTTTCATTTTTGCTACGTCACAATTTATTCAGCAAATGTGTTTCCATCTCCCATTATTCCCATTAACTCTTTTCTGCACACGTCAAACACCATCTCAAGAGAGCGTAACATTTTTTTAAAAATTAGTTTTTATTTTAAATGGGCAATTCCATCACTAGTTTCTTATGTGATGCTTCAAAATGGGCATAAAAACATGGAAACAGCAACTAAGTGGAAGAATAACTATTTGTTTTAAAAACAACAATAAAGGACAGCTCAAAGATAAATCTGTCTCTTTTAAAAGTGTTACAGAAAGAACCGTTTGTACATGGAAAAAAACTTTTACTTTTCCATATAAAATTTTAAACTAACTACTAGTGATACTTATTCAGTATAAGAAATGTAACAATTAATTTTACTTAAGATTAATTTATATCATGCAGCAAAATAAAATAACAGAATAAAACACAATGTTATTTGGGGAGGAACTCCATCTTTGATCTGAATCTCACAGTAGAAACTGCTGGACTTGAAGATGAACTTTATTCACTGCGACAAATTCAGATGATGTTTCTTTATCGTGTCACGTTTGGTGAGGATGAAGCTTCACACTTGAAAGTGCTGGATCTGAAGATGAACTACTTACTGTGATTGTTCTTTGTGTGACTGTGTAGAGAAGATGATTGAGTGAAACTCTTCCCACATGCAGTGCAGTGATACGGTTTCTCTCCAGTGTGGATCCTCTCGTGTATTTTCAGGTGTTCTGACCGACAGAATCTCTTATCGCAGTGTGAACACTTGTAAGGTTTCTCTCCAGTGTGGATCCTCTCATGATATTTCAAGCTTCCTGACTCACTGAATCTCTTGTCGCAGTGTGAACACTTGTAAGGTTTCTCTCCAGTGTGGATCCTCTCATGTGATTTCAAGTTTCGTGACTCACTGAATCTCTTGTCGCAGTGTGAACACTTGTAAGGTTTCTCTCCAGTGTGGATCCTCTGGTGCAGTTTTAAATGTTCATCTCTAATAAAAGTCTTCCCACACTCAAAGCACATGTGATTTCTTACACCAATGTGTATTTTCTGATGAACTTGTAAATTCTGCAGACGTGAAAAACTATTTCCACACAAAGAACATGAATGTGGTTTCTCCTGTGTATGAACTGTCAGGTGTCTCTTCAGGTTTGAAGCCCTCAAAAATGTTTTACCACATTGATCACATTCATGCAGTTTCTCTCCAGTGTGGATGTTCATGTGTGTCTTAAAGTTTCCTTTTTGTGTGAAACTCTTCCCACACTGATCACATGTGAACGGTTTCTCTCCAGTGTGGATCCTCATGTGAATCTTGAGATTCAGTTTGTGTGTGAAACTCTTTCCACACTGACGGCAAGTGAAACATTTCTTTTCTCTTCTTTTCAGTAAAGAAATACTTTCAGTCTGTGAGCGAGTTTTAGCTCCAGTTTTGACGTGATGTTCCTCCTCCTCCTCACTCTCTTCATTCTCCAGCATCACGTCTGAAATAATAGTTAAAAGTATCATGTTTCTGTAGCAAGGACTATTACATATATTAGACCAACTGCACAATTATCTAACATAATATTAACATTTTAAAACTATACAACAGTAATACAGTTCTGACAGTCTCTCAGATAAATAATACATTTATTTTAATAAAAACATTGTAATTACTTACTAATTTAAAATGAACAATTAATTAGCCACTGTAAATTTTTCACTCAACATTGCATCAATCAACAATTTCCTCTCTATAAAATGGTGACAACCAGGAAGTGACATCATTGGAACTCTTTCTAGAGTATGATGGGAAAATAATCTCAATCCATTGTAGTGTTGACTACATTCATAAACCCTGTTACCAAAGTTATGTGTATCAATATATGCGACTTAGGCCGGTGACACACTGGCTGCGTGGCGTGAGCGTGGCGTTCCTGTTGCGTGTCAGCTGCGTGGCGTTTTCCATGTCTTTGCACACCAGAAGCGTCTGACGCTGCTGCTGGTAGGTGACATATGATAAGCCTCATTGGTGATATATTTGACATATGGGGAGAGAGTTGTGGAAGGCCTATACTTCATGTTAAACATAAACATATAGCAGCAAAGACAATGTCGGCAGTGTTGACGGCAATATAGGCTACAGAATATTTCGTTCTGTATTGACAGGTGCAGTATTTGAAAATCAATAATATTTTTTGAAATTGCATTTATATTTGCATTTATGTCAAACCCTAGACACTTTCAAACATCAAAGTGACATTTATTAATATGTATTTGTGTCAAAATGTCATATAAACATCTTTTCCTATTCAATTTTGCTTGGAAACGCTTCCAAGACGCTTGCGTGTCGCGTGAAAAATAGGCGTCGGTTCTATTTCTAGCATGCACGCGTTTTCCACGCGGCTCAAGCCGCGCCTGAGACGCGCGTATCACGCAGGCAGTGTGCAAGCTCTAACCTGTTAACATGGGAGCCGAAATAAAAACGGACACGCCACGCAGCTGAGACGCTTACGCCACGCATCCAGTGTGTCACCGGCCTTAACCTTCGTTTCCATATCTTCTAGTTCTATTCAAAAGAACAAAATCATCACTTCCCGGGATTTCTAACAATGACTTTAATATTAATAAGATATTAACAGCCAAAAACATGTTAAAAACATGTCCAATTTCTGGGAATGACGTTGTAATAGATAAATGAAAGGTCTTTGGATTCAAGAATGAATACTTGTGGTTCATTATTATTAATTATTATATGGCTTGGTTGAATTCTAATGTAGAATGCGGTGTGTTATTTCTTGATAACAGACCACTGCGAAGTATAACACACCGTTGCCATGAAAAACAGCGCGTTGCTATGGACGCAGGATTCTAACCGTAGAGACGGAACAGACTATTTTCTTTAGCGGAAGCAATACAACCGTTTATACAAACTCCTTTTTAAATCAATATTTTGTCAAATTATTGATTTATTTGATGGGTAGCCATGTAATAAGCGGGATAATGCCCAAAAAAATGACCATATCGGCCGATATTATATCGTGCACCACTAAGTAAGTGATAATGTAGAGCGAGGCGGTTGTTATAGCGAATACAACCCCGACAGGCTGATCGCGGAGGGGTCTTGAATCAGCCTGAAGGGGTTGTATTCGCTATAACAACCGCCTCACTCTACATTATCGCTTACTTAGTGGTGTATGAAATAATATCGGCCGATATGGTCATTTTTTTTACACATCGGTATCGTTCCGATGTCAAAATAGGGCCGATAATCATTCCTGTGTATTTGACGTGTGAAGTTGAAGATGAAGTTGACGATGCTGACTCGCGATCTTCGCAGTAGTGAACGCACCTGAGAGAAATGCACATTTCATACGGATGACATAAGCACAGAACAGTCTGTTTTCTTTCGTTTTGAATTGTTCTGTTTAATAGTAGACATTTCAAGCTTTCTATATATGTCTCACGTCTGTGAGGCAATTAGGCTACCTTATACGCTGAGTTTCGGTTCATTTATGAGACGAGCTTCACGTGCCGGAGCCTCTGTGTCGTGATTAAATATTTTCTACTATGTTTACTTCTTATTTATCTATTTAAATCCAGGCAATTGGTTGATGAAACATTGATTAAAATTAAGATACAATTAATACAAAACGAAATTAAATTTAAAGACAGGCTTTGTGCTTTCTGTTTTAGGTCTCTGTGAAAGTTTTAAAGCAGTCTTTTAGTGCCGCTTTCAGAGCGCTCACGTCCGTAACGGAGAACTGTCCTGTCCGTAACATTGTTTTTTTCTTTTGTGAAATACATTTCTAAATAAATGCGACTTATAGTCCAGTGGGACTTATATGTTTTTTTTTACTTTTCGCTTTCAGAATTTTATGACTGACTCGTAGATATTCGAATATATTCGAATACATTGCTTGATATCTGATACCCGTTCGAATTAGATTTTTCTCAAAAGTGACAGCCCTAGTATCAGGCAGAATGTAGTTATATGGTCGTAATAGGAATTGCAAAGAACAGCAGTCATCTTGCCAAACAGTCCAGTTTGGCTCAATCCATATATTTGGCGACATAGTAGAAATTAAGCTAATGTCCTTCGGGCTATACACTAGGGCTGCAGCTATCGATTCTTTTTGTAATCGATTAATCTAGCACTTAATCGATCGATTAATCGGGTAATCGGATAAAAAAATTGTGTGTTTTTAAACAACCAAAACAAATAATGCATAACGAAAATTATGTGGCTGTAAAATGATCAAGCATTTGGCTTTAATTTAAAAAAAAAAAAAACAGAGGTATTTATTCCAACTCCAACATTTGGCTCCAAAACTAAGCCTATTTATTGCAATTTTTACCCATTTAGTGTTTATAAGTGCCAGTGCCAACAATTATATAACAATGTCAACTTACTGTAAAACAAGTATCTTCATTGCAGTTTGGTACGGCAGAAATACATACATTCATTTTCAATAGAACGCTGCATTTAGCTTGCATCACTTGCATTGTGGTGCATTTTAGGTGCATCAAAAAATCGAACGGATGCTTCAAATTGCATGCGTTGGAGACACCTACACATAGTGTAGCTTTGAAAAGGGGAATGTTTTATTGCAAATATGCATAGAAAAAGAACAGCATTTTGTTTTTCACTTAGGCTTACAAAAAATGCAATACAATATTTGTTCCTCCATCACGTCCCGGTGTATACAGTGAATGCATGCTGAAATTATTGTTGCGTGGCTACATAAAAGTTTAAACATATGTGATGCATTGCCGCAATTGGTCTGACTGGCGCGTGAGAGAGACGAGGGTGCATGCGTGTGTGTGTGTGAAGGGGTTCTTTTTTTTAGGCTATACTCTCTTGCAATTGAACGTGAATACGTTTACAAACATAAAAGCTAAACCTCACATCTAGTCAAACCGCATCACGACATCGCTACAAATACAGTATGGGATTAAACTCAGTGAGCATCAATAGGCTTAGGCTACGTTACCTTGTTTCAGCGACGCTTGGTGAAGCAGCAAATTTTAGACATTCTCTGCCGTTTATGGACATCTTTACTCTCCGTCTCCGCCATCGTGCCAACTAAATTCAAAATGTATCACACGCTATGGTGTGCTTCCTGAACATTGAACAACGGTCCGTCCGTGTGAAACAATCAGATCCCTGCGCGTATAGTGCGCGTCATAGGAATTTAACGAGGCTTCGAGGCAGAGTTTTTGCCTCGAGGAATTTTTGTAATCGAGTTAATCGAGTAACTCGATGAATCGTTTCAGCCCTACTATACACGTACACTTCCAGGCCGGGTCACTGGCCTATGCAGTATCGATCGGCCGCAGCTTGCTGTTACTACTGGCTCTCAAATAGTTACAAAAGAGCAGGAGAGAGTTCGACAAAAAAATGTCTAAGGGTTTAGTTTAACACAAAAGTTTACATAACCAAGATTTTCTTTATTTTCTTTTTTCTTTACTTCAAGTAAACACAACTGATGTTGACCACTGTGCTTTACATAACAAGGAAAGCATGAAAAGGAGAAACATCACAATTACACAATATAATCATACCCACATAAAACATTAAAATTAAGGAAATGCCAGTTCGAAGAGATATAACTTTAGTTTAAGTTTAAACTCATATAAGTCAACGATCTCAACGAGGAGGGGATGCTATTCCACAGCCTCGGACCGATAACAGCGAAAGCACGATCCCCTCTCGACTTTAATCGAGAATGTGGCAGGGACAAATTAAAATTACTAGAGGACCGTAGACATCTACCAGGCACATTCACAGTCAGAAGTTCGGAAAAATAAGAAGGTGCAAGACCATGTAACGATTTAAAAACAAGCAACAATAATTTCAAGTCAACCCTATAGCGCACCGGCAGCCAGTTAAGCGACAATAAAATTGGAGTGATATGTTCATGTCTGCGGACCCCAGTTAGGAATCTGGCAGCAGCGTTTTGGACCATTTGAAGCCTTATAATAGAAAACTTGGGTAATCCTGCATATAAGGAATTACAATAATCCAGGCGAGTCAGAACAAATGCGTATAGTTCTTTCAAGCTCTAATGATGATAAGAAAGACTTTACTCTGGATAGCAGCTTCAAGTGATAAAAACATGATTTAACTACTGTGTTTATATGTTTGTCAAGCTTAAGAGAGGAATCCAACGTAACTCCCAGACTCCTAACGGTAGGTTTAATATCACAAAATTGGTTCAAGATTCAACTTAAAGCAACAATTCGAACACAAAACAAAGCCGCTCTCTCCCGCCCGCCGCGCCATAACCAGGCCCTCTTTATGCCGGCGCATCCCATCAATTAAGCACAGGACCTGGCCTAGAATAGAAACAAGGCACGGAAATACATAACAGGAGAAATACATGCATTGCTGGATGTAACATGCACAGCTTGCTTTTACTCTAAAGTCTTGATGTATTGTCACCCTAGTAAACAAAACAGCCTATGTGGAGGTGGAAAAATATCTTCCTTGAGTGATAAGAAGAGTTTCGTTTCACCATTGAATGGATGAAAAGCATGCTAACAATTAAAATATCCACTGTAGCTGCAGCCCAACTTTATTCTAGCCTACACGTAGCACGTACACGTAGCAAGTGTTCAGCGTGTGTTGACGTGAACCATGGACATAATTGTGAAGAGAGACAGCGCACGACAGGTTGCATATTACTGTCTGTGTTCGCTGCGACTGTTCCCCTGCGTGCTTCAGTACCAAGTAGAGTATTCCCCTGAAAGAGCTTACATGGGTGTGAGTTGCATCTTTCTAAAGATGACATTCCACCCGTGTGTTTCTGGTTGCGGTCGTTTCCTGTCCTCACTGACGGCCACGATCACTGTCTCGCATGCCTGGGAAACATGTGAAACTCCGTTTGTGGGTGGTTCATGTTTTCGCACGGGAACATGACCACGTCGGCACGCCGGTTAACTCTTCTTTCTCCGGAAAGCTTGAGTCCCCTCTGTTGTTGGCCAGCCGCTGCTTGTGTGTAAAAGCACAGCTGCAGGTCTGCTCGACACTCTCGGAGGCCGTGGAGATCGGCGAGAGCTTCCGCCGGGTAAAACCCGACGGGTCTCTCACTCCTCAGCGTGTCGTGTGCCGTCGAGCTGCAGCGCAGGTTGTCACGGCAACCCAGCGCTCGCTCGGCGCTCTAGGTGCGCAATCTCCTTGTCTATTCTCCATTGTAGCGCCCTCCCTGGTGGCCACCAGGAGAGGTCTACTTCAGTAGAATGGCTTGGGTGATCTGAGAGCTGAGGGCTTCTCCTTCGGGGAACCAACCCCCTAGGGCCCCTCCCTCTCTAGCGCATCAAGTTGTGCAGCTTCTGGATGGGATTGCTGGTCCTTCAAAATTGGAGGAACCTAGCGTTTCATTCAGGGCTCCAGCTGAGGGCAGATGCCGATTGCTGCATCGGAGAGAGGGCCTGTTTTGTTCTGGAAATGAGGGTATGCTGAGTTCCCACTGTAATAGTGTGTGTGCTTATGCTGAATCAGATTCAGAACTCACAGCCATGCTATCCCGGGTTTTTCTCGGATGAGCATTGAAAACTTAGCAGTATGGAGCTATATTGGTGCCAAAATATGGAACGCCAAAAGTGACAAATTCTGCATAAGTTTTCACCTCTCTCGCTACCCTCGATGGTGGGGTGGCTGTGCCTCTGGCGAGCCACCTCTGCCCTGCATGCGAGGCCAAGGCACTCTTATTGCAAGAGGGTAGTTCTGAGCCGGAGTTGAGCTGCGCTTGTCGACTGACCGTGTTCAAGTCACAGCGCAGGCCCTCGGCCAGACGATGTCCACCTTTGTGGTCCAGAAGCGCCCCCTGGCTGTCCTTGCAGAGGTGCGAGACGTCGTCAAAGTACGCTTTCTCGATGCTCCCATCTCACAAGGTGGCCTTTTCGGCGACACTGTTGAGAATTGGCCCAGCAGTTCTCCGCAGTCAGCAGCAGACTAAAGCGCTTCCCCCGACGTACCACCAGAGTGCCTCGTGGGCTACCCCTCAGTCTACTCGTTGCCAAGGGTGTCATCCCCTGCAAAAAAACCCACTTCGGCACTACGGTGTCGGCTGCAGGAGGATGACACCGCCCGTCTCAGCCACTGTTTAAGTGGTCGGTGAAACAATCACCCCTGAGATGGGTGACCCAGAGATGGGTGGAGCTCTCTCTCCCGGTGGAGGGCCGGGGAACGAATCTTTTGAGTCAAAATTCTGTTCCACCATTGGAGTCACAGTGGTACCTAAATTATCAACAAAAAAAGAAAAGAAAAAAAGGAGCAGTTCTTCTATCCCTGGGTCTGAGGAGGGCCAGGAGAGCAGAGGGAGGAGAGAATCCTCACCACTCTCATCCGCCTCTTCTATCGCCAGCAGGCAACAGTGTGCGGTTCGAGAACGCAAACAAGCCGCCTCCTGCACCTCCTGCCTCGTGGAACCAGGTAAGTGTTGCACAGCACACTCAGACTCCGCTACAGGCCGCCTCCCAGAGAGAGCCTCCCGAGCCGAGCCCCTGTGTTCCACCTCGCTGCCCCACTCCGGGTACGCCTACGGTCCCTTTGGTCCCGCTTGTACGGTCTCTGCGAGCTTGGCTAGCGCTCCCCAGTCCCCAGTCCCCCAGTCCCCAGTCATGAGGTCAGGGCACTACAGTCCCTACTTCATTGTACCCAAGAAAGGTGGTGGGTTACGACCGATCTTGGACCTGCGAGTTTTGAATCGGAGCCTTCACGAGCTACCGTTCAAAATGCTCATGCAGAAACGCATTTTCAAATGCATCCGTCCCCAAGATTGGTTTGCAGCGATCGACCTGAAGGACGCGTACTTTCATGTCTCGATTCTTCCTCGACACAGGCCGTTTCTCCGCTTTGCATTCGAGGGTCGAGCATATCAGTGCAAGGTCCTGCCCTTCGGCCTGTCCCTGTCTACCCGTGTCTTCACGAAAGTCACAGAGGGGGCCCTTGTTCCCATGAGAGAACAGGGTGTTCGCATCCTCAACTATCTCGACGACTGGCTCATACTGGCACACTCTCGAGATCAGTTATGCGAACACAGGGACCTTGTGCTCAGGCACCTCAGCCAGCTGGGCCTTCAGGTCAACTGGGAAAAGAGCAAACTCGAGATCTCTTTTGTCTGTATGGAGTTGGATTCGGTCGCTCAGACAGCGCGCCTCACAGAGCAGCGCGCTCAGTCGGTGTTGAACTGCTTGAACACGTTCAAAGGCAGGGCGGCGGTCCCACTGAAATTCTTTCAGAGGCTCCTGGGACATATGGCAGCAGCAGCAGCGGTAACCCCCGCTTGGACTGCTCCATATGAGACAGCTTCAGCACTGGCTTCTCGGCCGAGAACCCGAGATGGGCGTGGCATCACGGCACTCACCGGGTGGTAATCACAGCGGAGTGCCGCCAGACCTTCAGTCCGTGGTCAGACCCCTCGTTCCTCCGGGCAGAAGTCCCCTTGGAACAGGTGTCCAGGCATGCTGTGGTATTCACAGATGCCTCTGCCACCGGCTGGGGTGCCACGTACAACGGGCATGCAGTGTCAGGGGTGTGGACGGACCACCAACTGCATTGGCACATCAACTGCCTCAATTGCTTGCAGCACATCTCGCTCTGAGCCACTTAAAAAGGCCGCTTCAGGGCAGAGACGTGCTGGTCTGTACGGACAACACTGCGACCGTTGCTTCGAGCCATGTATGTCCCCGGTGTGCTAAACCGTGTGGCCGACAAGCTATCACGAGCTGTGCTTCGGGAGAATGGCCACTCCACCCCCAGGTGGTTCAGCTGATATGGAGAGAGTTCGGGGAGGCTCAGGTAGACCTGTTTGCCTCCTCAGAGACCTCCCACTGCCAGCTGTTTTACTCCCTGACCGAGGGAACACTCGGCACGGACGCACTGGCACACAGCTGGCCCCGGGGCCTTCACAAATATGCGCTTTCCCCAGTGAGCCTACTTGCACAGACTCCGTGCAGAGTCAGGGAGGACAAGTTCTAGGTGACTTACCCTCAGAGGTACTTAACACAATCACTTCTGCGCGAGCGCCGTCTACAAGACGTGCGCACGCCTTGAAGTGGAACCTGTTCGTCGAGTGGTGTTCCTCTTGCAGAGAGGACCCCCGAAGATGTTCGATAGGGTCAGTGCTTTCCTTCTTGCAGCAAGGGTTGGAGCGAAGGCTGTCTCCCTCCACCCTCAAAGTACAAGTTGCCGCTATTTCAGCATATCATGACCACATAGATGGCAAAACAGTTGGAAAACACGACCTGGTCGTGTCAGGTTCCTTAGGGGGGCGAGACGATTAAATCCTCCTGCTCGCCCCCCTAAGGAACCTATTCGTCGTTCACCACGGCATACGTCGTAGTGACCGGACGATAGGGAACGTCTTGGTTACATATGGTAACCCTCGTTCCCTGAGGGAGGGAACGGAGACGTACGTCCCGTCGCCGCGTCTGCTGCGACCCGCCGGGGCAGCCAGCTCACCGGCTCGGCTCCTCAGCAAAAAACTGAAGTGCAATCGCACCAGCTGCTCGTTAAATACCCGCGCTGCGAGGCTGCACAGCTGATGCAAATGATTGCACGCCAATATGCATTAGCTCGTTTAGTTTCACTCAAAGTAGATTGGCCTCTCTAGCGAGATTCCTATTCGTTGTTCACCACGACGTCCGTCTCCGTTCCCTCCCTCAGGGAACGAGGGTTACCATATGTAACCGAGACGTTATCGGCCACAGTTTTCACATCGGTGCATCACTATTATTAATGAAAACACATCAACAATAGTATAATGGAAAATTTGCTTATATCAAACACATACGTCTAATATTAACTTATTAAATATTAACGATAACTGAACTCCTCATCTGAGTTGCTTCAGTGCTCCAACACCAGATTCACTGCACGAATTCCAGAGAGACACTTCATAGTCAGCATAGTCCAAAAACATTGATTCATTTAGGAAAGAAACAAGTTGCGGAAACTGACCTTTGATGCTCATACTAATTGCTCATATATGCCTCTGGACACAGAAGGATTGCATTGGCGATTGCATAACCTGGCGTTATATGCATTACATATTTTACCAATATGTATATTTTAGTCAGAATTATTGCGCTACTATTCTATTGTGCTCCGTCTGTTTAGCGGCGCTCATTCACGGAAGCTTGAATTTTAGCGGAGATTTTCGTCCTCTTCTGACAGTGAAATGGACATGTTTACTTGACTCTTTAACATTTACAGGTGGAGAATATACATGTGAAGTGTAAGTTAAGCACTGAGGAAAGCACCACATCTCAAATGCTTTAAACAGAACAAGTATTTATCTGTCAGTCAGCAACAGTATCTGTCAGAGCATCTGACAGGACAAGCTGCTTTAAACTTGTTAACTATATCTTACCAGTTATTTTGAAGTCCTTAATATAAGCTTGTGTCATGTTTAGGACAAATTGTACTATGTACTTTCAAACTACTGTATCGATATAAATGGTAGGCTATTGCCTCATTCAATATTGTTTTCAAAAAATATATATCGATATATTGTACAAACTCGATATACCGCCCAGCCCTAACATCTATGCAAAATAATCCTTGAAACATTTCTCATTTAAAGCCATTCCCGTTTCGAATAGGCTATGTGATTTTAGAACCAATGAGCTTCATTCTCATGTTACGCAGCACGTTTGAGCTTCTGCAAGAACCAATGAGGTTCATTCTTGTGTTATGCAGCACGTTTGAGCTTCTGCAAGAACCAATGAGGTTCATTCTTGTGTTACGCAGCACGTTTGAGCTTCTGCAAGAACCAATGATGTTTATTCCTTTGTTATGCAGCACGTTTAAGCTTCTGCAAGAACCAATGAGGTTCATTCTTGTGTTATGCAGCACGTTTGAGCTTCTGCAAGAACCAAGGCATAGAAAAAAAAAAAGTTTGGTTCCGGTTGGTTGTCAATTGAGGTCATGGGTCGGTAGGGAATTAAAAAAAAAAAAAAGTTATTTATTTTTTCCCAGTGGCAGCAAGCGATAGGTAGGAATAGGGGTGTGCCGGTTTCAGAATTAGTGATGACGGTTATGACATGAGTCAAATGTGACGGAGATCGATAGAGATACGCGGATGGGGTATTATTTCATCCGCAACCGCATCACAAAACTCATCATCCGCACCAACGTTTTTTTACCAAATTTCAAAGCCGCACCCGTTCGCCATCCGCTGATTGTTTTGCGGTCTATGGACGATTCAATGCTCTGCTGATGCGAGCCGCAAGAAAGCCCTTGTCTGCTCTAGAAAGGATGCAGCAAAGATATTTAATGCTAATGTATGAGGCATAGGCCTATGCTGAGTTTCATTAATTTACGATGAGATGCGCTCTAGCAATGCAATGCAAGTGAACGCGGCGCGCCGGCGCCTCCATGTCACGGTTATTATATTGTCTGCTATATTTGCTTTTTATTTATTGGTTTATTTATTGCAATTGGTTGATGAAACATTTATTAAAATGGAGATACAATTTGTACAAAACGAAATTCGCTTTAAAGAAATGCTTTCTACAAAGCAAAACTTAATGAAGTTGTAAAAATCAGGTCTGACGATTTACAAAACAAAACTTCATTAAGTGGTAAAAACCATGTCTCCCGATATATTGCACATCTTATGATCCTATCTTTTATTACAATTGTTTTTGAGCTAAAATGTAATACACATCATATAGGAGCAGCGCGACGTGACATTCTTCCACGCACACACACACACCAACATATGGGCCTTTGTGGTTCTACATGGACCTTGGTGATAAAACTACCTTAAAATGTACTGAATGTATCTCTTTTTGTATGTAGATGTCTTCACCTGTCATATTGAAGTAACTATAGTGTTTACTGTATGTTGATCAAACTCTTATGCTCATAATTATGGACAATCCTATATCTCTGTAGGCTGGACATGCAAAGTTATAGTTTGTGGTGTCTGTGTAATCGTAAAAACCCAACGGTGTCGAATCTCGACGACAAATTACCAAAAAAAATGCATTATTTCAGAAGTAACATCTTTCTGAGTATAAGTGTTCAATTTTGTTACCACCATAAATCAGATCAGTGGGTTGTACTAATTAGGGATGTGCACGAATATTCGAATTTTCGAATATTCGATCTGTAATTATTATTCGAAAAATAAAATACTATTCGAATTTTATCGAATTTATGAAGCCGTAATATTTTTTTTTTTTTTTTTTTTTTGAAGCCGTAATACTTTGCGGGTCGTAAATGCAGTGAATCCCTGATAAATCCCCAAGCAGTTATCCCTAAATAAATGCACTGGATGGCACTGTGGCGCGTGTTTAACAAGTTGTTTGTATTTGATCATAATGTCGTCGTCTGCCTCGCAAAGTTTGGAATTACTAGTCGAAAATGAGGTTACTAAATGATTTTACAAAATGGAATTACTTTTGATCAAATTAATTAATCTGGAGTTATAAGATCATCACCACAATGAGAAATCACATGAAACTCAAACAGCAGTCGACTGAGGAAAGACAGCTGTCCATCACTGCATCACTACTGCTGCAGGTAAGCGCAGATGTAGTGCGAGTGATCCGAGATGATAACTTATCTAATAGCAAAATGATTTTGAGATATATTCTTCCTTTAAGTTTCGTGCTGTTAGAACTAGAAGACCGTTATCTTTATTTCTCTGAAACGTCTGTCAGCGCAGCGCGTTTTCTCACTCGAGCAGAAATTGCTGGCGGCGCGCCTTGTGGATATTATTGTTTTTCTCAACATAAACGTGAAACAATATAAACACGATAATCATATGCTGACTCGAGTGTATGTGTAGGTTCTGTACGATAACTGGCGCAATCTGCTTTTCTCTGCTTTATTAGGCGTGTTTTTTCCGTTCGCGCTGCTTGAGCTTATATCCTTTTGTTCTTTATATTTTTTTGTTTACACATTTTCCTACTGTTTAATGTTTTCAATTAAAAGAAAACTTGTAACATATTGTAAGCTTGTTGTGTATATTGCCTAATCGTAAGCTTCTTCAGAAATGGTGGAAAAAAAACAAAAAACAAAAAAAAACTTTAAAAATAACGTCTTTTTCGTTAAACGTCATTTAAATAAACGAATATTCGAATATTCGAATTTTATGAGCCCGAATATTCGAATGCAATATTTTTGAAAAATGCCCATCCCTAGTACTAATCAGACAAAGAAAACTGTTCCCACTTCAGTTTCCCACCAGTGATTGGTTCTTTCACTGGAGATAGGTGTGACCTACCTTGTCCTTTAAAAACAAGGAAAGACCCTTACTCTTGGCATTCCACCAGAGAGAGAGAGAGGTCCCCCCATCTTCACTGCAAAACTCCGCGAGTTTTGTTTTTCTCTAATTTCGTTTTCATCTTCGTCTTTTCTTTATTTCCGTTTGATATTTGACTTTGTTCAGTTGTCTTCACGAGCAAACGAACTTAAGTCTAATCCTTTTGGCAAAGTTTACATTCGTGTTAACCATCGAGTTCTCGCATCACCTGCTCCTGAAGGGACTCCGGGGAAACGGCGCCAACGGACAATTGGAATTCAGCCATAAAACAGAGCCAGATCAAAAGCAAGAACCATTTTCTACCGAAAATTTGGTTGTCTAGGTTATTCCCGTTTGCGGGGTTATCCAACGACTTGGGGTCTCTTGCAAAGTTAACTGTTTCAAAATTGTCATCTTGAAATTGCTTTCATTCTCTGTTTCTCTCTCTCTCTTTTTATCCTCTCCCATTTAGTATTCGTTGTTCGATTATGTTGTTTTGAATTGTACTGTTAATTTGCTATATACTCATATTTACTTTGTGTGAATCGTAGTGATGTATTCTTTAGTGTACTTTTATTAAACCCAATAATCTTCATGAACTGAATCTGTACTATGACTCACCAAATCGCAGTCCCTGAAAAGAAAGATAAAGCTACAAAGCTTTTATTATTTACTACATTGAGTAGTTTGATTTTATAAACATGGGAAGATTAATGTTCATGGCAAAAAAAAAAAAATCTTTCTTGGAGTTTGTAAGAAGGGTACTTTTATTGATGTTTGATAAGGAAATCTTATATAAAGTTTGAAGGACAAACAGTATATTTAGATAACTGAAACTCATTCTGGTAAAGGTTACCCGTAAAATTTTATCATATATTCCCTTTTTGGGTAATTCAATTTGTGTAGACGATAAGACAATCATATTCATAAACTCATGAATATTCACTTCATTTGAGTTAATTATTCCCCAGCAGTTATTGTCGCTACAATACACACTGTATATGTTTCTTTTATCAAACATGTTTGGGGCCAGTCAAGGGGTAATTAAACTGCACGATCAGTTATCGGTAATGATACGTTGTTTATTATTGCAAATGTTTATTGCTAATGTTTATTATTGCAAATGTTTTTCATTTGTTTAATAAATCTCATAATGATGGTACATCACTATATCATAGTCATAGCTTTTATTTCTATCTCAAATGATTGGCGGTCGGTCAGGGGGTACTTGGCAAAGAATCAAATACAGTTGGAAACTACGTAGACCATTAATAACACAGACTGTTAACAATTGTTTTTAATTAGTATTTAAACATTCTCTATGATAAAAAATGTTTGTAAAAAATATTTTAATTACACGGTTTTGGCGGTTATAGAGTTCTAATGACTGTGTTCAACTATAACGTCGGTCTCATGGTTAGCCTACCTCTAGGTAGGAAATTATTATAATTTTTTTAATTTTACTTTACAGTAGCGATGGATACTCTATTTTTTCATAACATAGCCTACCTGTACTACATGTACTCTACCACCTTTGTGTGTCCCAGCATGTTACACACACACACACACACACACACACACACACAAACACACACATTGTTCAGCTCGTCTTTTTTGGTCTGTACAACTTTCGGCAGGGGCAAATGAGCAACGCCCGTTTCACACATACTCCGTTTGCAGTGCGTATATCCAAGTTAACAGGTTCGAGCTTTCACACCCGTTTCACACATACTCCGTGTGCAGTGCGTATGCGGTGCAGGAACAGCACGCGCTAAAGTGCTTTCACATATGCTGCGTTTGCAGTGTGTAACTGATCCACGGCTGTACCACAAACAAATACTCACTATTTGTATTTCAAATCCAGAAGTTATCAGCAAATTTTATTTCTCTTTGTACACATATAGGCCTACACTCTTTAATAGACGTATTCACGTTTAAACACAATCTAAACAAACTAGGCTAATATTCAATGCATTACTTCTATATAACTACAGTGGGGCAAAAAAGTATTTAGTCAGCCACCAATTGTGCAAGTTCTCCCACTTAAAAAGATGAGAGAGGCCTGTAATTTTCATCATAGGTACACTTCAACTTAGAGGTCTTCACGGGTCCAAAAATTCGTGCCCGAACCCGAAAGAGACCCGTAATGTGCTAAACCGAACCGACCCGGACCCGTCTATTATTTCAAAAGCTGGACCCGGACCCGTGCAGATCCGAGAAATGCCTAACTGGACCCGACCCGGATCCGTCTATTATTTGAAAGCTGGACCCGAAACCGACGGGAAGACACAGACCCGACTGGACCCGATTGTCACATATTCCACCTTAAACTGCTATTACAAGTCAATAAACCTGTTGCGAAAAATACAACTTTTTGTCTTACCTAATTTAAGCCGTGGTAGCTTAGTAGTCTCCTCTCCTTTCCTTGTAACGTTACCTGACTGGCTGTGATCATGCATTACAATCCTCCGACAAGAAAGTTATTCATGTTATTCCTCTCGTTATTCCAAGTCCAAGCTTAATCCACTCATTATTTCAGCTTCAAAAGTCCACTTGATGTCACGGTGACGGATGACAAATGCAACTTTGCACATGTAACGTTAACTTACATTCTGACTCGAGTTAACTCGCATAATAACTTTGACTGTTTGCCCTTTTGAACTAACGTTATAATAACGATTGCTCGTTCAGTGCCATGGCCGCTGCAGTATTTATTTGCTATCATCTCTGTGCTCTCTGCTCTGCATCGAGTCCTAATCTGACCACTAAAACTTTAAGATTAAACAAGACGGTTAATTTATATTGTAAAATCTAAAGCGCGGTTTGGCGGTCCCTCACTGAAGCTCTGGTAACTGGTTGCCATAGAAACATGACACGCGCTTGAGACTGCACATGCACGCTAGCTGGATCAACCTAAAATATGCTTTTTAACGCAATTTATTTTGAGTGTCCTAATTTTACAAGTTGCAAGTTACAAAAAAAACACAAGCAGTGTCTAATCACGACCGGGTTTTCTCCGAGTCTGATCTAATGACTCCGATCGCACGGGTATTACACACAATGTTAAACAGACCCGGGACCCGAAGTAATAAATTCGGACCCGACCCGGACCCGGCTGATCATTTAAAATATAGACCCGAACCCGTACGGGTCCCGGGTCGGGTCCCGGGTCAACGGGTCTCGGGTTCACTGTGTAGACCTCTACTTCAACTATGAGAGACAAAATGAGAAAAAAAATCCAGAAAATCACATTGAAGGATTTTAATGAATTAATTGGTAAATTCCTCTGTAAAATAAGTATTTGGTCACCTACAAACAAGCAAGATTTCTGGCTCTCACAGACCTGTAACTTCTTCTTTAAGATGCTCCTGTGTCCTCCACTCGTTACCTGTATTAATGGCACATGTTTGAACTCGTTATCAGTATAAAAGACACCTGTCCACAACCTTAAACAGTCACACTCCAAACTCTATGGCCAAGAGCTGTCGAAGGACACCAGAAACAAAATTGTAGACCTGCACCAGGCTGGGAAGACTGAATCTGCAATAGGTAAGCAGCTTGGTGTGAAGAAATCAACTGTGGGAGCAATTATTAGAAAATGGAAGACAAACAAGACCACTGATAATCTCCCTCGATCTGGGGCTCCACGCAAGATCTCACCCTGTGGGGTCAAAATGATCACAAGAACGGTGAGCAAAAATCCCACAACCACACGGGGGGACCTAGTGAATGACCTGCAGAGAGCTGGGACCAAAGTAACAAAGGCTACCATCAGTAACACACTACGCCGCCAGGGACTCAAATCCTGCAGTGCCAGACGTGTGCCCCTGCTTAATGTCCAGGCCCGTCTGAAGTTTGCTAGAGAGCATATAGATGATCCAGAAGAGGATTGGGAGAATGTCATATGGTCAGATGAACTTTTTGGTAAAAACTCAACTCGTTGTGTTTGGAGGAGAAAGAATGCTGAGTTGCATCCAAAGAACACAATAACTACTGTGAAGCATGGGGGTGGTTCACAGTAGCTTCACAGCTTCCTGGTCCTTTTCTTCAAAGGGACCAGGACAACTGATCCGTGTAAAGGAAAGAATGAATGGGTTTTCATTTTGAGTGAAAACCTCCTTCCATCAGCAAGGGCATTGAAGATGAAACTGTCACGGTTCATAAATCCTATGCCTCTTTCTTGTCTCGTGTTTTTGTTGTTGTATGTTGCGTGCTGATTGTGTGGGCGTGCCGGCTGATCAGCACTCATCAACAATCAAGTTCATCACTCCGTCACCAGCTGCAGCTCATCTCAGCACATATATATACTCACTCAATTCTCATCTCCTTTGTCAGATCGTTGTATGTGGTTCCCGGTGTGTGATCTCGTCTTGTTCCAGTCTCGGTGTCTCCTCGTTCCTGTTCGTGTCCCCGTGGATGTTCACCCTGGATTTGTCACGTCACGTCATCACCCTTCATCACGGCACATCTGACCATCGAAGTCCCTGCGCCACTATCCTGTTTCGCCCTGGACACTATCTATCATCAACTTGTTTACAATAAAGAGAAAAGAGTTAACTTGCATTTGCTTCCCTGTTTCTATCATGACAGAACGATCTGACCCATCGATGGAAGCAGCGAGTAGCTCCACCAGATCGCTGGAGGAATTCGTGAACAGCAGCATACTTCGAATGGACTCCCAGGAGAAGAACCTCAGCGATACAGCTCGCGCTGTTCAGGCTCTAGTGGCGCAGGTGTCCGGGCTCACCCAACAGCTTCAACATCTGCGAGGTCCCGCTGCGCCCCCCACACCGCCGGTTCCCCCACCACCACCAGAGAATCCCTCCCAGTCGGAGCCCCGCCTACCAGTTCCTGAGTCTTATGCAGGTGAACCCAACTTCTGTCGAGCTTTCTTAACACGATGCTCCATGCACTTCTCTCTTCAGCCCAGAACATTCAACAACGAGCAAACCAAGGTCGCCTTTGTGCTGACGCTGCTGACTGGGAAGGCGGCACTCTGGGGAACAGCGGTGTGGGAGAATCAAGACCCATGCTGTGCCTCGTTCCAGGAGCTCTCCGCCGAAATGAAACGAGTTTTCGACCGGGCCGTCGCTGGACGTGAGGCAGCAAGGATGCTGGCCGATTTGCGACAGGGAGAGAGATCCGTTTCAGACTTCTCCATCGAGTTTCGGACTCTAGCGGCGGAGAGCCAATGGAACGAGGAGGCGCAGTGGGATATGTTCCTGCATGGGCTGGCTGACCGCGTCCAGAAGGAGATTTATGCCATGGACCTGCCAGCTTCTCTCAACGACCTGATTGCGTTGGCATTAAGAGTGGACGCACGGTTATCACGAATGAATCGACGCACTTTGCCCAGTCGCCCCACAGGAGGGTTCGAGGGCCAACGATTCGGAGGCGGGGACGCGGTCAGCCCTGTCTGCGATCACGAGCCCATGCAGGTGGGTCGAGCCCGGCTTTCCCGGGAGGAGAAGGAGAGACGGAGATCCCAGGGCCTCTGCATGTACTGTGGAGGAGCGGGTCACTTCGCCTATAACTGCCCGTTAAAAGGCCCAGCCCGATAGTAAGTATGAGGCTACTATCGGGTGGGATCTCCGCCGAGAAGTCCTCATCCACATCTACTCTCCTTCCGGTAAGACTGAGATGGTCAACTCACCTTCACGACTGTCGAGCACTGCTGGATTCTGGGGCAGAAGGTAATTTCATGGACCATTCATTTGAACGCAAACTCCAAGTTCCCCTCAGACCCCTCACACACAAGATCTCAGTACACGCTCTCAACGGTCAGGAACTTCCCACCATCTCACTCATCACCGAAGACATCACTCTCATCACATCAGGAAATCACACAGAAATCATCTCCTTTTACATTCTGGACACTCCCCTCGCACCCATCGTCCTTGGTCACCCCTGGCTCACCCGTCACAATCCTAGAGTGGACTGGCTAACCAATTCTGTGTCTGCGTGGAGCAGTTTTTGTCATAAGTCTTGTCTTGTGTCTGCTTGTCTGTCTGTTTCTGTCCCTGTGTTACAGGAGGAGGCAGTGGATTTATCTAACGTGCCCGCGGAGTACCTGGACCTGAAGGAGGTGTTCAGTAAGTCTCGGGCTGCTTCTCTTCCCCCGCATCGTCCCTATGACTGTGCCATAGATTTACTGCCAGGTACGTCTCCGCCCAAGGGCAAGTTATATTCACTCTCTGTTCCAGAGAGGGAGGCCATGGAGAAATATATTTCTGATTCTCTAGCAACAGGGTTCATTCGTCCTTCCTCTTCTCCAGCGGGGGCGGGGTTCTTTTTTGTGGGGAAGAAGGACGGGTCTCTGCGACCTTGTATTGACTACCAGGGGCTGAACAGCATCACGGTAAAGAATACTTATCCTTTGCCGTTGATGTCTTCAGCCTTCGAGAGGTTGCAGGGAGCGTCCATCTTCACGAAATTGGATTTACGTAATGCTTATCATTTGGTCCACATCAGGGAGGGGGATGAATGGAAGACCGCTTTTAACACCCCCAGGGGGCACTTTGAATACTTGGTCATGCCCTTCGGGCTGTCCAACTCCCCAGCGGTCTTCCAAGCACTCGTCAATGACGTGTTGCGAGACATGGTCGATCAGTTCATATATGTCTACCTGGATGACATATTGATTTTTTCTTCGTCTCTCCAGGAACATGTGCAACACGTCCGACAAGTGCTCCAGAGATTGCTAGAGAATGGGCTTTTTGTCAAGGCGGAGAAATGCGATTTTCATGCACAGTCTGTTCCTTTCTTAGGTTACATCGTGTCGGTTGAGGGAATGCGCATGGATCCTGAGAAGATTAAGGCTGTGGTAGAATGGCCAAGTCCAGATTCCCGTAAGGCCCTACAGAGGTTTCTGGGGTTCGCCAATTTCTACCGGCGTTTCATTCGCAATTTCAGCCAACTAGCCGCACCTCTGACCGCCTTGACCTCCCCCAGAACGACGTTCAGGTGGTCAGACGCAGCCGAGGCTGCGTTTGCCAAACTGAAGGGTTGCTTCGTTTCAGCCCCCATTCTGATAACCCCTGATCCATCACGTCAGTTCGTGGTGGAGGTCGATGCGTCAGAGGTGGGGGTAGGTGCAGTGTTATCCCAGCGTTCTTCCTCAGACGATAAGATGCATCCTTGCGCGTTTTTGTCTCATCGTTTATCCCCTGCGGAGCGCAATTATGACATTGGCAACAGAGAGTTATTGGCAGTCAAGTTAGCATTGGAGGAATGGCGTTACTGGTTAGAAGGGTTGGGGGTACCTTTTATCGTCTGGACCGATCACAAGAACTTGGAATATATTCGGACAGCTAAAAGACTAAACTCCAGGCAGGCTCGGTGGGCTCTTTTTTTCGGTCGTTTTGATTTTACTCTCTCGTACCGCCCGGGTTCCAAAAACATCAAACCCGATTCTTTATCGCGTATTTTTGACCGTTCCGAAAGCCCGTCTACTCCCGAGTGCATTTTACCAGAGTCTCTATTCGTCTCTACACTCACATGGGAGATCGAATCGAAGGTCAAGAAGGCCTTAGAAGGGGTAACGCCTCCGACTCGTTGTCCACCGAATCGTTTATTTGTGCCTGAGGGTTTACGGTCCAGCGTGATTCAGTGGGGACATTGTTCCAATGTGGCTTGCCATCCAGGAGTTAATCGTACTAAATTTTTGGTCAAGCAACGATTCTGGTGGCCTCTCATGGCTCGTGACGTTCACAATTTTGTCTTGGCTTGCTCAGTTTGTGCCACAGGTAAGACTTCCAATCGCCATCCAGATGGGTTACTTCAACCGCTGCCGGTGCCTTCGAGACCCTGGTCCCATATCGCTCTAGATTTTGTCACCGCCCTCCCACCCTCCCAGGGTCACACGGTAGTTTTGACCGTGGTGGACCGGTTCTCGAAGGCGGCCCATTTGTGACCAGTCACGGAAAGTAAGGACACATGTCGGTTCTGGGGCATTTTGAGTTATTCACTGTGGCGAGCAGGACGAGGCCGAGGGCCGTGGGAGGACGGCGCGAGGCCGGTGGCGTAATTATGATGAGCTACACCTGTGAGACGCACCGGTCTCGCATCTCTCACGGAGGAGCGGAGGCATAAAGGAGGAGCGACGACAGTGAAGAGGGAGAGAGGACAGGCCTGTGTTTTTAGTTGATGTTTTGTTTTTGGTTTGTGTTGCCAGCAGTCGTCCGTGAGGGGCTGCTGGCTTTTACTTTCATTTTTGTATTTGTGTATTTATTTATTAAATATGTTTGAATGTCCGCCGGTTCCCGCCTCCTTCTTCCCGTAACATCTGAACCCCGTTACATTGGTGCCGAAACCCGGGAGGAAGGAGGGACGCACTGTCAGAGAGCCCTCGCTGCTGGGAGAGATCGCGGTGCTAAGGAGGTCGGGCAGCACGAGGGAGCCGTGGCCGCCGATTGCTGCCCGAGGCGATGGTGCTGGAGCGATAGAAGATCAGGAGGGACGGACGCTTCGCTGCCGTACTCCTGGGCCGAGGAGGGGTGGCTGCCGTCCGCGAGGGAGCGGAGGAGTCGCTCCCGTTCGCCGTGGGCCGGAGCCTGTTGCCGTCGGCCATGATGGGGGCGGAGCAGGGGACGGGAGGCTCGCTGCCGGCTGCCCTCGGAAGGAGGAGTCATCGCCGTCCGCCAGGAGGCGGACGAGTGTCGAGCCGTCCCCCAACGGATGTCCAGTACCATCGCATTGCACCGCGAGTGACTCTCAGCTGGTTGAGGACCGAGCGGCAGTGTGTCCGGGAACCGGATCAAGAATTTTTTTTTTTTTTTTCCTCTCTCCCCTCTCTCGTCTCTGTCGCTCCTCATGCTTCCGTCTCCTGTACTCTCGCCTCGTCTGTCCATACCCCCAGGTACCGCAGCCGCCGTGATCGGTCCCCCCGGGGAGGGGGGGGGGGAGTAGGCGCAGCCTCGGTGGTACCCCCCGGCCTGCGAGGGGCGATGGGGGTATGTGGCGAGCAGGACGAGGCCGAGGGCCGTGGGAGGACGGCGCGAGGCCGGTGGCGTAATTATGATGAGCTACACCTGTGAGACGCACCGGTCTCGCATCTCTCACGGAGGAGCGGAGGCATAAAGGAGGAGCGACGACAGTGAAGAGGGAGAGAGGACAGGCCTGTGTTTTTAGTTGATGTTTTGTTTTTGGTTTGTGTTGCCAGCAGTCGTCCGTGAGGGGCTGCTGGCTTTTACTTTCATTTTTGTATTTGTGTATTTATTTATTTATTTATTAAATATGTTTGAATGTCCGCCGGTTCCCGCCTCCTTCTTCCCGTAACATCTGAACCCCGTTACATTCACATATTCTGAAAGTGTAGTCTCCAAGCTTTCCAACGATGTGTAACACAAGGAAATCTGATAATATTTGGAGAAGTTATGGCCATTTAAAGGTAGGCACTCAAAAATGCACAAAGGGGAGAAAACAGCGTCTGAAGATTCTCACCTTTCTCCTGCTGGGAGTGACAATAGGGCTCATTTACATCTCATTTAGATAAGCCATACCCCCCTGTAAAGCTGTAAGCACGGGGGGAGCAGAAAGGCCAGGAAAATGTGCCATCAAAAAAAAAAAAAAAAAAAAAAGTTTGCAGGTAATATATAAATAAATGTCTCTTAGCATCTACCGATAAAACTGTATAGGCAACTCTTGTGTACACTGAATAAAAAATAAGATAAACTCTAGACAATGTTCAAATCAAAAACAAGATGTGCTATGTGATATATAGTATGAGTAGGCTATTAGTAGGCTATAACATTCATTTCGTTCGTTTTTTAAATAAGATACTAGCTGAAATGTGTTTTTTTAAATCAAGTGATCAAAGTGCTCGTTGCCGTGGCGATCAGTGGCGCAGATGCAGTGTTTTCTCATGTGGCTCGCGTCTTCTCGGCGCACGCTTCAATCCGTTGCGTATACTCTCTATTCGTTCTGTTTAATATCACAAAACATAATGCAAACGTTTGCGTGTCCCTGCTTGATATACAACCACTGCTGAACATAATCGTTTTGATGAGAGAAAAAAACTATACGAAAAAAAAATAAAACCTGTACGAGGGTGGGTTTGAACTCAGACCCTCTGACACGGCTGGCGAAAGCTCTACCACTGGACCATTAAGATACATGTTAAATAAGTTGGCGGATCTATATATCTATATATATACTATATATTGGCACTGACAACATGTATTAGGCTACATCTCATTACATGACAAATTAAACCCCATGTAACCTACTATTTAAATCGATTGCTGGACATTGTAATGTTATTGGCGTCCATCTTCATTGAATTTTGAAATCAGATAGAGCCGGCCAGAGCGCTGCATAATAAGTAGCCACGCCGGCTTATTCAGTATGGAAATACACACCGACAATGACACGCCCCTACTGCGTGCTAGAATCTCCGAAAAACAAGCCGATTTCAAAATCAAAATGTACGCTTTTAAATATACCAATACTGCTATCTCAAACATGCAGAGGCTTCTTCGTGATCTCAACTAACAGATTCTGCAAAAAAACTAAAATCACAAATTTTGAAAAAAAAAAAGCTTCTTTCTCATTTTGCTCGAAAGTTGTGCTGCCGACTTGAGTCCCTGGTTTCCGTGACGGGTCACATTTTATTCCCTTGCCCAAATTACCCTCAGCCAAGGAGACAGCGTTGATTGTCGTTAATCACGTCTTTCGGCTACATGGCCTCCCGATAGACGTGGTTTCTGACAGAGGACCCCAATTTGTGTCCAAATTTTGGCGAGAGTTTTGTAAATGCCTGGGTGCGACTGTCAGTCTGTCCTCTGGGTTTCATCCCCAGAGCAATGGCCAAACTGAGCGAGCCAACCAGGATTTGGAGAGAACGTTGCGATGTTTAGTGTCCAAGAATCCTTCCTCTTGGAGTCAGCAACTGTCTATGGTGGAGTACGCCCACAACACGTTGCCAGTGTCATCCACGGGCCTATCACCGTTTGAATGTAGTTTAGGGTACCAGCCACCTATTTTTCCTAGTCTGGAATCCGAAGTCGCGGTCCCCTCTGCCCACGCCTTCGTCCAGAGGTGTCGCCGCACTTGGACTAGAGCCCGTGAGACTCTACTCCAAGTGGGGGCGCGCACTAAGGCCAAAGCCGATCGCCACCGGCGTAAGCCTCCCGTGAATGTCGTCGGTTCTAAAGTGTGGCTTTCTACCAAGGACATTCCTCTCCGCTCCGTTTCTAATGAGCTTGCTCCTAAATTTATTGGCCCATTCTCTGTCACTAAAATCATTAGTCCGGTGACAGTCCGCCTCAATCTTCCTCCAGTGTACGGGAGGATTCATCCCGTCTTTCATGTGTCCAAAATTAAGCCCGTTTTTTTTGCTCGTATTAATCCGCCAGTCCCAGTTCCTCCCCCGCCGCGACTCGTAGATGGGGAACCTACTTATTCGGTCAGTCGTGTTCTGGACTCAAGGCGGAGGGGACGCGGATTTCAGTACTTGGTGGACTGGGAAGGTTACGGTCCGGAGGAGAGGAGTTGGGTACCGGCTAGAGACATCCTGGATCACTCCCTTATCGATGATTACAATCGGCAGGTAAGGGAGCCTGGGAACGCCAGGAGGCGTTCCTAGGGGAGGGGTACTGTCACGGTTCATAAATCCTATGCCTCTTTCTTGTCTCGTGTTTTTGTTGTTGTATGTTGCGTGCTGATTGTGTGGGCGTGCCGGCTGATCAGCACTCATCAACAATCAAGTTCATCACTCCGTCACCAGCTGCAGCTCATCTCAGCACATATATATACTCACTCAATTCTCATCTCCTTTGTCAGATCGTTGTATGTGGTTCCCGGTGTGTGATCTCGTCTTGTTCCAGTCTCGGTGTCTCCTCGTTCCTGTTCGTGTCCCCGTGGATGTTCACCCTGGATTTGTCACATCACGTCATCACCCTTCATCACGGCACATCTGACCATCGAAGTCCCTGCGCCACTATCCTGTTTCGCCCTGGACACTATCTATCATCAACTTGTTTACAATAAAGAGAAAAGAGTTAACTTGCATTTGCTTCCGTGTTTCTATCATGACAGAAACGTGGCTGGGTCTTTCAGCATGACAATGATCCCAAACACACCGCCCGGGCAACGAAGGAGTGGCTTCGTAAGAAGCATTTCAAGGTCCTGGAGTGGCCTAGCCAGTCTCCAGATCTCAACCCCATAGAAAATCTTTGGAGGGAGCTGAAAGTCCGTGTTGCCCAGCGACATCACTGCTCTAGAGGAGATCTGCATGGAGGAATGGGCTAAAATACCAGCAACAGTGTGTGGAAACCTTGCAAAGACTTACAGAAAACATTTGACCTCTGTCATTGCCAACAAAGGGTATATAACAAAGTATTGAGATGAACTTTTGTTATTGACCAAATACTTATTTTCCACCATAATTTGCAAATAAATTCTTTAAAAATCAGACAATGTGATTTGCTGGATTTTTTTTTTCTCATTTTGTCTCTCATAGTTGAAGTGTAGGCTACCTATGATAAAAATTACAGGCCTCTCTCATCTTTTTAAGTGGGAGAACTTCCACAATTGGTGGCTGACTAAATACTTTTTTGCCCCACTGTATATTAAGTTGCTCAAGCAAGTGGTAAAATATTTAACCATGCACTTATATTAAAATCGCATACATAAATAAATCTTGCATGTCACAAAGAACTTGTTTTTCCACTTCCACGAATGAGACGAGTGTTGTTCATTATGTTGCCTTGTTGAAGTAACGTACGTGAATAAATCCAAACACCCCGTGACAGATTTAAGTTTCACTTTCAATCCGTGACCGACAGAGGAGCATCATGGCAGCAAGGATTTAAATCTTTAACAATGTCTGGGATAAGAAAATCTAAAGTGTGGATGTACACCATCAGAAAGGATATTCTCCAAGGCTGGATTTAGCATCAGGAAAACCATGATCGAACTTCTGCTAGCCAACGTTAACATGTTTCACGTTAGAATGTATTTTATCCGCGCGCACGAAAGACTCCAACGGACACAGACAGAGTGAAAGACTGGATTCTTTCTCTCGATCAGGTAGGGTACTGAAGAGGGTGGATTGGAATCCACTGCTGCTTCAATGTATATGTAATGAGTGATTATAATTAAGGTATTAATCAATACACATGATTTCAAAACTTTTCAGCCGGTTCTAATTAGATTTTTGGATGCTGTGAACATTTTTAGCTAAAAATACTGCCACTGCAGTTTAGCATTTATTGAGTTTAGCATTTATGAAGTTGAAAATTCTGGATACTATTGCTATTTTAATAATTTCTTTATTATTATTTTATTTATTGATCCGTCAGGGTTATCTAATCTAACTATTTGTGGCTTGTGTTTTGAATGTATATGTTTCCCTGCACTTTAGGCATTTTGCACACATTTGCTCCTCATCTTGTGACTTGATTCAGATTTATTTCGTTTTGTATTTTTATTTATTAGAAAGGTATATTCTGTTCTAATTTAGCCGATTTAATTTGATTTGCATGTGAAATGCAAATCCTGTCTGCAGTGTGGCCTTTTTTATTTATGTTATTTCTTAGTTTTATTGATCCAAAATGTTTTTATACATTTTCTTCTATATCTTTGTGTGATTTTCTGTCATCGGCACTTTGAAATGTTTAAGCCCCGCCCCCTAGCCCCATCCCCACCCCCATACACATGATTCGACTATACGCAAGACTTGACGATTCTGATTCGACTATGAAATTCCATAGTCGGGGACACCCCTGACTGTGTGTTCACACCGCCGGCGGCGAGAGCGTCAAAGTGGCCGGAAGCCATTCATTTTCAATGAGAGCCGGCGGCGAGCTCCGGCGAGGGCGGCGCGGCGCGTCTTGGACGGCGAGAGCGGCGAGAAGAGTTGAAATCAAGTCAACTTTATGGTAATAAGCTATGACGCGGTTCGGCGGCAACCAGTCGGAATGTAGAAGTCCTCCGCCTGAGGGAATACGAGAGAACACAATTCTGTAAACTTTGGTTCCCACCACATTAGTTCCTAAGCAAAATGGAGGAAAAATTAATAATTTCTGTTGCGGGTTTCCCGTTATTGTACGACTTGTCATCCATGGTGTTGTCAGTTTGATTAGAAAAAGCTGCGCAACACTATTTATAGGCAACATTTTCGCGCTAGAACTTCTTTGAACTAAAAACGCTTGTTTTTTAAGCAGGAATGCAATTCATTTGCTCAAAATAATAATGATTTTGACCAATTGCAGCAACGGTTTTTGCGGCCCCTTTAAATAAAGTTTTTTATAAAATCACGCATTCTAATCTACGTCAGAGCGTCAGAGCGTCCCCGAATCTTTCTACGGCGTCGGTGACAGGGCGGCGAGAGCGAATTTTGCCGCTCTCGCCGGCGGCGGTGTGAACGTACAGTGATACACACCGCAGCGGGAATGGATTGCTGGACCGCATCTGCGTGGAGTGTGAAAGCTCGAACCTGTTAACATGGATAAGGAAAAAAATACGCACCGCATACGCACTGCAAACGGAGTAGACGCTAGGGCTGTCACTTTTTATTCGATATTCGAATATGCATTCGAACATGACGTTAAATATCCGAAATCGAACTATAAATAAACTATCCAGTTTTTAAAGTGCCATGTTTTGCGCATTTTTTCAGTCTATGATTAGACCGTTTGCTTTTTATTTTATTGTTTGCCATCTCATCCAGTAGCGGCCGCTCTAAACGTATTGTAGCGTAGGCCCATGACCAGATCAAGTGAATAATAGCCAATAGCCAGCTTGTTTTGAAAATGGAAGATAACGGCAAGACTAAAGAGACCGCGCTGTAATTCCTGCCTATTACACACACACACACACACACACACACACACACACACACACACACACAGCCCACAGAAAAGACGCGTGTCAGTATCGAGTTCTCTTTCGTGCTTGAACAAACCATAACACACAAATTATGTCAAATGTCCGTTTTGTCGAGTGTCCTCATAAGAGCCGTCTTAAATTATTTACATAAAGTCTTAAATGAACGTAGAGATTTGTGAGAAAATGAGACGCGTGTCAGATCGCGTCTCTGTCCACAGCGGCTGGTCTTAAAGTGTCATTAATGTTAATCAAAGAGCAAAGGTAAGAGAGTAAATTACTCACTCAGACCCGGCGCCAGGAGGATTATTATACCGGTCGCCTAATCATGAATGCACTCCGCTATCTCTTAACACATCTCCGGCGAACGGCTTCTTCACGCAAAAGAAAAACTCTTCATGAAGCGCAGTGAAATTCAGCGACCATGTGGCGTTTCCTGATGGATCGAGGTTGTTCGTTAACTTCATTTTACATTTTACTCGTAGATATTCGAATATACAGTGGGTGTGGAAAGTATTCAGACCCCCTTAAATTTTTCAAAATTCAAGGGTCTGAATATTTAGGACCATGTGATATTTCAGTTTTTCTTTTTTAATAAATGTGCAAAAATGTCAAAAATTCTGTGTTTTTCTGTCAATATGGGGTGCTGTGTGTACAATAATGAGGAAAAAAATGAACTTAAATGATTTTAGCAAATGGCTGCAATATAACAAAGAGTGGAAAATTTAAGGGGGTCTGAATACTTTCCGTACCTACTGTATTCAAATACATTGCTTAATATTTGATATCCGTTCGAATGTGATTTTTCTCAAAAGTGACAGCCCTACTCCACGCAGATGCGGAAAGTGTAGCCTTTTTAAGTGACGACAACGATGTGTGAACGGCCTTGTAGCTTCCTCGTTTGTTAGCACTGGTGGAGGACAACAGGCATCTTGCATCGCAAGAATGCTATACAAAAACGGTGCTGTACAAAAACGTAAATTATAGTTCGCCTCAAAGTTTTTTATTTGTGTATTTATTTCATTTGTATTCTTTCTTCCCCAAGCTCATAAAATAAATTTGGGTCGCACATAAATTGACAGGGTCCAAACTAAATTTTTTTTTAGGCCCAATGATGTTCATTCTTGTGTTACGCAGCTCGTTTGAGCTTCTGCAAGAACCAATGGGGTTCATTCTTGTGTTAAGCAGCATGTTTGAGCTTCTATCTGAACTACTTAAAGCTTCATAACCTTAATGTTCTTCTGCCTCACTAATGAAGAATCAGGAATAAACACCAACCTCTTTGTTCTTCAGTGTGTTTCATTCTGCAGTGTTCTGGATCTCTCATGTTCTCACTGTCCTTCAATAAACTCTGTCTTTGCAGATTTCAGCTCTTCCTGATGGTTTGATGCTCGTCTTCACTTGTAGCTGATGGGAATATTCCAGCATTTATTGGTGAATTGCTGTGGGAGGAGCTTCACTGAAGGAGGAGGAGCAGATCCGACAAAATCAAGAAGAAATCACTTACTGAGTTTATGTTTTCATACTAATTCACCTATTCGTCTATTAATGGAACTTTAAACTTTTATCTTACCTCTAATTAATATGTAGCCAAAGAAATACATAAAATATATTGTTTATTGTTTTTTACTTTAGTTTTGTGTTTAACTTTTATATGAAAAACGGTTTATCACAGATTAATGAAATAAATGCTCTTATGAAACTTACCTATATCTTGTAGATGTCACAATAGCTGATCGTGTAGTTTGCTCAAATCTGTTGACAATAAAATGAGCTTAATGTGTCAATTTACAGATCTGAAGACATCAGCATAATGAATGAGGAGAAAACAGGATCTATTGACATGAAATAAAGAGGCTTTTCAGCTGCTCTGATAATAGTGATGAGCCATAGACTATCAATACTCATTCAACAAGCCATTCAGGATCAGCAGATCATCTCACTTTATTATAAGTATTTGCTGCTAGAAACAGATTGTTTGTGTCAGAATATCTGCAAAAAAAGCCTATATAAGTGCTCTAATATTAGATTATTTCTCAAATGATAGAGAAAAAAGCAGCAATACAAAAGACAGACACTATAATGACACCCATCTTTATTAACCATTGTAATTTGTCTATAAAAATGTAAAAGTTATATCCTAATAACTTCGTTCATAACACTTACTTCGCTAGCATCCTACCGTTTTGTATGTGAAGAGAAATACATTTAAATATAAACATAAACATACATATAAATACATACATAATAAAAACTTCTTCTTTGAGTATTTTAGTCAGCAGACACAAATAGCGACGAACCCGATGAAAACCACCAGGAAATGTCTCCGTAAAATTATATTTAAACTGTATAAAGAGTATTTTAGAATTACGTGAAATGGCGTGAACAGTTTACCTCAGAAGTCTCGACACTGACGGAGCGCGCGCGTGATGACGTCATCGCCGCAAGGCGAAATCAACAGCAGATTATATATAATAATTCGATATAAAAATAAAAATAGATCAATATTAATATATCTCTTCATATTAGTTAGACAACGTTTAAACTGTAATTGATTATCTAATATTGAATTCTTGGATAATTTTGGGTTTCCAGTTACACTGAAAGAGTATGCTGAGCAATATATGCTGAAGACAGCATGCTTCTAGGAGACTTTGATATTCTGAAACACAGTTGTACTAATAAACTTACAATTTTAAGAATATAAGCTGGAATCATAAAAGCTAAATTGTGGCCCAGTGTATTTAGAAATATAAACTGGAATAAAGCTTGGTGTATTTGTGAAGCATACTGTTTAAATAATAAAATAAAAGTGGTTACATTACATACAAATTGTACAAAGTATATATCCAGCTAAAAGTGTTAGAGAGGTTTAATTTAGAAATTGATTATTTATGTAATTTTTGTTCATTAGAAAATTGAACAAATTATTTATTTGTTATCTATTGTTATCAAATTATCTATTATCCATCTGTTTTGTAATTGTATATACACAAAGATTGTTTGGGTGGATGTGGAAAATTTCATTAGAAGGAAAACAAATGTTATAATTAAATTAAATAATTTTGATATATGTATGTATTATTCCAATGAAAGTAATAATAATATCAATAATTTTACTTTTATTAACTTTTTATTATGTTGGTAAATTTTCATTTAGAAACTTTAAAATAATGGTCCAGATCACTAGTTCCTGCATAGTGACTAGGCAACACTTCAGTAATTAATGATGTATTTTATGACCAAGTTGAGAGTAAAAAAGACAATTGCTAACCTCTCAGACACTTTAAAGCTGTGATTAGTAATTAATTAGTAATTCTTTATAATTTGTCATAATTACCTATTAGTTCATAATAATGCCAATCTCATCCAGTAATTACCTACCTAATAAGGCACTATCTTAGTCCTAAATTCGATATTACTGACTGATTAGTTAAGCTTGTTTCCATATTATTTAATAGTAGTAGCTGAAGTGTTAATGTAGTGCTACTCATTAGTCCTGCATTACTTCCTGCATAATTACTTATTAATGACGGCCATTATTATGAAGTATTACCGAAACGTCTTCAGGGTGATACAAGACCCCACTGCGAAACTTGCCACATAAGTAAATAATCCAGAATATTATTTGAACATGATGTTTTTACCTCAAGATGACTCGCAGTAGCCGCTGTTATCGGTTGTTGTCCTGCAATAACAGAGCACTAGATGGCACGATTGAAGAATCAGCGCCAGTGTGTTGATGAGGCACAATGAAATTGAGTATTGCAGGAGCTGTGGAAAAATAGAATTGCTTTGTCAAGTCTAGTGGACAGCCTCAAGCTGTTGCGGTGCGGCGAAAAGACTAGAAAATATGACAAGGCATATCTCGCCCTCAGATTCACCAGTTCAATGATGGGTAATGAAGAGAGACCTCAGTGTGTTGCGTGCCTCAAAATATGAACTTCTAACCATTATGAAGTCGAACAAGTGAAGACGCCACTTAGAGACTCATATCACATACAGAAGGAGAAACTTGTTGATGTTGAGAAGTTGTAGTTGTGGGTGTATCTTTATTAATCAAAGAATACTGAAAAAACATGAAGCAGCACAACTGTTTGCAACATTAATAATCAGAAATGTTTCTTGATCATCAAATCATCATATTAGAATGATTTCTGGAGGATCATGTGACACTGAAGAATGGAGTAATGATGCTGAAAATTCAGCTTTGATCACAGGAATAAATTAAATGTAACATATTCAGATTAAAACAAATATTTGAAGTTGGAATATTTCATAATATTACCTTTTACTGTATATTAAATATATAAACGCACCCTTGTTGAGCATAAGAGACGTTCAAAAAACAGAAATCTTACATCACAAACACAAGGACGGAAGAGGTCTTAAAAATATTTTTGTCTACAAAACGGGGTCTGGCAGAAAAAGTTTGGGAACCACTGCCATAGACTATCAATACTCATGAAACAAGCCATTCAGGATCAGCAGCAGATCATCTCACTTTATTAGAAGTATTTGCTTGTAGAATAAATGCTGAAAGCCTATAAAAGTGCTCTAGTATTACTATTATTTCTCAAATGACACAGAAAATAGAAAATAGCAGTAATATAAAGACAGACACTAATGTCACCCATCTTTATCAATCACTGTTATTTGTTCATATGAATCTAAATGTCCTAATAACTACATTCATAACAATAATTAGTTTGTTAGCATCTTACAATTTATGCAAGGATGTAAACTGAGGATGGAGAAATCAAAGAAAATCTTTTTGTATATTGGAATATTCTTGATCACTCGAGCGTCACTTCAACGCTTCATCAGCGGCGCTCAAAGGATCTGCTCTTGTGTTGTTAAAGTTTGGTTATTTAATAAAATTATAAATTATAGCAATAAAGCAAGATGCCGATGTGTAAGAGGAAGAACTAATTAATTTAAAAACAACAATGAAGAACAAGTTAAAAAATAAATCATCCTCTTCTTCAGCTTTATGAACAAGAACAGTTTGAACATGTTATTTATATAGTATAATAGTATTGAATATTATAATGGTATAATTTATATCAAGAAGCAAAATGATATGCAAGAATAAAACTATTAGATATTGTCCATCTTTGAGTTGATCTGAATCTCAGTAGAAACTGCTGGTCTTTAAGATGAACTTTATTCAATGTGACAAATTTAGAAGATGTTTCTTTTGTTCTGTCGCTGTTGCTGGTTAGGACGTATAAGATATTTTATCACTCAGATCATTACTCACAGCATTTAATTCATCTTTTGTAACATTATAAAAAAAAAAAAATCAAGTCTTACTGACCTTACTTTACGTATTAAAAGCAGGCTACTTAAACGTTAAACTGATCACAACGCCAAAATGCAAGAAATCTTTATTGCAAAACATACAATAACTGCTTTTACCCAGAGGCTAGACAACAGTAAAAGAGAGATTTTGCTCAAGGACGGGGAACCTGACCTTTCTCTCCCAGCACATTTCAAATCAGACTACAATCTCAGACACCAAAAGTATCTCAAATCAAAACCCCAAAAACATACAGTAGTAATGTGCAGATACTCCTGGACAAAATTTTATAACAAAATTACCAAAAATGTAAACTGAAAAAGATAATTCAAAACATTAATGAAACTATAATGGTAAATAATACAAAAATAACACTGATATGCCCCAATATAATGATATCCTACATAATGAACAGCAATATTACCTATATGCTCAAGGACAGTCACCTCTGTGAACTTTTTTGAACAGTAACACAATCACTGAGAATCAGTGTTTTAAACCAATCAAAACACACTGGTCGAAAAAACATTCAAGTTTAAATCAGAAAAATCAGGACAAATCAGGATGGAGAAAGTCAAAAAGGACAATGGAATCAGTATTCAGTTCTGTGAATGGTTTTTCAATGCTCTATGCTAAATTAGTCTTGTTTTGTACAATGACCATATCTCTCAAGTTCCAAAAAAAGTATCAAAGTGTGACTGCAGGGAGGAGCAGACAGAAATTTAAAGCTTTATTTACTCATGTTGCCCTCTACCAAAGGGGCTTTTGCACCGGAGGAACATTCAAAGTGCTGGATCTGAAGATGATCTACTTACAGTGATTTTTTTTTGTGTGACTCTGTAGAGAAGATGATTGAGTGAAGCTCTTCCCACATGCAGTGCAGTGATACGGTTTCTCTCCAGTGTGGATCCTCTCGTGTGTTTTCAGGTTTACTGACCGACTGAAAGTCTTGTCGCAGTGTGAACACTTGTAAGGTTTCTCTCCAGTGTGGATTCTCTGGTGCCGTTTCAAATCTACAGCTCTAATAAAAGTCTTCCCACACTCAAAGCACATATGATTTCTTACACCAGTGTGTATTTTCTGATGAACTTTTAAACTCTGCAGATGTGAAAAACTCTTTCCACACACAGAACATGAATGTGGTTTCTCCTGTGAATGAACTGTCATGTGGTTCTTCAGGCCTGTAGCCCTCGAAAACATTCTACCACATTGATCACATTCGTGCAGTTTCTCTCCAGTGTGGATGTTCATGTGTCTCTTAAAGGAACCTTTATGTGCAAAACTATTTCCACACTCATCACATGTGAACGGTTTCTCTCCAGTGTGGATGATCATGTGTATCTTAAGGTGTCCTTGTCGTTTAAAATCTTGTCCGCACTGATCACATGTGAACGGTTTCTCTCCAGTGTGGATCCTCATGTGAATCTCGAGACTCTGTTTGTGTGTGAAACTTTTCCCACACTGACGGCAAGTGAAACATTTCTTGTCTTTTCTTTTCAGTAAAGAAATACTTTCACTCTGTGAGTGAGTTTTAGCTCCAGTTTTGACATGATGATGTTTCTCCTCCTCTTCACTCTCCTCATTCTCCAGCATCACGTCTGAAATGATAGTTAAAAGTATCATGTTTCTGTAGCAAGGACTATTACATATTAGATCAACTGCACAATTATCTAACATAATATTAAAGGGGTCATATAATGGTACATGCACTTTTACAAGTTGATTGTACTGAAATGTGTGTTGGCAGTGCCTGTACACAACCATCATAAAATGATAAAAAGCCATCAAGTGTTTTTTTTTTAATCTTCTTATATGTTTCCCCCTCTCCTGAATCAAGCTGTTCGATTTTGTGACATCACAAAATCGACGCCCCTCCCACAATGGTTGATTGACAGCAGCGTTTAAACACAGACCCGCCCTCGCGCCCCCGTGAGCGAGCTGTCAATCATAGCACGCGCCAGCTGGAGCACTGAGTAGAATGGCGTCTCGATTTTGGTGTTCTGTTCTTGGGTGTAGTAACGAACACAGCATCATTTTGATGTTCCTAAATCCGAACCGCTGAAGATGCAGTGGCTGAGTTTGTTTTCGAAGGGAATATTCCCAACGATCAACGTCAATGCTTTCATGTTTGCGTGAATCATTTCACACCACGTTCTCAATATAATTCATAATCCCATGTTTATAATAAACAACGCGTTATGGTTATTGTGTTACTGTATTACAAACGGTGTACGCGCAGAACAGAGGGGCGGGGTCAGCAAAGCTCATTATCATTTAAAGACATATGCACTCAAACGGCGTGCTGAAAACAGAGCTGTTTTTGACCAGGTAAAATTAGTGTTTTCTTACAATACTAATGAGAATTTTTAATTAAAGTATATTACAAACTTTTAATTTAGACCCTAAAGAATCATATTAGCTTGTACAAAAATGACATTATATGACCCCTTTAACATTTTAAAACTATACAACAGTAATACATTTCTGACAGTCTCTCAGATAAATATTAAAGTCATTTAAGATATTGATACACATAACTTTGGTAACAGGGTTTATGAATGTAGTCAACACTACAATGGAGTGAGATTATTTTCCCATCATACTCTAGAAAGAGTTAAAATGATGTCACTTCCTGGTTGTCGCCATTTTATAAGGAGGAAATTGTTGATTGATTCATTGTGAGTGAAAAATTAAATTAGGTTTTATTAACAAAGTTCGGGAGGAGCTCGTTCAGATAATTAACACAAGTGGAGAGCACTCAGCAATCAATGGTAAGAGGTGTATATACACTCAGCAGTCTCACCTCAATCCATTGACAGTTTTGCAGCATCCCCCCACCACCCCTTCTCCACACTTCTAGTCCTAAACACTTACATACGGGGGGAGTACTCTGGGTTCAGGCCGAACTCCGAGCTCGGAGCCCTCCCTCCGGACAGCACGCCACATACGCATTAAACTTTACCCCCTCAAATTGTATGTAAGTGTGAACTCGTGAAACATGTTAAAAACATATCCAATTTCTGGGAATAACGTTGTAATAGATAAATGAAAGGTCTTTGGATTTAAGAATGAATACTTCTGGTTCATTACTATTAATGAAAACACATCAACAATAGTATAATGGAAAATTCGCTTATATCAAACACATACATCTAATATTAACTTATTAAATATTAACGATAACGACCTCCTCATCTGAGGTGCTTCAGTGCTCCAACACCAGATTCACTGCTGAGCGCGAATTCCAGAGAGACACTTCATAGTCAGCATAGCCCAAAAACATTGATTCATTTAGGAAAGAAACAAGTTGCGGAAACTTTGATGCTCATACTAATTGCTCAAATGTGCCTCTGGACACAGAAGGATTGCATTGGCGATTGCATAACCTGGAGTAATACTGTATGCATTACATATTTTAGCAATATGTATATTTTAGTCAGAATTATTGCGCTACTATTCTATTGTGCTCCGTCTGTTTAGCGGCGCTCATTCACAGAAGCTTCTGACAGTGAAATGGACGTGTTTGTTTGACTTGAAATACCGTGAAAAATAATAGATCAGAATTTATATTTATAGAACGCGCATTAGCTTATTTTCCATCAACCGTTCAAACAAACACTGCGTATATGCTGCGCGAAACACGTGCGCACTCTGATGTAAACAATCCCCACATAAAGCACTGTCTGCATGCGGCGCAGTGCGCACTCTAGTCTAATGTAATGAATGCTCACATGGAGAAGAAGCACGGCGGAAGGAGGAACGCTGCCGACGATTTATCCCCCTTCTAAAAGCAGGGCTGCCAACTCTACGCATTCAGACTCACGCAATTTACACTTTTCACACGCTCTCGTGCCACACATCCATTTTCTCACACAGAGAAAAATCACGGAGCAAAGAGGACACGGAGACCGACAGACAAGACAGAGCAGGTTACTTTTGATATGAAAACAATTCTCAGCTCTCATGTTCTGTCCATTTTATTACGAAATTCAGACAATAAATACCGTTTTGGCGCTTGTAAATGTGACGTGACCGATCGCTGTAGCGCATCAGTTCAAGTGAACCGATCATCTGTTACTTTTAGGGATGGCGAAAACTAAAAATTTTCTTGACCGACCACCGGGCCTCATTAGCCGGTTGAAACCGGTTAACCGATTAGTTTAAAATATGCTGCGCTATTTGAACTAACAGCCATTTCGAGCCGCGCCTGCAATTTCGCAACTCTGTCGCATCTCTCTGCCGCTCTGCCTCCCGCTCACACACACACTGCCGCCCTTCCACTCACGTCACTTTTTTTAAATCCCCTACAGCGCGAAACATGAGTCCCGCAAACGCGGCGCCGAGGAGCTTGTATGTAATCGGAGAACAAATGGCTCCTTAGTTTCGAAATGGTTTGGGTACAAGGTGATCGCGTTGAAAATAAAGGCGTTTGTCTAGCGTTAGAAGCTCATTTGAAACATTGCCGCGACTCATTAAGAAAATGACAGCTCCGAAGAGACGCCGCTTTAGTTTGAGGTAGTGCTAACAATAATAAAGAAAGATGATGATCATCATCACCTTATTACCACTGAAATGTAGATGTAATGTATTTCCAAATCTAAGCCCATCTTATGCGGAATGTTGCCTAATGTTGCCAGTAAAAGACCTGGGTGTTATATTAGATTGTAACTTGTCTTTTGAAAATCATATTTCATATGTTACAAGAACAGCCTTTTTCCACCTTAGAAACATTGCTAAGTTACGTAATATGCTATCAGTTTCTGATGCAGAAAAGTTAGTTCATGCATTCATGACCTCGAGACTAGATTACTGTAATGCTTTATTAGCTGGTTGTCCTGCATCCTCAATAAACAAGCTACAGTTAGTCCAAAATGCCGACCGCTAGAGTTCTTACTAGATCAAGAAAATTTGACCATATAACACCAATTTTATCATCACTACATTGGTTACCTATAAAGTTCCGTATTAATTACAAGGTATTGCTACTGACTTATAAAGCCCTAAACGGCTTAGCTCCAGTTTATTTAACGGATCTTCTATCGCCCTATAATCCATCGCGCTCTTTAAGATCACTAAATTCGAGGCTTTTGGTCATACCTAGGATATCCAGATCCACCAAAGGAGGGAGAGCATTTTCACATTTAGCTCCAAAACTCTGGAATAGTCTTCCTGATACTGTTCGTTGCTCAGACTCGCTCTCCCAGTTTAAAACTAGATTAAAGACGCATCTCTTCAGCCAGGCATTCATATAATATTTTAATCTTACAGTTAAATCCGGTCTCTACTTCATAAACGCCAGAGGAGAACTGGCCCCCGACTGAGCCTGGGTTCTCCCAAGGTTTTTTTTTTTCTCCATTAGGTCACCTGATGGAGTTTTTCGGTTCCTTGCCACTGTTGCCTTTGGCTTGCTCAGTTGGGGATACTTAATTTGATTAATCGATTCAACAGTGCTATTGATCAGCATTACCAAACGTGGATGTTTTACACCAGAAACAAACACTGATGTACTATTTTATTTAATACTGTGAAGCTGCTTTGATACAATCTGTATTGTGAAAAGCGCTATATAAATAAAGTTGACTTGACTTGACTTAATAGACTGCAACACGATAAAACCAATGGATAAAACAGGCACCTTCAGAATGCGTAAAAGACGCACTGGCCAAGGCAGGTCTAACTCACTGTGTGCCTTCTAATAACGGACAGAACAACTCTTTTGTACTACTCTATTGCTACTGTACTGTTAAGCACTGTATCACACAAGTTGCAACTTACATCTGTGTCATTCTTTTTGGTGAAATGGTCCCACACACTACTTTTCTTTAAACACTTCATCCTGTCGTCTGCCCTGGCTCTAACCTCGAGTGTTTTAGCCTGTAGCCTTTACTTTTCGCAAACCTTGTGAGCGCGCGAACCCAAACGCAGTGACCTCGCGCCAAATGTTTTTATTGGTTTATTAAGTAACGTTGCAAACAGGCAAGTTATGAAAAATTGAGTGTGAGGGATTTGTTCACTTCACACAAAAAGATCTTGGAATGAGATGGCAATTAAAATATTGTGATAATACCGTATACCGTGATAAAAGCACGAGTCTTTAGAGAGCATGAAAATTTGATACCGGCACATGCCTAATGCAAAATAATCCTTGAAACAGTTCTCATTTAAGGCCATTCCCGTTTCGAATAGGCTATGTGATTTTAGAACCAATGAGCTTCATTCTTGTGTTATGCAGCACATTTATCAGCAAATTTTATTTCTCTTTGTACATATAGGCCTACACTCTTTAATAGACGTATTCACGTTTAAACACAATCTAAACAAACTATTATTCAAATGCATTACTTCTATATAACTATATATTAAGTTGCTCAAGTAAGTGGTAAAATATTTAACCATGCACTTATATTAAAATCGCATACATAAATAAATCTTGCATGTCACAAAGAACTTGTTTTTCCACCTCCACGAATGAGACGAGTGTTGTTCATTACGTTTGAGCTTCTGCAAGAACCAATGAGGTTCATTCTCGTGTTACGCAGCACGTTTGAGCTTCTATCTGAACTACTTAAAGCTTCATAACCTTAATGTTCTTCAGCCTCACTAATGAAGAATCAGGAATAAACACCAACCTCTTTGTTCTTCAGTGTGTTTCATTCTGCAGTGTTCTGGATCTCCCATGTTCTCACTGTCCTTCAATAAACTCTGTCTTTGCAGATTTCAGCTCTTCCTGATGGTTTGATGCTCGTCTTCACTTGTAGCTGATGGAAATATTCCAGCATTTATTGGTGAATTGCAGTGAGCATTAGTAAAAGAATGATAATTGCATTAAAAATCTGTCATCATCATAATGAATGAGGTGAAAACAGGATGTAAAAAAAGCCTTGAATCACAATAAGTGTATTATGATTGTCAATTTGTGAATTAAACTGAATTTAGTGACAACATGTTAAACGTTTACATGGTACAATGACTGGTAGCTATACTGTTTTTTATTATTGCTTGACACAAATTTCACGATTTCAATTCTAATCTTGTGATTTGATTCTGATGCTGATTCAATATCAATACGAATATCAAGGAAAAAAATCTCACCTAATGCTGAGAGCCCTGTCAGCTGGTATTATTAAAGGTTGTCTAAGCGATGTCAGGCCAAAACATTTTTTGTCACATACAGCAAACATCTCCTCACTATCCGCTAGCTGCCTGTCCCCTGAACACACTGTAAAAAAACGCGGTCTCTGTAGACACCACAGGCTCCACAAACGGCAACAAAAACAAACTGTGCTCACCCGCACCCCGAAACATAACAAACAGAGCTCCAGCCAATAACCGACAAGAAGTGTTGAAGGGTGGGGTTTGCGCGTTTGCGGGGTTAGTGCGCGTGCACATGAGGTGGGTGTGTGGAGGAGAGAGATGAAGAGGGAAGTTTGAATTATGGCCGACACACGACCAAATAGACGACGTTCCGATGAACAGAACAACTTGCAAGAGGGACAAGGATAAGGAACGCGCGAAGTCCCGAATTTACATCGGAAAAACCTTTGAAATGTGGCGAGACCTCCGCCGGCAGAAGGGATTAGCTAGCAGCTACTATCCGACATTCAGTTGCTCTGTTTTTGCAGAACAGGTAAATCCACTTTTCTTTCTAAACTGACGTTCATGTTCGCCAAACCAACACAAGGATGTAATTAGCTAGATTTATGCAGTCAGCGTTAACTTTGGTGAATACAACATGTATGTTTCTAGCAGCGATCAATCTCTATTGTAAATGATCAAGCAAATTCACAGTAGGGCGACAATTTGTGTAAGTTAAGGGTTGTTTTCACCCACGGTTTGTCGTGAATTTGAATGTTCATTTATAGGCTATTGACAACTTTGACTAAATTGGTTTACAACGCCGCCGTTGTTTATGCTCACTGGGAAACGCGAAGCTAAACGTTATCTTGCTATCATTGCGTCCTTGTATGGGAGCTATTTATAACCTCAGGTGGCAAAACGATTTTAAGATAATTTTTCTCTTTTTCTGCATTCTGTTCTGCAATATATAAAAGCATTTATCTAACTTGGCGACATTACACATTGAATGAAGTATCAGTAAAACTTAACTTTGTAGTGACTATTTTGACTTTCCTTTATGTCGGAAGGGAGGGGAGGAGGGAGGAGACGGGATGAGGAGGAGGGAGGGTCTAGCCAGCCTCCGTTTTGTTTGACAATAATTCGAATGTCAACAAGAAGAAACGTCTCCCGGGATCGCTTAGACAACCTTTAAATGTTACAAAAATAACATAATGTGGAATTTATTATATCAACAATTATATTTTACTTATATCATTCAAATAATATTTGAATGATATAAGTAAAAATATAATAAATATGTAATAAAGTGCACATATTTGGCAAAATACTCATTTCTATAGTTAATTTTTCCAGCCAACTAACGTGCTATGGTAATTAAATGGCTTTCCTGAGGTAAATGTAATGTGGGATGTTAACGCTGGTTTCTTTTACCTTTCTGCTGTTGAAAAACACTGATTGATCGATTATGTATGAGGATAACGAGCTACAGTTCGGTAAGTTGTACTGTATCTTTCAACATATATAGTTCATTCGTGTTTATTTACTATTAACTGTTAGTAAAGAGTATAATCGGTTCACAAGCCGCTTGAACTGACGCGCTACACCGTTCTGCATTTACAAGCGCCAAAAAACGGTATTTATTGTTTGAGTTTCGTAATAAAATTGCTAGAATCTGAGAGCTGAGAGCTTATCTGTCGGTGTCACTGTTTTTGCTTGATTTTTCTCTGCGTGAGAAAGTGTGAAAAGTGTCAATTGAGTGAGTCTTACGCTGGGTGAATGCGTGACAGTTGGCAGGAAAGACACTAATAACACCATCTTTATCATATCAACCATTATAATTTGTCTAGATAATCTAAATATAGTTCGATGTTCTAACGTTAATACATTCATAACAATAAAGTAATTAGTTCACTAGCATCTTACCGGTTGATATGTGAACAGAATCGGACATCGAGTGTTCTTCTCAGACACACAAATAGCGCCGAACCCGATGAAACCCTTTCATAATGACCCTGTAGAATGATATTTAAGCTGAGTAAAAAGGTGAATATGAAATATTACTCGAAATAGCGTGAATTGCTCATCTCAGAAGACTGACTGAAAAGTGAGCGCGCGTCGCGAATGATGTCGTCATCGCTGTTGACTTTCAAAAATGCGCCAAATTCCGTAAAAAAAAAAAAAAAAAAACTATTAACAAAATATCAAACAAAAATAAGGGCGTCTCATAGCTTTTAGATGGAACTAAAATTCTGGAATTATTTATTGTTGATGCAAGAATCAGTAGACAATAAAAGTATTTTACAAAGTAAAAGTAGCCTATACGAACGAGACATCTCTCTCTTTATTGACTAAGATAGCAAAAGCATCTCATGAGAAGTGAAGATGGCCAGTTGCAAACACACACACACACACACACACACACACACACACATATATATATACATACACACATACATAAGAGATAGCTTAAATATGAATTAATTAATTATTAGACTCATAATTAAGCATAATGAAATAATGTTGATGAATTCTGAGTATTCTAAATAGATACAGACAGTTCACCCCCGGGAACGTCCCGTCACGTGATGTGAATTTAGCCTTTTGGGGGAAAACATTGCCTTGGCGCTCATTGAAATACACGGGACAATCATGCCGAATAGTTGCTGTGTCGTTTTCTGTACCGCCAATAAACAAACAAATTATGAATTGAAGTTCTACATCCTTCCTAATAAACACACAGAACCGGAAAGGAGGACAAAATGGCTTTTGAGCTTTCTTTTTTGAGATTACTGTGTGAGTAGATCCCTGTGTGATATAGTAGTGGGTGTTAAACTCGTATTAGCCAGATTTGTCTACATCCCTTACGAAAAAGAACTAGGCCTATAATCCTATAAGATTTCTATAGTAGTGCATAATACTTAATTCTGTGATGTTCTGTAATACCTCTATAGTAACGTTACTTCTATAGTATCCCAAAATACTATAGTATTCCTATAGGATTACTATAATATTTTGTCCCAAAACACTATAGTATTCCTATAGTTGTTTTTCATAAGGGATGTCTCATTCACATTAGCGTTATCAGCTGAAGGCTCATGACGCGAGCCGTGAAACTATGGAGTAGTAGACTGCAGTCTGTGAGTTACTAGAGGACTTTAGGGATAACTGTCAGTACGTTACAGTCCCTCTGCAACTTCGTACTACTGATCACCGTTTTACAAAAGGATTAATAGTTTGGAGTGAAGCATACGTACAATTGGTAAGTGACAAGGTTTTATGGAGTTATAGTATGCAACATAAGTTGATTGAGTTATAGGCTAATGTTACCGCTACAGCTGCCGCGATGTCTTGGAGATTCAACCATAACAAAATATGCCTGGAAACGACACCTCCGGGCATTTGGTTGGGTCATTGACCCTGTTTTTTTAATTAAATAAGGGCAATCATAACCTATTGCAGTTAATTTTACTATGTACCGTTGCCGGTCGGCAGGCGTCAATAACTCGCAATAAGACATTTTTGTCATTCAAATACACTCAATGTTTGCTGTGTTTTCCCCCACGCCGACTCCACCCTCGCCACGCCCCCAACTATGACTAGATGCCGACTGTATGTATGAGAGGTTAGTAATTTACATAAAACACCCCCACACCATACCCATATAAGGGCTTTCCACACGCCCTTTTCGCCACTTTCAGCATGATGCTCGCTAAAGTAGAGTGCGGATCGGGCCGAATTTTTCTGTCCGAGCCCGGCCCGCGTCCGACAGAGCAGTAACCGAACCCGACCCGAGCCCGACAGGCATAAAGATATTTATGTCCGAGCCCGACCCGAGACCGACAGTTAAAATCCCATTTTTTTCTCATACTAATGACACATGTACGTTTGTTTGTGTGGAAAGCCCACTTTTATTAAGCAACTGTAGGAAGGCATTCGGTAATGTCAACAGGATGAGTGCATCAGCGCGCACAGAGAAACAAGCGCACTAAACATAGGCGTGCATACACGTGTTTGATTGTCACGGCTACATAAACAAATTTGAAATTTGCGCACACAGGAAGACAGATGTTATGGTAAAATTTTACATGCATTTTAATCACAAAAACGAACGTTTGCATCAAATGAAAGCATCAGGCACATTGGCTAACGTTACCTACATAATAAGCTGTTTTAAATTTAAAATGTTCAATGCCTTATCGCGCTGATGTGACCGAGCCCGACCCGAACCCGAACATAATTTCTAAATATCTGTCCGAACCCGGCCCGGCCCGTCGGGTACCGACGGGTCCCGTCGGGCTCGGGTCGGGTATCCATCCTCTACTCTAAAGACGCGTTCTTGATCGAAAACAGAGCAAGATCCTCAAGCGATGCCAAGAGTGTCTTCCTCAAGACAAGTTCAAACCTTTTATACAGACATTACAGACCTTTGATTAGCCAGCTGTACATATACATCTTTATGCAGAGCTACCTCACAGCTTGAGCTATTTAAGACCTATATCTATGTTTCAAATTTCATCTAAACATGTTTATAAGGCCACCACCAATAGTATTTGATTTTTGCATGAGTGGTTTTAGTTGTTCCTATATTTCTTAGAAACAGACAGTTGAGGTACTTTGCTCTAGTTTGTTTGCTCTTTGACTTTGAATACAAACTTCTTTTCTTTTACTTAAGTATTTTGCAAGTTAGCTACCGACACAATGTTATGTATTTATCACAATGTTATGCAAATTCAAAGTGTCAAACAGTCTCATAAACTCATAAGAAACCAGCAAAAGATGTATGAATGAAGCCGATCAATAGGAAAAGTTTATGCGCTTGTTTAGCCTTTCGCTTAGCAGCATTCGAAGGATCTGTTCGCTTCGGCGCCATCATAATTCAAGTCAGTCAGCTGCAGAAAAATTGCAGTTTTGCATTTACGTACCCTATCTTGTCATACATTCAGACTTAGAAACAGTGACATGTTTTGGATTTATTATAAGTGAGTGACAATTCAACTATATACAATGGTCAGAGAACCTTTGCGGCCCGTCTTGATTGGTGGACTAGCGTATGGGGGATGTTACGGTTATGGAGGCCCCGCCTCAAAACCCGAGGCCATAGGCAATTGACCCTTCGCAGGGAGTTTGATTGACAGACGATCTGATCAATCATAATCCGCTATCTGCCAAATCCGCCATTTTTGTCTGTATAAAGCATTCAGGAGATTTAATAGATTAAAGTCTGCGTGAACGGAAGTTGCAAACGACTTTTCTCCAGTGCTGTGACGTATATCCCAGTGAAACGGAATATTGAACAGAGGGCAGGGTTTTACTCTAGCGCTCCTCCTCTCCATCTCTCGCTCATTACAGACTAACGATTTGAGGGGAGTGGTTAAGCGTTTCCCAACCCAAGTCCTCAAACCTACGTCATCAGAGAAGGGACGCCATTCCAGACCGGAAGTAACTTTTCAGACTTTGATTAAAGATTACGACGGCAAACAATTTTTTTCTGTGTTTTAACTTGCACGGATTAATTGTTCACCACAAGACTAGTAATATGCGCTAACAAAGTAAATAGGGTCAATTTTGATTTCAGTTGGACTTTAACGTTGGAGGATTTGAACTTGAAAAAAGAAGTGTACCAACGTCTTTCCGCGGTTAAAACAACATTCCTTCTGATGTTCATTCATGTTTAATAATGCTATAAATGAACTAGAAGGAAGAGATGATCAGTTCACGAGCAGCTTTAACTCTAAAGGCTCTACAGCGATCTCTCAGACACATTAAAGAGCCACAAAACGGTATTTATTGTTTAAATTTCTTTAAAAAATGACCAAATTTGAAAGGTGAGACTTTGTTTCATATCAACCGTAACCTGGTCTGTCCTGTCTGTCAGTGTTTTGTCAGTGTTCTCTCTGCTCCGCGATGTGTTTTTCACTGTAAGAACATGGTGTGGCGTGAGAGGGGCGTGGCTTGTCGGACATAGCAACAGTAACTAAAGGGGGTGGGTCTTTGGAAACGGTCAATAACCAACTCTGCCTAGGTAGCGCCGGCCCTGATCATAGCAAAGCATCTCAAGAGAATAAAAAGAAGGCCAGTTGCAAAGCAACATGATAGTATATCTTACATCTGCATTTTCTAACTACACTATTGCTGGGTTTCCATCCAAACATGAAGCGAAACTTTTCAAAGTTAGAAAAAAAACAAATGCAAATAAGGTGCTTACAATCAATCAAGTTGTTAGAGAGTAACCTAGTGACCAAGTCAAGTCAAGTCAAGTCAAGTTTATTTATATAGCGCTTTTCACAATACAGATTGTATCAAAGGGCAATTCCACGCAAAACTGTCACATCCATAACACCAACTCAATACCATGGCATTGAGTTGGCGTTATGGATGTGATCGTTTTGCGTGGAATTGCCCCAAAGCAGCTTCACAGTATTAAATTAAAATAATACATAAATGTTTGTTTCTAGTGGAAAACGTCCACGTTTGGTAATGCTGATCAATAGTATTGTTGATTGATTAATTCAATTAAATATCCCCAACTGAGCAAGCCAAAGGCAACAGTGGCAAGGAACCAAAAAACTCCATCAGGTGACCTAATGGAGAAAAAAAAAAAAACTTGGGAGAACCCAGGCTCAGTCGGGGGCCAGTTCTCCTCTGGCGTTTATGAACTAGAGGTCGGATTTAACTGTAAGATTAAAAGTATTATATGAATGCCTGGCTGAAGAGATGCGTCTTTAATCTAGTTTTAAACTGGGAGAGCGAGTCTGAACAACAAACAGTATCTGGAAGACTATTCCAGAGTTTTGGAGCTAAATGTGAAAATGCTCTCCCTCCTTTGGTGGATCTGGATATCCTAGGAATGACCAGAAGCCTAGAATTTAGTGATCTTAAAGAGCGCAATGGATTATAAGGTGATAGAAGATCTGTTAAATAGACTGGAGCTAAGCCGTTTAGGACTTTATAAGTCAGTAGCAATACCTTGTAATTAAAACAGAACTTTATAGGTAACTAATGTAGTGATGATAAAATCGGTGTTATATGATCATATTTTCTTGATCTAGTAAGAACTCTAGTGGCGGCATTTTGGACTAACTGTAGCTTGTTTATTAAAGGAGAACTCCGGTCAATTTTAACATTGAGCTCATTTTTTTGTACATTTGGAGTGCTGTCAATACAGAGAACAACGACAAAAATTGGTGTTGCCTACACCGAGTTATTCTATTTTTAAAATTTGCACCGTTGACTTCAATAGGGCAAGTACTAAACCTGCTTTTAGCCTCTAAACATCCTTGATGTGTCATTACAAGTGCACAGAAAATGTGAGTGATTCCTTCTGAGTGAACACGAGTGGATCTGACTGCAGTAGATGTGAAAGAAATGTATAAAAATGATGTTATTTAAGCCAGCGCAAATACCTTTGTTTACATCCTGTTTTCGGGTGAAGTCCAAAGTAGTCGATTGCCGAGTTCACGCGCGTGATCATAGGTACTAAACCTATGCGCGTGAACTCGGCAATCGACTACTTTGGACTTCACCCGAAAACAGGATGTAAACAAAGGTATTTGCGCAGGTATTTGTTATTTAAGCCAGCGAGTTTTTTCTTCAAAATGATGTGAAAATCATCCTGCCTAATCATTCACATAAAATGATACATTGATTTAAGTTTTGTGAAACACTTTTAGTTTGGAAAGCCAATATGCAGATGGGGCGTAAAAGCTCCAACAGCATCATGCATATTTAGTAGTTCACACCTGATGAGACAATGTCCCTGCATACTTACATTTTCATTTACAGTTACAGTTCATTTTCGGACACGTTTCAGAATTGGCTTCACTGACGGAGAGTAGGCAGAACTCGCATCATGTTTATTTTTCTTTATTTGGCGAAAAGCACAACACTTTGTTTTTATTGTGAGTATACCCAAAAATAATACACACTAAACGGGATCGATTGATGTATAACACAAGCATATAAGATAAAAATTAATATTTTTATTTTTTTGCACTCATAAGGAAAAAAACGAGCCTATCGCACCGGCGCGATAGCCGACCCCAGGGGGTTAAGGATGCAGGACAACCGGCTAATAAAGCATTACAGTAATCTATTCTCGAGGTCATGAATGCATGAACTAACTTTTCTGCATCAGAAACTGATAGCCTATTACGTAGCTTACCAATGTTTCTAAAGACAGGTTGCAATCTAGTATAACACCCAGGTCTTTTACTGTAGAGGATAACGTAACAGGACATCCTACTATGTTAAAGTTGTATTGTGAGAGGTTTTGTTGGCGGTTTTTTGAACTGATGATTAGTACCTCTGTCTTGTCTGGATTTAATAAAAGAAAATTGCGTGTCATGTAATCTTTTATATCTTTAACACACTCTGTCATGGCGGACATGGCGCCGAGTATGGCTGCCGTGTCTCTCGCGCCTCCACGACCACGCAGCTTTTTAGTTATTTTATTATATTTTTGTTTAACATATGTATGTAAAGTTGTTAGCCTGCTAGCTTATGACAGAGATACTTTATTAAAAATTCGAGACTCAACGATTAACCGCCCCATTCCAGAGTATATTTATATTGACCCACTGGTTGCATCAACAGAGGATTATCCATATACTAATTCAGCAGCGAGACCAAGGCAAAGACGCAACAAACGCCGGAAAAGAGGACGCAGAGCCGGGATACTTGTGAGACTCAGGCGGCGAGCAACCCGATCTCCACTCCCCAGTATATTGCTGGCAAACGTTCAGTCTCTGGATAACAAGCTGAGTGAACTCTGGGCTAGAACATCTTTTCAACGCGAGACAAGAGACTGTAATGTTATTTGCCTAACAGAAACTTGGCTAACACCGAGCGTGCCCGATCACACAGTTGCACCTCATGGCTTCTCCGTGTTTCGGGCGGACAGATCAGCCGACCTCTCGGGGAAGAAGAAAGGCGGTGGAGTCTGTTTCCTTACCAACAATGTGTGGTGTAACCCGGACAGTATACATACCATAAAGAAATTTTGCTCACCTGATGTGGAATACTTAATGCTGCTGTGTAGACCATTCTGGCTGCCGAGGGAGTTTACGGCCGTCATTTTAACAGCGGTCTATATTCCACCGCAGGCAAGCACGGAGAGCGCACTGAGGGAACTGTATAACTCCGTCGCTTACGTTGAAGATAAATATCCGGAGGCAGCTTCCATATTGCTTGGAGATTTTAATCAAGCTTCTTTGAGCAAGGTACTGCCGAAATATTTGCAGCATATTCATTTCAAAACTCGCGGCAGAAAAACTTTAGATCACTGCTATTCTCCCTTCCGCAATGCTTACAAGCCCCTCCTCCGGCCACCGTTCGGGAAGTCAGACCACGCCTCTATTTTGCTGCTGCCAGCCTATAAGCATAAGTTAAAGCAGACAGCGCCCACCATGAGGTTAATCCCTCGCTGGTCCGACCAATCGGATGCTGAGCTCCAGGACTGTTTTGAGACTGTCGATTGGGAGGTGTTTTGGGAGGCGACTGCTGATATTCATGAATATGCCGACGTAGTGATATGTTTTATACTGACGTGCTTTGAAGACATTGTCCCTATGCAATCAGTCCGTGTTTTTCCCAATCAAAAAGCATGGCTTGATCACTCTGTAAGATTAGCCCTCACTGCTAGAGACAAAGCCTATTCTTCTGGGAATTTGGAGGAGAAGAAAATAGCTCAATACAACCTCCGCAAGGCAATTAAGCTGGCAAAGAGGCAATATAAGGAAAAAATTGAGAGACAGCTGAGTGAAAACGACACACGCAGGGTATGGCAGGGTATACATTCTATATCGGACTTTAAGGCAAGACCTAGTTATACAACTAATGTCTTGCCTACACTGCCAGATGAGCTGAATCTTTTTTATGCCCGGTTTGAAAACACCAACACGACCCCTCAGAGTAGTCCCTTAAGCAGTGCAAACACTCCCAACAACACACCAAGGAAATTCCACATCACAGAGGGTGATGTGCGACGTGTGTTTGAACGGGTGAACATCCGAAAAGCTGCTGGGCCGGATGGGATTCCTGGCCGGGTGATTAGAACCTGCGCATCACAACTTGCAGGTGTGTTTGCGGACATTTTTAACCGCTGTCTGTCTCTCTCTGTATTTCCTTCTTGCTTTAAATCCTCTGTAATAGTTCCAATTCCCAAGAAGAGAAAAATCATGTGTCTAAATGATTGGCGGCCTGTTGCTCTCACTCCTATAGTGAGCAAATGCTTTGAACGGCTTATAAGAGATTACATCAGCACTCTTGTCCCAAAAACTCTGGATCACCATCAGTTTGCCTATCGAGAAAATAGATCCACAGAGGATGCTATATCTACAGTACTCCACAAAACACTCACGCACCTGGAAAATGGAAACTCTTATGTCAGAATTCTTTTTATTGACTACAGCTCGGCATTTAATACAATAATCCCCTCTAGACTGGTTACAAAACTTAGCAGCCTTGGTTTTCCACCTGACACCTGCAATCTCATCCTGGACTTCCTAAGTAACCGCCGTCAGGTGGTTAGGATGGGGTCCATCACCTCCGCTCCTCTAACCGTGAGTACCGGAGCGCCCCAAGGCTGTGTACTTAGTCCTCTTCTTTACTCACTGTACACATATGACTGTACACCATTACACTCATCAAACCTCATCATAAAGTATGCTGATGATACCACGGTAGTGGGTCTGATTAGAGGTGACAACGAGTTATTGTACAAAGAGGAAGTTGGGAATCTGGTACAATGGTGTCAGGATAACAATTTGACACTAAATGTGGCAAAAACGAAAGAGCTGGTGGTGGACTTCAGGAAGAGGAAGAGAGCTGAATTGACTCCTTTGATGATTCAGGGGAATGCTGTGGAAAGGGTGAGCAGTTTTAAGTTCCTGGGGATCAACATCACCAATAACCTCACCTGGGACCTACACACTACAGGAATAGTGGGGAAGGCCCAGCAACGCCTATTCCACCTTAGGCGTTTGAGGAAATTTGGCATGGGCACCAATGTTCTCTGTGCCTTCTATCGGGGCACAATTGAAAGTGTCCTCACAGGGGCTATCACCTCCTGGTATGGTAACTGCACTACAAACAGCCGCAGAGCAATACAAAGAGTGGTTAAAACTGCTCAGAAAATATGCGGCTGTGAGCTTACACCTATAGCAGACCTGTATCAGGAGAGGTGCAAGAAGAAGGCCCAAAAGATTGTCAGGGACCCCAGTCACCCTAACAGCGACCTTTTCCAGCAGCTTCCCTCTGGCAGGCGCTACTGCAGTCTGAGAGCAAAAACCTGCAGACTTAGAGACTCTTTTTTTTCACCAAGCTATTAGGCTTCTTAACAGTAGATAGACCATTATTTATTATGGAGATGTAATATACTGTATTTTATTGTGACTCTATTATTGTGTTTATTATACATTTTTATCATTGTGCTTATCATAGTTGTTGGAGTGTGTGTGTGTGTGTGTTCTTAAAATATGGATATAGGCACTTAAAGCTGCTGTTGGTCAGGAGGAGGGGAGACCTAAGATTTTTGCTCTTGCATTGTATGTAAATATGATATAAGATGCAACTTCAATAAACTGAACTGAACTGTCAATTTGGATAATTTAGCGTTTTCAGCTGGCCGTGATGAAATATAGATTTGAGTGTCATCAGCATAACAATGGAAACTAATTCCATGTTTTCTTATAATATTTCCAAGTGGCAGCATATATATTGAGAATAACAGAAGGCCTAACACAGATCCCTGCGGCACTCCATAGTTTACTGGAGTTATGATCGATTTTTCTCCATTTAAATAGACAAAATGGTAGCAGTCAGATAAGTATGATCTGAACCAGCTTTATGCTTGTCCTTGAACACCAGTATAATTTTGTAGTCGATCTAAGAGTATTGTGTGATCTATAGTGTCGAACGCAGCACTAAGATCAAGTAAAACTAGTATTGAGATACAGCTTGGTCAGAAGCTAAAAGTAAATCATTTGTGATTTAAACAACAGTAGATAAAACACCATCAGCGGAAACAACAGATTAGTCCCATGGGTTTCATTTTTGCTACGTCAGAATTTATTCAGCAAATGTGTTTCCATCTCCCATTATTCCCATTAACTCTTTTCTGCACACGTCAGACACCATCTCAAGAGAGCGTTACAACTTTTTTTTAAATTAGTTTTTATTTTATTTTAAATTGCCAATTCCATCACTCGTTTCTGATGTGATGCTTCAAAATGCGCATAAAAACATGGAAACATAGCAACTAAGTGGAAGAATAACTATTTGTTTTAAAAACAACAATAAAGGACAGCTTAAAGGAGAACTCCGGTCAATTTTAACATTGAGCTCATTTTTTTGTACATTTGGAGTGCTGTCAATACAGAGAACAACGACAAAAATCGGTGTTGCCTACACCGTTATTCTATTTTTAAAATTTGCACCCTGTTGACTTCAATGGGGCAAGTACTAAACCTGCTTTTAGCCTCTTAACATCCTTGATGTGTCATTACAAGTGCACAGAAAATGTGAGTGATTCCTTCTGAGTGAACACGAGTGGATCTGACTGCAGTAGATGTGAAAGAAATGTATAAAACTGATGTTATTTAAGCCAGCGCAAATACCTGTGTTTACATCCTGTTTTCGGGTGAAGTCCAAAGTCAAGTCAAGTCAAGTCATCTTCATTTATATAGCGCTTTTAACAATGTAGATTGTCTCAAAGCAGCTTTACAGAGATAAGCGTATAATTTAAGGTAACAGAGATTGTTTCGGCTTTACAGCAGAGTTAAGTTATTTCCATCTAAAGTTAGTTTTAATTGATTTGGTTCCGTCGCAATGATCATTTGTTATTAAATTAGGGGCCGCTAAGACGACACCATTCTCTCTACACAGACTTTAAACGCGAACCTGTGAGAAACGCTGATGGCGGTCACATGCGCATTTAGAATGGGTTCTATAGTTATGTGCGTAAGAATATACGCAGGTTTGGAATTCCCTACAAGCCAAGCCTAAACAAAATACTTGTCTTTCCTTATAAATTTTGATAAGGAATTTTATTTTATTTGTTGCTTTGGGGTAGGACCGCAAGACGAATTTTCCCGACAACGCCTTATCTGTAGAGTGGTAGTGGGATCCTCCATAGGGAGAGACTAGTTGGCACTTCAGCACTGCGTTGTCATCGGTCCAGGTGAAGGTCCTTCGTCAGATCTGGATCCGGCAGGCTGCAGGAAAAACCTTGGGATAAACACAGACACTAAAATTAGCGTAGATGCCATTCTTCTCGTGATGTAACGAGTACATCAGGATTTTTGGGAAGTGTTCCCGGTTCCGGCTGACCTAATCTATGCAGCATAACATTAAATTATAGAAGTCTATAATGTATTATGTGAAAGCTAGGTCAAAGAGATGTGTCTTTAATCTGGCTTTGAACTGACAGAGTGTGTCTGCTTCCCGGACAATGGTAGGAAGACTGTTCCAGAGTTTTGGTGCTAAATAGGAAAAGGATCTACCGCCAGCAGTCGATTTTGATATTCTAGGTATAATCAACTGGCCGGAATTTTGAGATCGTAATAGACGTGACGGACTATAATGCGTTAAGAGCTCGCTCAAGTACTGCGGAGCTAAACCATTCAGTGCTTTGTAAGTAATCAGCAATATTTTAAAATTTATGCGATGTTTAATAGGGAGCCAGTGCAGTTTTGACAGAACCGGGCTAATATGGTCATACTTCCTGGTTCTGGTAAGAACTCGAGCTGCTGCGTTTTGGACCAGCTGTAGTTTGTTTATTAAGCGTGCAGGGCAACCACCCAGTAGAGCATTACAATAATCTAGCCTTGAGGTCATGAACGCATGAACTAATTGTTCCGCATTTGTCAATGAGAGCATATGACGTAATTTAGATATATTTTTAAGATGGAAAAATGCAGTTTTACAGATACAAGACACGTGACTTTCAAATGAAAGATTGGTATCAAAGAGCACACCCAGGTTCCTAACCGACGACGAAGACTTAACAGAGCAGCCATCAAGTGTTAGACAGTATTCTAGATTATTACGTGAGGAAGTTTTTTGTCCAATAATTAGAAACTCTGTTTTTTCAGAATTTAGAAGTAGGAAATTACAAGTCATCCAATTTTTTATATCCGCTATGCATTCCGTTAATTTTGTGAATTGATAAGTTTCGTTAGGTTTTGAAGAAATATAGAGCTGAGTATCGTCAGCATAACAGTGAAAGCTAATTCCATGTTTCCTAATGATATCTCCTAATGGTAGCATGTACAGAGTGAACAGCAGCGGTCCTAATACTGAGCCTTGTGGTACGCCATACTTAACCTGTGATCGATGAGACATCTCATCATTTACTGCTACAAACTGATAACGGTCAGATAAGTATGATTTAAACCATGCTAGTGCATTTCCTGTAATGCCAACATAATGTTCTAATTTATTTAAAAGAACGTTGTGGTCGATGGTGTCAAATGCAGCGCTAAGATCGAGTAACACTAATAGAGAGATACAACCACGATCGGATGATAAGAGCAAATCATTTGTGACTCTAACGAGAGCTGTTTCGGTACTATGGTACGGTCTAAATCCGGACTGGAAATCCTCGCAGATATCATTTCTTTCAAGAAAGGAACACAGTTGTGAGGATACTGCCTTTTCTAATATCTTTGACAGAAAAGGTAGATTCGAGATCGGCCTGTAATTGACTAATTCTGAAGGATCAAGTTGCGTTTTTTTAACAAGCGGTTTAATCAAAGCCAGCTTAAAGTTTTTTGGTACGTATCCTAGAGACAAAGACGAATTAATGATATTAAGAAGAGGATCTATGACCTCTGGAAGTATTTCTTTCAGTAGCTTAGTCGGTATAGGGTCTAACATACATGTTGTAGATTTAGATGATTTAATGAGTTTAGTAAATTCTTCCTCTCCTATAGCAACGAATGAATCAAATTTTTCCTCAGGGAGACTACAATGCACTGCCTGATGCGATACTGTAGTAGACGGTTGCATAGTTATAATTTTGTCCCTGATATTATCAATCTTATAAGTGAAGAAGTTCATAAAGTCATTACTGCTGTGTTGCTTGGAAACTTCGGTGCTTGAAGCTTTATTTTTCGTTAGTTTAGCCACCGTTTCAAATAAATACCTAGGATTATGTTTATTTTCTTCTAATAGGGTTGAAAAATAAGCAGATCTAGCAGCTTTTAAAGCCTCTCTGTAAGTAATTGAGCTCTCTTTCCATGAAATGCGAAATACCTCTAGTTTTGTTTTCTTCCAGTTGCGCTCCATTTTTCTGGCTGCTCTCTTAAGGGCCCGAGTGTGCTCGTTGTACCACGGCGTTGGACTATTTTCTTTAATCTTCTTTAAGCGCAACGGAGCAACTGTGTCTAAAGTGCTGGAAAAGAGAGAGTTAAACGTTTCTGTTGTAATATCTAGTTCTTCTAAGCTATCTGAGATGCTGAGATGATGAAACTGATTAGGAAGATTATTAATAAAGCAATCTTTAGTAGCAGAAGTGATAGGTCTCACATATTTGAAACACGGAGTCGGCTTTGCAGCCTTGGCTAAATGCAAATTACACGAGACTAGATAATGATCTGAGATGTCATCGCTCTGCTGCAGAATTTCAACGGCATCCACATCTATTCCGTGTGATAATATTAGATCTAGAGTATGATTACGACGATGAGTAGGTCCTGACACGTGTTGTCTAACTCCAATTGAATTTACAATGTCTTTAAATGCCAATCCCAATGCATCTTTTTCATTATCGATGTGTATATTAAAATCACCAACAATTAGTACTTTATCTGCAGTCAATATTAATTCTGATAGAAAGTCCGCAAATTCTTTGATAAAGTCTGTATGGTGCCCTGGTGGCCTGTATACAGTAGCCAGCACAAATCTCAAACGTGATTTATCGTTTACACTATATATTTTTACATTAAGCACCAATGCTTCAAAAGAATTATATTTAAAACTTGATTTCTTAGTGGTTTTGAAACTATTACTATAGATTACAGCAACACCACCCCCTTTGCGTTTCAGACGAGGCTCATGTTTATAACAGTAATCTTGCGGGGTTGATTCATTTAAAGTAATGTAATCGTTTGGTTTTAGCCAGGTTTCTGTCAAACACAGCACATCTAGGTTATTATCTGAAATCATATCATTAACAATGAGTGCTTTTGAAGTAAGCGATCGAATATTCAGCAACCCAAGCTTTAGCATTTGCTCATCTGTATTATAGCTGTTTTTTATTTGTTGAACATCAATTAAATTAACCTTAGTTGGGTTTAAACGTTTTTTGGATTTCCAAATTCGGGGAACAGACACAGTCTCTATATGATGATATCTAGGTGAAAGAGGCTCTATGTGATGGGATTTATCTGACCTTGGTGACGAGAGGCCGCTAGCAGACAGTCGGTTTAGCCAGTCTGTCTGCTTCCTGACCTGAGCCCCAGATTGTCATGTTTGAGCTCTAAGACTATGAGCCATATTACTAGAGAGAAGAGCAGCACCATCCCAGGAGGGATGAATACCATCTCTTTTCAACAGGTCAGGTTTGCCCCAAAAACTTTTCCAATTGTCTATGAATTCTATATTATTAAGCGGACACCACTTAGACAGCCAACCGTTAAGCGAACACAATCTACTAACTATCTCATCACTCCTGCGAACAGGAAGGGGGCCAGAGCAAATTACAGTCCTTGACATCGTACTTGCAAGTTCACACACCTCTTTAATATTAATTTTGGTGATCTCCGACTGGCGGAGTCGAACATCATTAGTGCCGACATGAATAATGATCTTAGAGAATTTACGATTAGCATTAGCCAGCACTTTTAAATTTGCTTTGATGTCAGGCGCTCTGGCTCCCGGCAAACATGTGACTATGGTGGTTGGTGTCTCTATTTTCACGTTCCGTGTAATAGAATCGCCAATAACTAGGGCACAATCATTCTCAGTGGGTGTTAACTGAGCGGGGCAAATCGATTTGTTATGGTAATCGGAACGGAAGAGTGGTTTTTAGATCCGCGACTAGAGCGATCCCTCACTGTCACCCATTTGCCCGGCTGCACGGGCTCTACTTCAGCCGGAACCGACTCATGTAAAGTGTGCACTATTCTATGCGCATCCAAAACATCTAAAGCACTAGCACTCTTACTATCCTCAATTAAAGTTTGGATGCGTGTTTCTAATTCTGAAATCTTCTCTGTCAACCTAACTGTCTCCTTACATTTATCACATATAAATCCTATATTGTCGACAGAGAAGCCTATACTAAACATGTGACATGAAGTGCAAGTGACAATAACAGGACAAGACATTACTCACCGTGTTTGTTGAGTGATTCTTACTCACCTGAGCTTTTTATGAACTCAAAGGCGCGGACGCGCGAGAGAAAAATAAATAAATAAAATAGCTGAGCGCACGGGTGGCGCGTTAACAGGCTAGCGAATTACTAGCGTTTTGTGCTAGTAGTACTAATAACAAAAGCTAGCGATGTCAGGTTAATCTGAGATGTTGGGTAAAATGTAGTAGTATAAACAACTAGAAATGGTAGTAAAATGATGGTTCAAAACAAAGAAATATATGGCTAAGACGGAGCTTATCGCACCGAATCAAACAAACACACTCACAGCAGGCAGCGAGGCAGACAGGAGCAATCGATCAGACAGGAGCAATCGAGAGTTCACGCGCATAGGTTTGGTACCTATGATCACGCGTGTGAACTCGGCAATCGACTACTTTGGACTTCACCCGAAAACAGGATGTAAACACAGGTATTATTCACTCGTGTTCACTCTGAAGGAATCACTCACATTTTCTGTGCACTTGTAATGACACATTAAGGATGTTAAGGATGTTAGGCTAAAAGCAGGTTTAGTACTTGCCCCATTGAAGTCAACAGGGTGCAAATTTTAAAAATAGAATAACTCGGTGTAGGCAACACCGATTTTTGTCGTTGTTCTCTGTATTGACAGCACTCCAAATGTACAAAAAAATGAGCTCAATGTTAAAATTGACCGGAGTTCTCCTTTAAAGATAAATCGGTCTCTTTTAAAAGTGTTACAGAAAGAACCGTTTGTACATGGAAAAAAACTTAAACATTTTAAAACAAACTACTAGTGATACTTGTGTAGTATAAGAAATGTAACAATTTATTTGACTAAAGATTAATTTATATCATGCAGCAAAATAATATAACAGAATAAAACACAATATTATTTGGGGAGGAACTCCATCTTTGATCTGAATCTCACAGTAGAAACTGCTGGTCTTGAAGATGAACTTTATTCACTGTGACAAATTCAGATGATGTTTCTTTGCCTTGTTAATTGTTGTCGCTCGTTAGGACAATTTTATTGCTTGACCCGTAATTTTTCACGTTTGGTGAGGATGAAGCTTCACACTTGAAATTGCTGGATCTGAAGATGATCTACTTGCTGTGATTGTTCTTTGTGTGACTGTGTAGAGCAGATTTTTGAGTGAAACTCTTCCCACATGCAGTGCAGTGATACGGTTTCTCTCCAGTGTGGATCCTCTCGTGTGATTTCAGGATTACTGACTGATTGAATCTCTTATCACAGTGTGAACACTTGTAAGGTTTCTCTCCAGTGTGGATCCTCTCATGTTTTTTCAGGGTTCCTGACTCACTGAATCTCTTGTCACAGTGTGAACACTTGTAAGGTTTCTCTCCAGTGTGGATCCTCTGGTGCAGTTTTAAAGTTTCAGCACTAATAAAAGTCTTCCCACACTCAAAGCACATGTGATTTTTTACACCAGTGTGTATTTTCTGATGAACTTTTAAATTATGCAGAAGTGAAAAACTCTTTCCACACAAAGAACATGAATGTGGTTTCTCCTGTGAATGAACTGTCATGTGTCTCTTCAGGTCTGAAGCCCTCAAAAATGTTTTACCACATTGATCACATTCATGCAGTTTCTCTCCAGTGTGGATGACCATGTGTGTCTTAAGGTTTCCTTTATGTTTAAAACTCTTCCCACACTGATCACATGTGAATGGTTTCTCTCCAGTGTGGATCCTCATGTGAACCTTGAGACTCTGTTTGTGTGTGAAACTCTTTCCACACTGATGGCAAGTGAAACATTTCTTGTCTCTTCTTTTCAGTAACGAAATACTTTCAGTCTCTGAGTGAGTTTTAGCTCCAGTTTTGACATGATGATGTTTCTCCTCCTCTTCACTCTCCTCATTCTCCTCCACCAGGTCTGAAATGACAGTAAAAAAAGTTCTATTTTAAATAATCATCAGAAATCAGGGAGAATTGTGCCATCTGCAGTCAGGAGACGTCATAAGCGTTCCTGCTAGAAGGGCTGCACGATATATCGTTTTAGCATCGATATCACAATGTGCGATGTCAAGTATAGGGAACACATGTGATTCGCGGATTGACTGCAAAGTTGTGGCGAGTCTCCTTGTGAAGACAGCCGGTTATGTGTTGTAAACAATCGTGAAATAAAACGAATGCACACATTACACACTAACTAAAGTTAGAAAAGTGAAATCATAATCAACCACCCCTTTAAATTTATACAGTGAAGTCTATGCAGTGTTATTTTATATTTGATTATTCAATATCTATACCTGAATAGTTAGATTCCCCAAAACAACATAAAGCACTTCTTATCGTATTTATCTATGCTTTCATTTATTAATTATTTTTAATTCTACAAAATCACCCCAAACAGCCTAGAATGATTAGTTCTTTACAAATATTAATTTGTAAAGCTACTGTTATTGAGCTGCTCTAATCAGCTGGTGATCTGGTGGCACATTTTTTTTCACATCCACTGTTGGGGAAAGTTACTTTTAAAAGTAATGCATTACAATATTGCGTTACTTCCTAAAAAAGTAACTAATTGCATCACTTAATTACTTTTGCATTACTTTTTCTCACCTGGGCTGGTTTAAAAAAAAAAAAAAAAAATGTTGTCAAATGTGGCCCTTTCACACCAAAAATGTAATGTAAATTCACATCTGTACATCCAACAAACCTTTCAGCTGCTGCTGTTCTGGATTGCAGAAGAATAGGACACAGGAAAAGAAAGTTTAACCCTTCAGCAATTAATACAATAAAATGAAACAAATGTGATTTTTATCTAGTCTGAATAGGATCATCGAAGGTCAGTAGCAAATACATTGGTTAATTAATTGAGATTTAGGGCCCTATCTTGCACCCAGCGCAATTGACTTTGTACACCGACGCATGTATCATTCCTATTTTGCACCCGCGCAAAGCGCACTTTTCCCTCCACAGAAGCACGTCGCTAAACTAGGGAATGAACTTGCGCTCCCTGGGCGGTTCAGCGCAAAAAAGGAGGCGTGTTCCGGCGCAAACGTTCCTTCATGCTATTTTGCAGGTTTAGAAAACAATTGCGCCACTAACCAGGAAAAAATAGTTTAAAGTCAGTGGCGCGTTGCGCATGTTATTCATATGCTATTTTAAGGGCGCATGCTTGGCCATAATCAATGTAGCGTGTGCACAACGCGCATACACTTTGATTCTCTCATCTACACAGAAGCAGCAGTTTTCATTTTTGCAAATCATACATTATTATGATAGATAGATAGACAGATAGATAGATAGACAATTTATTATAAAAGCATACATCTAGCTTACACATTTACCCAAATTATCATACGCCTTTTTAACCGAAGTTAATTTGGGTGGGTTTCTCCATCCCCAACGTCCCTGACGAGAGCGTTGCTCTCCTTGGCTGTGAACCGCTCCTGGTGCGCGCCTGGCAAATCCGCCGTTATAATAGGAATCCGCTTTAGAATGTGAGATGTCACTCTGATTGGTTTATTTCACGTTACGCCCAAACCACACCTATGAATAATGAAGCTGCTTCAGACCAACCCATTTTAGATTTGCGCCTGGCGCAAGAGTCATTTATCCCGCCGGGAAAATAGCAACAGCGCCAAGACCCGCCCACAAAGTTACTTGCGATTTGCGCTTTGACATTTGCGTTTCAGATCGCTAAAATAGGGCCCTTAAAGTACCCCTGTAGTCAATAATTGTTTCCCTTAAAACTCATCTTTGATCACCAAAATTACATATTTAAAAGTTTTTTCCTGTGAAAAAAACTCTTCATGCCTTAAAGAAACTTGAATGCACCTCTACAACCTTGCTTCATTTAGTATACGCGGTTCTATGAATATGCAAATGAGCCCCGCCTCCACTCACTCACACTAGCTCAGAGATTCACTCGGCCAACTTATTGAGGTAAACGCTGCACAATGGTATCGCTTAACACGTCAGACACATAATGGTAATTACTATGATTAGCCTTTTGCTTGACTATGTTATCAAACAGCTAATGATGTGTTGCTAATGTTACACAAACCAATGGTGTTGGCATGAATTTGCACATGTGTTGAAGCACATTAAAAACACCACATGGACGTATAAACAACATTAAAAACTTGATTTTCACCACATGGCGACTTTAATACATAAAGTATATTGATGTAACAATTAATTACTGCACTTTTTTTCCACAATTACTGAATACTGAATCTGTTGAATTAGAAAATAAGCATCATGTTCACACACAGTGCACACAACACAAGTGCTATCGGAAATGTCCCAATTCTGAAGTCGTGATTACGAGCTCATTGTATTCAAATTTTGACTTGAGAGGGTAAAAAATTCATGTCCAAATTTTTAACTAGATAATTCCGGTAGCACATGAACTTATAGATGGATAGTATCAGTAGTGATGATGCATTACTACCAATTTCTCTGCCTGGTAAGGGTGAGACAAAATATCAATATGGCGATATATCTGCGATGACCGATACGCTGGCAGTAGCACTTAACACATGAATGTGGGAAAATTGAACATGAGTTAACTAAAATAGGTTTTTAATTTCTCATATTTAATAATGAGAAAGTGTTTCTTAAAATGCCAGCAAAAAATCCTAGAGGAAACACTAAACTCTTAAGATTTTTCCCTACTACAAACACTAAATCTGATGAACCACTTAAAGCTTTATAACCTTAATGTTCTTCAGCCTCACTAATGAAGGATCAGGAATAAACACCAACCTCTTTGTTCTTCAGTGTGTTTCATTCTGCAGTGTTCTGGATCTCTCATGTTCTCACTGTCCTTCAATAAACTCTGTCTTTGCAGATTTCAGCTCTTCCTGATGGTTTGATGCTCGTCTTCACTTGTAGCTGATGGGAATATTCCAGCATTTATTGGTGAATTGCAGTGAGAGGAGCTTCACTGGATGAGGAGGAGCTTCACTGAAGGAGGAGGAGATTCACTGAAGGAGGAGGAGATTCACTGAAGGAGGAGGAGCAGATCCGACAAAATCAAGAAGAAATCACTTACTGGGTTTATGTTTTCATACTAATTTGCACATTTTATATTTATGTTCACCTATCACCTGTATATTAATGAAACTTTTAACTTTTATCTTACCTCTAACTTATATATAGGCAAAGATGTATTGAAAAAAAACACAATTAAAAAATACCAAATATAAACAATGCAAGAATAAAAAAATGAAATTACAAACATTTTTAGATATTGCCAAGAAATAAATAGCCCAACTGTTTAACAACTTGTTTTTGTTTACACTGCAAAAAATGCTTTCTTAATTAGTATTTTTGTTTTGTTTTCAGTCCAAATATCTAAAAATTCTTAAATCAAGAAGCGTTTACTAGAGAAGTAAAGTGACATAAGAAATTCTATTTTGTTTTAAGATAAAAAGAAAGTAATTTAAGTAATTTTTGCTTAAAACAAGCAAAATTATCTGCCAATGGGGTAAGAAAAATAATCTTGTTTTCCATTTGAATTAAGATTTTTTTTCTTGTTTTCCATTTGAATTCACATTTTTTTCTTACCCGATTGGCAGTAATTTTGCTTGTTTTAAGCAAAAATTACTTAAATGACTTAAAACAAAATAGAATTTCTTATGTCATTTTACTTCTCTAGTAAATGCTTCCTGATTTAAGAATTTTTAGATATTTGGACTGGAAACAAAACAAAAATACTAAGTAAGAAAAGCATTTTTTGCAGGGTATGTACTTTTGTGTGTTTAACTTTTATATGAAACATGGTTTATCACAGATTAATGAAATAAATGCTCTTATGAAACTTACCTATATCTTGCAGATGTCACAATAGCTGATCGTGTCGTTTGCTCAAATCTGTTGACAATAAAATGAGCTTAATATGTCAATTTACAGATCTGAAGACATCAGCATAATGAATGAGGAGAAAACCGGATCTATTGACATGAAATAAAGAGGCTTTTCAGCTGCTCTGATAATAGTGATGAGCCATAGACTATCAATACTCATAATAAAGTGAGATGATCTGCTGCTAATCCTGAATGGCTTTTTGAATAAGTTAGTGTTGTCACGATACCAAAATTATGACTTCGATACGATACCAGACCAAAATACCTCGATACCGATACTGAATCGATACCATGGCAAAAAAACTAAAACAGTAAAAGTAATTGAAAAATATGACAGAACTTACAAATCATTGTTTTATAAATTAATTTTAAAAAGCTAAAAACTCACATGACCAGCATGTTCCTGCCCTGCTTTATGACATTCCCTCCCCTTTATTAAAAATAATAATAATAATAATTGCATGTCAGTGTGAACGTCCTTACCGAGATGTTTGCAACAATCACACTATTATCAGTCATGCTAACATTTGCAAACCTTTCACAACTCTGAACAGGTTGGGATGACCAAAATCTTATTTCATGATATGAGTCATTAGTACTTTTTAAATATAATTTTATAATTATAATATAGATATTTAATTTATTGTATCTTTGTTATTAAAAATAAGCAAAAAAGCAAATTACAAACAATATGACAAATACTATAAGAGACAAATACAATAAACAGTGCTTAATTTCTTTTTTGAAAGCTAAATACCTTCTGTAGCTGAAAAAATAAGGTCTTCACTCTATAAATTAACTATAGACTGATTTTAAATAAATAGATTAAATTTATTCAGTCAAGCATTGGGTGACTGTCTATTTTCTTTTGTTGTTGGATTAACATTAATCACAGAATATTACGCTGCCGGTCCGGCCCTTTAATACGTATCCAATACATTGGAACATATACGATTTATTTTTACAAATGGTTTACGTTCACTAAAGACATAGCCGACTGTGTTTACGTGAATACTCGCCAGGACGTGCATTTTTACATATCATTTTGACTATTCAAACCTAATAATCCGCGAACTGTTCCGTTGTTTAGTGAATGCATACGTCCTGACTCCTGCTGTCACACAGCTATGCAAATTAAGAAATACTGCTCTTATTCAGAGACGTGCACAGGGGGGGTTGCTCAGGTTGCCCGGGCAACTGCCCATATGCCCTTCTCGACTCACGTTGCCATTCTGAGAAAAAAAAAAAAAAAAAGTACAATGGATGCAGAATTTCATGTAGGCCTAGATAAAAAAAAAATTCGCAAAGCCTCATTCACTTCCATTCGGGCACCGAAAGTTAAAGTCAGTAGGGGAAGGGCAAACTCTGTTTACGTGGCTGCAGCGCTGCACGAGCCAAGCGAAAGTGTAAACAAGACTTCACCGTCTCCAAACTAAGCGCTGTCTTGCTCTCTCTCCCTCCCTCACAGATATTAATCAAAATAAATCGACACGGTGGTAAAAGGTCGGAGGACCAAAAGTTTAATGTGGAGCATTCTGAGATTTTTTTTCCTGAATTACCGCTCGGCTGGGTGTGAATTGTGCTACATAAGTTGCCTTATCTTCTCTGAAAAGCGTTCCGGACATTCAGCTGACATAAAACAACACTTTAATTAAACGCAAAAAACTATCCAGTGATGAAATGTTTTCTGTGTTGACACAAATCTTGGATGTGTCCATGTCCTAACTGCTGGGATAATCACACAACGCGCATGACACGTCCAATTCGCGAACTAATGACTCCTTTGAACCAAAAGGTTAAAACAACTGATCTTTCCAACAGTGAACTCAGGAGACGTCTGAATCGGTGTATAACTAATCAGTAACACTTTACAATAAGGTTCTATTTATTACATAAATTACATAAAAAGTACAGTTTGCTTACTCAAGCATAAACTTTAAAATAAATAAAACCACTTGTTTTTTTGAAAAGCATATGACTACATTTTTCCACACAGTGCTATCAAGAAGAATCGTTAAAGAATCGGATCGATAATCAGAATTGTCAGTGGCATTATTATTGATAAAATCTGTGTTATTATTAGTAGTAGTTAAGGTGATTGAGTGTTGTATTTCAGTGTTTTACTTCTTTGAGTTGTAATGGTTCACGATTAATATCGTTCAATTATTCCAAAATCCTCCTCAGAGTTTATAGAAATAATCTCTCGGTAACTAGCCTATCCTTTAGTCGTGCCCTTAAGGAGTTAGACGATCAGTCTATACAAGTTAATATTCTACTATGAAAATAATAGATATATCACAAGTATTATAAGTCTGTCTTTTGAGGTACTCCTTAAACCTTTTTTGCAATATAACATCACCCTGTTACATGCTGCCTCTTTGGCTAGGCTATATGATCAAATCAACATACATGGTAATAATTCTTTTAACAAAAAGAATTGGGGGGGGGGTGCCCTTTGTTCAGGTCAGAGCAACAGCCCCTCAAAATTCCTGTGCACGTCCCTGCTCTTATTATTTAGAGTAGCCTACTCCCAGCAAACACAAAACGTTTTTACAACGTTTCACAACGTTGTTTTTTGGTTGCAATTAGGTAATGTTGCAGTGCAACGTTTTAAAAACCTTTAAGAAACCACACCTAAAATAAAAAAAATTATGTAACCAAAATAAAATGTTTTAGAAACGTTGTGAAAATACCAACCAGGTATGTTTTCTTTAGGTAGTCAAAAAAAAAAAAAACGTTAATATCACCCGTGTCTACTACGAAAACAAAAACGTTGAAATAGGTTTTAAAAGAAACGTGACGACAGTAATAATACAACCATGCCAAATCTCCAATGGTACGTTCTGTTTGTGTATAAAATATAACAGTATAACATTTTAACATTAAAGCGATTCTTCATTGACCGAGTAGCCTAACACGAGACCGCTGTAGGCAGCCTGATTATCAAATATCAAAAGGACTTTAGAGGTGATATGTGAATGCTTACTCTCAGTTGTCTCTTCTCATTTAATAGCCTATAAATTTTTTGATAACATATTTACGCTAACCATCACTGAACATGTCATACACACTTTTGGAAAAATGTTAATGTCCTTGCATGCAGCCTGAGGGTGACGCTCTAATGATGATTGACGTACTTTATATGAAAATATGTTCATAATTATATCATGTAGGTTTTGCTATTTTATTTCTACACCTCGTTTACCATTTCTAAAGGTAGACCTATATATTATGTTATAACCTAGCCTATTATATATAGAAATGACTTAAAACATTGTTTTACATTTTCAATGCTTTCATATTTTCATTCAATTTACAGTTTGCGATGGCCACAGGCCCACTATCCACTTAATAATATATCAAGTTTCATGATATTTTAGCTGAGCATTATTTTGTTTTTAGATTGTAATGTTAGAATGTAATGTGATTTGACCCCTTTTTTGGATAGACTGCAGATAGACAGCAAGGTTAAACTATGTTTGTTTTTATAACCTTCAATATGAACATTGTTTGCAGGACAATCTTGATCAGGATATTAATTTTTTTTTTTTAAATTAAATAGTTTTTTTATTCAAATAGAAAAATTATAATGAAATACTCAGATTATACCATACATCGCCATTTAGCCCAAAAATTCAGATTTATTTGGCAATTGGCTATTTCCCAACCCTACCGGCTGAAGTTTTAGCTAAACTTTAGGCTTATGATAGCTACATTATTATCACTGTTAAATTGTTATTTAACAATTAGCCTACATTCAGTCCTGGATTAATAATTCAGTTTGTTGCGCTATATATATTTATCTATATCTATATATATTTATAAATTACTCCGTGAAGCAAAAACAAGAAAGTAAAAGTAAAAATGAACAAATTTAAAAGATATCAAAGCATATCCAGATAATAAAAGTGAACGTCAGTTGCAAACCTACATTACAGTATATCTTTACATCTGTTTTCTAAATACACGACAAGTGGAAGAATTAGTTAATTTAAAAACAACAATGAAGAACAAGTTAAAAATAAATCAGCCTCTTCTTCAGCTTTTTGAACAAGAACAGTTTGAACCTGTTATATATATAGTATAATAGTATTGAATATTATAATAGTATTATTTATATCATGAAGCAAAATGATATGCAAGAATAAAACTAATAGATATTGTCCATCTTTGAGTTGATCTGAATCTCAGTAGAAACTGCTGGTCTTTAAGATGAACTTTATTCAATGTGACAAATTTAGATGAAGTTTCTTTTGTTCTGCCGCTGTTGCTGGTTAGGACGTATTTATATTGAAGATATTCTATTACTTAACAGTATTATTGTGTCACGTTTGGTGAGGATGCGGCATCAGACTTCAAATGCTGGATCTGAAGATGAACTACTTACAGTGATTGTTTTTTGTGTGACTGTGTAGATTAGATGAACGAGTGAAACTCTTCCCACATGCAGTGCAGTGATACGGTTTCTCTCCAGTGTGGATCCTCTCGTGTGTGTTCAGATGTTCTGACCGACGGAATCTCTTGTCACAGTGTGAACACTTGTAAGGTTTCTCTCCAGTGTGGATCCTCTGGTGCTGTTTTAAATGTCCAGCGCTAATAAAAGTCTTCCCACACTCAAAGCACATGTGATTTCTTACACCAGTGTGTATTTTATGATGAACTTGTAAATTCTGCAGATGTGAAAAACTCTTTCCACACAAAGAACATACATGTGGTTTCTCCTGTGAATGAACTGTCAGGTGGCTCTTCAGGCCTGAAGCCCTCAAAAATGTTTTACTACATTGATCACATTCGTGCAGTTTCTCTCCAGTGTGGATGATCATGTGAGACTTAAGGTGTCCTTCATGTGTAAAACTCTTCCCACACTGATCACATGTGAACGATTTCTCTCCAGTGTGGATCCTCATGTGTATCTTAAGGTGACCATTTTGGTTAAAATCTTTTCCGCACTGATCACATGTGAACAGTTTCTCTCCAGTGTGGATCCTCATGTGTGTCTTAAGGTTTCCTTGTTGTGTAAAACTCTTCCCACACTGATCACATGTGAACGGTTTCTCTCCAGTGTGGATCCTCATGTGAATCCTGAGATTCAGTTTGTGTGTGAAACTCTTTCCACACTGACGGCAAGTGAAACATTTCTTCTCTTTTCTTTTCAGTAAAGAAATACTTTCAGTCTGTGAGCGAGTTTTAGCTCCAGTTTTGACATGATGATGTTTCTCCTCCTCTTCACTCTCCTCATTCTCCAGCATCACGTCTGAAATGATAGTTAAAAAAAGTTGTATTTTAAATAATCATCAAAATTCAGAGAGAATTGTGCCATCTGCAGTCAGGAGACGTCATAAGCGTTCCTGCTGGAAGGGCTGCACGATATATCGTTTTAGCTTCGATATCACGATGTGCGATGTCAAGTATAGGGAACACATGTGATTCGCGGATTGACTGCAAAGTTGTGGCGAGTCTCCTTGTAAACACAGCCGGTTATGTGTTGTAAACAATCGTGAAATAAAACGAATGCACACATTACACACCAACTAAAGTTAGAAAAGTGAAATCATAATCAACCACCCCTTTAAATTTATACAGTGAAGTCTATGCAGTGTTATTTTACATTTGATTATTCAATATATATATACCTGAATTGTTAGATTCCCCTAAAAAAAATAAAGCACTTCTTATTGTATTTATCTATGCTTTCATTTATTAATTATTTTTTAATTCTACAAAATCACCCAAACAGCCTAGAATGATTAGTTCTTTACAAATATTAATTTGTAAAGCTACTGTTATTGAGCTGCTCTAATCAGCTGGTGATCTGGTGGCACATTTTTTTTCACATCCACTGTTGGGGAAAGTTACTTTTAAAAGTAATGCATTACAATATTGTGTTACTTCCTAAAAAAGAAACTAATTGCATTATTTACTTTTGCATTACTTTTTCTCACCTGGGCTGGTAAAAAAAAAAAAAAAAAAAAAAGTTGTCAAACGTAAAGGCCCTTTCACACCAAAAATGTAATGTAAATTCACATCTGTACTAGGGATGTTGCGGTGACGGATTTTTTCCACCGGTTAATCGACGTGTAAAAAAAACGGTAATCCCGGTGTCACCGGGGTTGCGTGTCGGGGATTTCGGGTGGCCGAAAATGCGGACGTTCACACGTCTCAATTTACTTTCACTTTAATTAGCGGCAATTCAGTAGCATTTGTTTGAATTAATCATGGGTTAATTTATTTTATTCTTAATAAAAATACACAAAACAATAAGACACTCGCTTGTATTAGCTACACACAACTTTATTTCAAAATGAATAATAACTTAACACACCATGTAAAAACTAAACAAAAGCACTTATGAAACACCTTTAAAGTGCATTTATTAACAAAACGAACCACTGCACACATCGTGCAAGTATCAAACAAGAAATTATATTAAAAAAATCACTATTCGTTAAATAAAGTGCCTGCCTTTTTCAGAAAAAAAAAAAAAAGACACCGCACAACCATCGAATATGAAACGAACGAACATCAAAAACTTCGTTAAATAAGGTAGCCTACCCGAATAATCACTGGACACTTAAGTGCAAAAAAAACCTAATATAAAAATTAAACTCACGTTTGCTTTTCTTTTTGAAACCAGATCTTCCGCCATCCTTTGACAGTTAGCTCGCCTCACTCTCCTCAAATGATAAATGAAATCGGACACCTGCTGCTTTACTGCGGCGCTCGTTCCGCTTACGCTAAATTACGAAGGCACGTAGTCACTAACTGAATTAAGTGCTTTATTACTATAGGCTAAAACTTCAACACGATGGGGACGGTGCCGGTGGTCAAGTGCTATGACCGGTATAGGTGGGTTAAACACCGTGCATCACCGGTAACATCGACTATCGCAACAAGCCTAATCTGTACATCAAACAAACCTTTCAGCTGCTGCTGTTCTGGATTGCAGAAGAATAGGACACAGGAAATGAAAGTTTAACCCTTCAGCAATTAAAACAATAAAATGAAAAATCTGATTTTTATCTGAATTGGATCATCGAAGGTCAGTAGCAAATACATTGGTTAATTGATTGAGATTTAAAGTCCCCCTGTAGTCAATAATTGTTTCCCTTAAAACTCACCTTTGATCACCAAAATTACATTTAAAAAAAAAAATTCAAGTGAAAAAAAAAAAAAAACTCTTCATGCCTTAAAGAAACTTGAATGCACCTCTACAACCTTGCTTCATTTAGTATACGCGGTTCTATGAATATGCAAATGAGCCCCGCCTCCACTCACTCACGCTAGCTCAGAGATTCACTTGGCCAACTTATTGAGGTAAACGCTGCACAATGGTGTCGCTCTTTACAACGTCGGACACATAATGGTAATTAATATGATTAGCCTATTGCTTGACTATGTTATCAAACAGCTAATAATGTGTTGCTAATGTTACACAAACCAATGGTGTTGGCATGAATTTGCACATGTGTTGAAGCACATTAAAAACACCACATGGATGTATAAACAACATTAAAAACTTGATTTTCACCACATGGCGACTTTAATACATAAGTATACTGGTGTAACAATTAATTACTGCACTTTTTTTCCACAATTACTGAATACTGAATCTGTTGAATTAGAAAATAAGCATCATGTTCACACACAGTGCACACAACACAAGTGCTATCGGAAGTGTCCCACTTCTGAAGTCGTGATTACGAGCTCATTGTATTCAAATTTTGACTTGAGAGGGTCAAAAATTCATGTCCAAATTTTTAACTAGAAAATTCCGGTAGCACATGAACTTATAGATGGATAGTATCAGTAGTGATGATGCATTACTACCAATTTCTCTGCCTGGTAAGGGTGAGACAAAATATCAATATGGTGATATATCGTTGTTCTTCTCCCAGCGAAGACCGATACGCTGGCAGTAGCACTTAACATGAATGAGGGAAACTTGAACATGAGTTAACTAGCCTAAGAAAAATAGGTTTTTAATTTCTCATATTTAATAATGAGAATTAGTGTTTACTTAAATACCAGCAAAGCTGGAAAAAATCCTAGAGAAAACACTTAACTCTTAAGATTTTTCCATACTACAAACACTAAATCTGAACTATTTAAAGCTTTTTAACCTTAATGTTCTTTGGCCTCACTAATGAAGAATCAGGAATAAACACCAACCTCTTTGTTCTTCAGTGTGTTTCATTCTGCAGTGTTCTGGATCTCTCATGTTCTCACTGTCCTTCAATAAACTCTGTCTTTGCAGATTTCAGCTCTTCCTGATGGTTTGATACTCGTCTGCACTTGTAGCTGATGGGAATATTCCAGCATTTATTGGAGAATTGCAGTGGGAGGAGCTTCACTGGATGAGGAGGAGCTTCACTGAAGGAGGAGGAGCTTCACTGAAGGAGGAGGGGATTCACTTGAGGAGGAGGAGCAGATCCGACAAAATCAAGAAGAAATCACTTACTGAGTTTATGTTTTTATACTAATTTGCACATTTTATATTTATGTTCACCTATCACCTATCTATTAATGAAACTTTTAACTTTTATCTTACCTCTAATTTATATATAGGGAAAGATGTATTGAAAAAACACAATTAAAAAATACCAAATATAAACAAAGCAAGAATAAAAAATGAAATTACAAACATTTTTAGATATTGCCAAGAAATAAATAGCCCATATGTTTAACAGCTTAGTTTTGTTTATGTACTTTATTTTTGTGTTTAACTTTTATATGAAACACTGTTAATCACAGATTCATTAAATGCTCTTATGAAACTTACCTATATCCTGCAGATGTCACAATAGCTGATCATGTCTTTTGCTCAAATCTGTTGACAATAAAATTAGCTTAATGTGTCAATTTACAGATCTGAAGACATCAGCATAATGAATGAGGAGAAAACAGGATCTATTGACATGAAATAAAGAGGCTTTTCAGATGCTCTGATAATAGTGATGAGCCATAGACTATCAATACTCATTCAACAAGCCATTCAGGATTAGCAGATCATCTCACTTTATAATTGCTGCTAGAAACAGATCGTTTGAGTCAGAATATCTGCTAAAAAGCCTATAAATACAAAAGACAGACACTATGACACCCATCTTTATCAACTATTATAATTTGTCTATATAAATATAATTATAGTTTTATCCTAATAACGTTCATAACACTTACTTAGCCCTTCGCTAGCATCCTAGCGTTTTGTGTGTGAAGAGAAATACATATAAAAACTTCTTTGAGTGTTTTAGTCAGCAGACACAAATAGCGACGAACCCGATGAAAACCATCAGGAAATGTCGCCGTAAAATGATATTTAAACTGTATAAAGAGTATTTTACAATTACGTGAAATAGCGTGAACAGTTTACCTCAGAAGTCTCGACACTGACGGGGCGCGCGCGTGATGACGTCATCACCGCAAGGCGAAATCAACAGCAGCAAATATTATATTATTTCAAAGTTTGTGTATATACACACACACACATACATACATATACATATATATATATATAGACAACCTTTAAACTCAAATGTAATTGATTATATTAGTGAATTTTTGGATAAATTTGGGTTTCCAGTTACACCGAAAGAGTATATGCTGTTGTATTTGATGTCATACCTCAATACATTTTGTAAGAACTTGTGGAAGGGATTTTTCTGAGGCAATATATGTTAAATACAGCATTGACAGACATTGATATTCTGAAATACAGTTGTACTAATAAACATATTAGGATTATAAGCTGGAATCATAAAAGCTAAACTGTTGGCCAGTGCATTTAGAAATATATGAATAAATATTTATTTATGAATAAATAAAATAGTTTTGATATGTATTATTCCAATGAAAGTAATAATAATAATAATTGTACTTTTATTAACTTTTTATTATGTTGGGAAATTTTCATTTAGAGAAGTAGAAATGATCAGGATCCAAGCCAAATTGTATTCATTTTCAGCGTGAATGCCACGAAAAACACATAAAACACATCTAAAATGGGAAAGAGCTGTAAGATTGACTGTACAAAATAGATTTTAGAAGAAATCGGAGGTATTTTTTTACAGACTGCTGTAACAGAACAGAGAAGCAAATGAGTCGTTGCAATTCACAGAAACAACTGGATCCAAGCAGAGAAAGGTGGATTTGCAGTTGTCACACATGCTGAACTATGTTACTGCGCCATTTTAGGGTTGTGTTCTTCCCTTTCTGTTTCAGTTATTCAAAAAATATGTAAAATGATATACAAGAATAAAACATTTAGGCTGCTTTCAGACTTTCAGTCCAAATCCGATTTTTGTGCATTTCCGATTGAAATCTGATCAGATTAAGTGTGTAAAAAAATAATATATATATATATATATATATATATATATATATATATATAAAATATAATATATATATATATATATATATATATATATATATAAACACACATGAAATTTGATTTTAAAGTCGGCATGAAACGGAAGTTGAGATTGTAATTTTTTCCTTGTTGTGACGCATATCCGAGTGAAACGGCTTCTGAAATTAGAAAAAAATGTAGGGCGGGGATTGATTTCGTCCTTCGGGAATTGATTGGATCGTTGGAGGTTTGGCGTTGCAAACAAAATCGAGGCAGATTTGAATGTCAGTTTACGTTCAGTTGTGGAGGATTTCTCTCCACCAGACTCCCCACCGTTACCCTCCCCTTCCATTTTTTATTTTATTTTATTATTCCCGCGAACCAAGATGAGTCAAGTCAAGTTATCAGCCTTATTAGACATTCTCTGTTATCAGTCAAGTTCACCCTCGAGAGCATCTCGATTATAGCCGCACCCTCATCGGCTCTGGCCGCACCCTTTCGCCATGGCACGTGACCGAAAGAGAAGAGAGGTCGTTTCGAGGGGGGAGGGAAGGGTAATGTATTTGATTAAAGATTATAAGGGTACATGAATTTTAAAAAAATAATGAAGTGCACAGATAAATCATTTATAATAAACACTACAATATTACATATAAGAAGAAGATTTGTCAAATTTGATTTCATGCCGACTTTAACAAATCCGTTTCAAGCTACTTTAAATGTGTGATTTGAAATCCTATTCAAATCGCATTTGGGAAATCTGTCTCAGTCTGACTGCTTTGGTCAGATTTCGAGTGGCTTATGTGACTTTCTCACACTGTGTAAAATGTAAACGTCAGACGTTGTTAAAGGAAACATCTCTGCAGAAACAAGGTTGTGTTGTTGCAAAGTGGAAAATGACAATATAACAGACATGTTTTGAAACCGGCTAAGATGACAGCAGAGAATAAAGCCGCTAGGACAAATTTGGTCAGTATCGCTCTGGATCAAACTGAATAAAGGTTTGGTTCGTTTCTAGTGTGAATGCATTTTCTGCATGGCTCGTAGTTTCAGACCATTTACAGGAAGTTCTGGTGATTCCCACAGGATTGCTTGCAGTCTTCTCCTCCTTTCCTGCCAGCAACGATCAAATGTCCGCACAACGAGGACGTCCATTTGGCGAATGTGAACTAGCCTCGGGTATAGCTGGTGCTGCAGGGAGTAATGCCGTAATAATAACAGTATAGTTGCAACGATATGCGTCTGTTCATTCATTCCTGTCAAAGTTACCCACCGAATTGACAACACGCTGACGTCAGACGCACGTCCGTTTACAAACCAATCAGTGTCAAAATGCAGCCCACATAAGCCCCTTTCACACAGCACGATGATCCCGGCAAATTGCCGGGAAATTGCCAGAACGCCTTGTGTGTGAATGCAAACATTACCCGGGATTGATGCCGGGTTGGGGAACTAGTAACATTAGCGTGTTCAGTCCCGGAAAGTGCACTGTGTGAACAAAAGCCGTAATAATGCCGTGTCGTAGTGATGACGCTGAAGCCGGGATCATTCTCCAGCTGTGAAACGGTACGTTAAAGGGTCATGAAACCCCCCTCTTTCAGCTCAAGTCTAGCTCATAATCTTTTTGAAAAATGCAACTTAAATGGCCGTGGTGGCTGTGAAAAGAAGGGAGGGGGAGTTGGTGTGGTCAAAGCCAGTGGCCAATGCATATCGACCGTCACTGTCAGTGGTAAAACATGAGGAAATGCTAGATTTTTTATAGCTGGCAAAGTTAAAGTCTAATGAAATACACTGACACCTTATTTTTGTCCTTAAAAAGTAACTGAATGCCCTGCTACACATATTAGCCTACTACAGTAATCATTCTATTTAAAACATATACATGTACATGCATATCGGCCATTATAAAATATATATTTGTTTATATACACTAACACTATAAATGCATATATTTGAAAATAATAAATTTTCTGCCATGTGTCATGTCTGGCAAAAAAAATCAAGTCATACTCCACATTCCATACCAGATGGGGGCAGTATACCTCCAGAAAGTGAATTGGTCTACTCTAGAGTAACAAACGAGAAACGGCATAGTCTCTATGCTCCGCCCCTACATTCTTAGCTGCACATATACAAGTGAAAATAGGGACAACATCTATTTAGAGGGTTACGTTATGCTGCCCGCCTGAAGCTAATTTAGCCGCATATATCAAGTTTGATTTTCATTAGCAATACCACTTCTAGCAGTTATCATTAGTCACCAAAAAACATTCGGTCTCATTACACCTTGCAATGGTTTCCGTTACGTTTCGTGCGTCCAAGGTGTGTAAAGCAGAAGCAGCCTGGCCAGCGGCGGAGTATGCGCGATCCGTGAGTGCTGAAGACGTTCTGCATGGCTTTGATGGGTGCGCAGGAGGACACAAATGAGCGGCGACAGCTTCTTCCAGTGGCGGGAGCTTTTTCCTCAGCGCCGTCAACAGATAGAGCGTTACTAAAACTGTATACACCGCCGCCGACTTGAGCTGCAAAGAAGCTCTGGCCGCCCTGTCAAGGACGCTTTTCAAAAAGTATGGGGAAACTTGACCGCTCTGAATATAGTGAGTGAGTTAGTGAGTGTGCGCGCGCGGCCGGGGCTCGCTCTCGCTCTCTCTGCTAGTTCATAGAGGCAGAAGAGCGCTTGTGCGCTTAAAATGTCATATTTTGGCATGAACGTTCACCCGCCAGTGTGGCGGATAGCCTTTTGAGATTTACTCGCCAAACAGAAAATCTACCCGCATATGGCGCTTGGCGGGTGTTAGTTTTGGACCCTGCGTGCGTCTATTTGGGGTTCATTATCATCGAAGACATTTCAAGCTTCTTGGGTAATGTTACATTTTAGCATCAGCTTGGTAGAGACGGGCTCTGGTAGATAACAGGTGAAAAACGGATCGGATCTGTGGGTAAGTTAGAGCTAATTATCAAACGCAGCTACGGTTAGCCATCGCTAACATTAGCACGTTTATCGAACAGCCTTCAATACATTTCTATGTTAACTTCCCGAAGAAACTACACAAACATATAAAACAAACTTCTAGCGAAATACTAACAGCATCTTACTTGCCAATCCAAAAGAAATGTTGCAAGTTCGGAGTCGAACCTAATTTCTTTCATGTCCATCAGTTGTCTCCAGCGATGGAAAGCAGTGCCGATGTTTACTCGGGTTCGGCTCCTTTTCTTATCGGATTTTATTTGTGCTTGTATTTTATTTGTGTGGTGGTAGGGGTCTCTTGCCAAGGGCTTCAGCCATCCTTCCGCTCTCTTCCCTGAACTGAAATGTAGTAGTGGGCTGTACTTTCCACACGATTGACATCAGGTTCAAGTACGTCCACAAACCGTGCGAGTTATTCGTGTATTGCATGTTTGGCTGGTGGTTATGTTGCCCGTATACCGCCTCCCATGGCCGAAACTGGTATTACGACACCTGTCGGGCCGTGGCTAGTAATGCTAATGCTAATTAAGGTTGATATCTCTGCAACACTATAGCTTGACATTTTTTTAATGACATCATCGCCCTTATTTCTTCTCATTCTTTTGATCTGTGTAGCTCATTTTTGGGATATTTTTACCTCAATTTTTACACATGGCCCCTGTAGCGAATACGACTTTGGGTAAATTTGAATTAGCTCAAGAATATAGGGAATTTTGGAAATATTAATAATTATGACTCATGGTCATAATTCATAAGTCGCATGTACATTTATTTTATCAATTATAGAGATTAACTGGTTCTGTAACTGATCTAATCGTTATTCGTCCAGCGAATAAAGGTGAGATTATCACAGTTAAGAAGGGTTATCTCTTTACAAACTCCAAGAAAGTTTGATCTCCTGGCCACGGACATCGAACCTTCTGAGTTTATTAATTAAAACTACTGAATGTAGTCTAATATCGAGCTTGTAGCTTAAGATCTTTTGTTTCATTGACTTTAGAATGGTGGGTTTTCAAACACAGAGACAGTGAAAAGTATAAATGGATTTTAATAAATGTGACTAAAGATTATATGAGCTACGAATAGAAACGTACATAAAAATGCAAACAATAAACACAAACAAACATTTAAACAATAATAACATACGTGATAAGAATAAAATGAAATGAAAGAAAGAAAGAGAGAAATAGAGAGAAGGGAAAAGCTAGTAATTGTTTCATACAGAAACCTAAACGACGGACCCCAGAAAAGCAGCTTTTATCAGATAAATATACTTGCACGTCTGTTCTCTGTTTGGTTGATGCTGAAAGCGCGGACGAGGTCCTGTTTCGACTGCGTCTTCCGGTGTCGCGGGAAGCTTGAAAAGGCTCACTGAAATGTAACGTTACCGAGAAAGTTCGTCTTCATCTTCCGTGAAGGAAGAGGCAAATATAACTTAGTTGCAAAAGAACGGCTGCTACGACTCGAACATGTGTTTGTCCGAGGCCTTCCGGGATGTTCCTCGGGGAAGCGTCGCGCCGGTAGAAGAGGAGGAAGGATGAGAGCGAGGTGAGAGAGCGAGGTGAGAGAGAGAGAGGTGAGAGAGCCCGCTGTGTTTTGAAGGAGCTCAAGTCACGCCCCCTTGCGTGCGTGACCCAATCGCCTGGGAGGACGTATTGTGGTCATGTCCTTTCATTTGGAAAGGTACACGCCTCTTCTAACTAATGCTGGCGGAATAAACTTCGTTCATAAACATTTATAAAACTGGTATTAATCAAATAATGCATCCTCTAATATTCTGTGCTAAATATTCAACACCGTTGTGTTCTTCTGAACAAAACAATACCGCGAATGACAATTCTGTTAGTCAACAACACAAAGAAACAGGATTTCTCGTGATTACATGCATATTAAACTGATTACATATCAATAAAGCTTATAGATATCGTATTTCGGGTATAAGGATCATAAGCACAGCAAGAAATACATTTTAAACATTTTAAAAAGGTAATTTTGACCACAAGTGGTCGGGCATGATAAGGAGTCTGTGTTTTGTGTGTGTGTATGCAGAGTCGTGCACACGTGGAACCGCGTGGCGAACTTTGTCCTTCCTTTTCAGTGTGAATATCTTCTTGAGTTGATGAGATTAACTCAGGGGACCTGACCGAGCATCTGCTAACACTGTTGTTTTGTTTTGAGGGGTTAATCAGTACCTTTTGTTTGTTGATTAGATTTGATTAATCAACACAAAGGCAGACCTGATCATCTGCTTTCCGTTACACCCCTTTAAAAAAAAAAAAAAAAAAACGTTGCGTAAATAGCCTAGACTACGCGCCCCCTAAACCCACTAAAGATGGACAATGAATGTGACAAACACATTTAGACACAAACACAAACACACACCTCTGAAGCGATAGAAAAGTCCTCGGGACCGCATCACTAGCAAGACGAAACCTGCATTGGTGTACAAGGCTGAAGTCCACCATTCTCCAGTTGAATGGTTGCTACACACACATAGTTTAGATGTGCCCGTGGTTGATGGCCAACCAACCGCCCGCAGTCAGAGTCCAGCCCTGGCAGCATCGCAGGGTAAGATGCACTGGAACTTTTGCACCATGAAAACAAACGCGCGTCCCATCATTGCCTCTCTCATCTACTACGCGATATCACAGTTTGACTGTCTGTCTTTGGAAAGATCCACGTGGTATCATGATTAATTCAGTGAAGTGTCTTCTCATTGGATATGAAGGCTCAGCCTCATTAATAATTATGAGAGAACGATGAGTCATCACCGGATGATCCGTACAGAAAAACGTCACATCCTGTGACGTGGACTCGATGAGGATTTCAAACCCGGAAGATGAAAATAGCCAATACAAACTCAAATTTAACCATTTATATCCTATTATTAAATTTTACAGATTATAACATTGTCTTCTATGGTGTTCAACACACCTACCTCTGTTAAAATCTCAGAAAAATTGGTTTAGGGTTTCATGACCCTTTAATGCGCAAGTTTATGATCAAATCAGAGAGAAAAATGCACAAGCGTGGTTTCTCGAGAGAGAAATCGCAGCTCATAAGCAAACTGAAGACGCTGCTGAGACATTACAAGTCACATCGATGTCACGTGTCTTTACGAGATTTTTACGGGTTGTGTGTGAACGCACTCTCTGATTCTGGAAAATCACTGGCAGTGTGAATGAACTAAAATCAAATCCCGGGTCAAATTATCTGTGTATTTTCCAGAATCTCTGTGAGAAAGGGGCTATGGATGATGACAGGACGCAAACATGTCATGTAAAGTTCTTTAGTGCGAATGTATACAATGTATCAAAACATGAACTTTGGTTCGGACCTTGTTGCAGACTCTCAGGTGTGAAAACGGCCATAGGGTGCTCCCACACTGGCAGTTTAGTTCGGAACGGGGTGCGGTTCGCATGAAAAATCGCTAATGTGAACGCTGTCATGCGGACCGTGGTGCGCACTGGGGTACCGAACCCGAGACTCCCTGGAGGAGGCGCTCCGAGTTTGGTCGCTCCCGAACCGTGCCGCGGTTCGCGTGAATGTGAACGCAACAGGGACTCGGGTGCGCACGTGTTCAGGAAGTAAAGTATCCTGCGCATGCGTTTTAGCTGATCATGAAGTATTTAGTTAAATAAAACACATGTAAGAGATGATAGTGTTGATGATTTACCTTGGATACGAGCGAGAGCGAGTCTATTCAAAAGAGTCGTTTGCAAGCAGTTGAAAGCCACCTTATACGAGACACACACACACACACACACACACAGTACATCTGCGTTGTTTACTCAGCTGCGCATAATAGCACTGAATTAAAGGAGAACTCCGGTCAAATTTAGTTTTAAACCTGCTTTTAGCCTCTTAACATCCTAGAATGATGTTTATTCAGCCAGCGCACATACCTGTATTTAATTCCTGTTTTCGGTCGAAGTCCACAGTAGTCGATTGTCGAGTTCACGCGCATAGGTTTAGTACCGGGTTTAGTTCCTAGTATCAGGAAATGTTAAGAGGCTAAAAGAAGGTTTAAAACTTGCCCAACTGAAGTCAACAAGGTGCAAATTTTAACAAGAGGAAAACACGGTGTTGGCAACACCGATTTTTGTCATTGTTCTCTGTACTGACAGCACTCCAAATTTACAAAAAAATTAGCTCAATGTTAAAATTGACCGGAGTTCTCCTTTAATAAAAAACACAATATGTTGACCCGCGTTCTGTTTTTTATCATGCGCCTTGCACGTTTGTGATGACGTAAGATGCCCGCAAACGCACCAGGGTTCACGTAGGTCTGGGTTCATCAAGTTGCGTGTGAAACCGGACCTACGCTGCGGGGGAATCGGTAACAAACGCGCCCGAGTTCGGACCGCAGCAAACGAGACCAGTGTGAAAGCACCCATGAAGATTAACTTTATTCACTGTGACAAAGTTAAATGATGTTTCTTTGTCCTGTCGATCGCTGTGGCTGGTTAGGACAGATTTAGGGGTCGTTACAGACACGATACCATTGCAACTAAAAACGGAAAGTATTTTTGTTGTTTTGGCCTGAAAGCGCGCATTTTTTCAAACGGGTTTCAAAGTGCAAGTTTTTGAAAATAATGCTGTTATTATCACAGTGTAAACTACAAAAACGTAAATGTGTATTACCTGTTCAATCTATAGGCGCATAGTGTTTCTTTACAAAGTGACATCGCCCACTACTGGCCTGGCAGCAGAATACAGCGTTTTTAGCCGCTTTCACAGATACGAGTGAACTGGGATCATTTTGACAACATTGTCATCTCAATGCACAAAAGCTAAATTTGCACATTTGTTTTTATTTTTTATTTTAGTGCATTGTTGTCTTCTAAATGTACCTTCAATATTGAAGATATTTTATTGCTCTGCTGTGTTAATGTCACGTTTGATGAGGATGCAGTTTCACACTTGAAAGTGCTGGATCTGAGGATGATCTATTTCCTGTGATTGTTTTTCGTATGCCTGCGTAGAGCAGATGAATGAGTGAAGCTCTTCCCACATGCAGTGCAGTGATACGGTTTCTCTCCAGTGTGGATCCTCTCGTGTGTTTTCAGGTGTTCTGACCGACAGAATCTCTTGTCGCAGTGTGAACACTTGTAAGGTTTCTCTCCAGTGTGAGTCCCCTCGTGCCGTTTCAAACATGCAGTTGTAATAAAACTCTTCCCACACTCAAAGCACACATGAACTTTTTCACCAGTGTGTATTTTCTGATGAACTTTTAAATTCTGCGGATGTGAAAAACTCTTTCCACACAAAGAACATGAATGTGGTTTCTCCTGTGAATGAACTAACATGTGGCTCTTCAGATGTGAAGCCCTCAAAAATGTTTTGCCACACTGATCACATGTGAACGGTTTCTCTCCAGTGTGGATCCTCATGTGAACCTTGAGATTTGGTTTGTGTGTGAAACTCTTTCCACACTGACGGCAAGTGAAACATTTCTTGTCTCTTCTTTTCAGTAAAGAAATACTTTCAGTCTGTGAGTGAGGTTTTTCTTCAGTTTTGACATGATGATGTTTCTCCTCCTCTTCACTCTCCTCATTCTTCAACATCAGGCCTGAAATGAAAAGTAAAAGAGTTGCATTTTAAATAAATCATAAATCAGAGAGAAATGTAAAATGAAAGTAGAGAACAGCTACACAAATAATTTTAACGACAGGATCGTTTTTAGAGCATTGTCACCTGTACGCACAAAGACGCTTACATTTTAGTACATCGTTGTCGTAAACGTACCCTTATATTGAAGAGATTTTATTGCTCAACAATACTACTGTATCAAGTTAAGTGAGGATGCAGTTTCACACTTGAAAGTGCTGGATCTGAAGATGGTCTACTTACAGGGATTGTTTTTTGTATGTCTGCGTAGAGAAGATGCTTGACTGAAGCTCTTCCCACATGCAGTGCAGTGATACGGTTTCTCTCCAGTGTGGATCCTCTCGTGTGTTTTCAGGGATTCTGAATCTTTGAATCTCTTGTTGCAGTGTAAACACTTGTAAGGTTTCTCTCCAGTGTGAATTCTCTGGTGCCGTTTCAAACATGCAGTTGTAATAAATCTCTTCCCACACTCAAAGCACACATGAACTTTTTCACCAGAATGTATTTTCTGATGAACTTGTAAATTCTGCAGACGTGAAAAACTCTTTCCACACAAAGAACATGAATGTGGTTTCTCCTGTGAATGAACTGTCCGGTGGATCTTCAGGTTTGAAGCCCTCAAAAACGTTTTACTACATCGATCACATTTATGCAGTTTCTCTCCAGTGTGGACGATCATGTGTGACTTTAGGTTTCCTTTATGTGTGAAACTCTTCCCGCACTGATCACATGAGAACGGATTCTCTCCAGTGTGGATCCTCATGTGTACCTTGAGACTCTGTTTGTATGTGAAACTCTTTCCACACTGAGTGCAAGTGAAACATTTCTTGTCTTTTCTTTTCAGTAAAGAAATACTTTCAGTCTGTGAGCGAGTTTTAGCTCCAGTTTTGACAGGATGATGTTTCTCCTCCTCTTCACTCTCCTCATCCTCCAGCATCACATCTGAAACAAAAGTAAATTGTAGGGCTGTCAAGCAGTTACATTTTTTAATATAATTATTTGAAAATCAAATTTGGCTTAGAAATTACATCCAAAAGATCATTTAAAGTCATTATTGTGTTGGATTTGTCAGCATGCATAATTCAGCACTGAACAAAAACTCAGTTTTGAGCTGTGAATAGTGTAGTATTCACACCCAGAGTAATTGCCACAAGAAAGTAAATACTCAGTAAGACAAGAAATAGATGCAAAAGTGCCAGTGTTATTTTGTTATCAATATTAAATTGCATAATATTTGCAAAGTCTATGAATCGCCACGTTTTGGGTGATACAAAAAGCCTAATATTTTAATTAAATTTTATATTTTGCTTGTGAATAGGTTGACAACGCTACAACGGTATTAGCCGAATAATTACGTTGCAGCGTTGCTAATGCTAATCATTACTAGACCTATCTCTCTTTACCTGTTGCCACTTGTGTTTGTCCTCTTGAATATAAATCTGTAAGCTTGGCACATTTGGCAGCATCCTCTTCCAACGCCTTTCTTTTTTTCAACCTGGCTTTTTCAGCCCCTCCTGGCCTCTTCCTCCCATCCATCCTCCCTGACGCGTACCGTTACGGTATGACACGCTGCGGTGTCAGAATGCGGAACTTGTGTAGCCTAATGTAACTAACGTGACAAATGTGAACAAAAAAAATAAAAATCCTCGACCGTCCCAAAAGTGAAGCGGCCCACCAGGAATTCTCCCGATTACCCACCCCGGGCATGAGCATCTGGAGCGAGTGATTTCAATGTTAAGTCAATGCAAAGACACACTGACGTGTCTGGAGGTCCTGCGGCGCGATAGACGCGTTTAGCGCGGCATGATTGACTGATTTCGCCTCAATCAAGCGTCCAGTTCATAGAATTGAGCATCACGTGAACTAACCCCTTAAGAGCGAACGATAGGAAGAAACATTAATGGCGAAAATGGGTGAGACGTGAGTGAAGATTTGGGAAAATAAATACAGTGGAATAACTAATGGAGTATTGTTAAATTCTTAGAAAATTGGGTGACCAGATTGCAAAGCAGAATACAAAGCTTAAATGTATGGGCTCACGTACTTTTCTCATTCAACAGAAATCCAAATGTTTCCATGACTGCGATTTTCAAATTTGCGATTTTCCATGCAACATTTTATTGAGCTTCACTGAAGGAGGAGGAGCTTTGATGGAGGAGGAGCTTCACTGAAGGAGGAGCTTTGATGAAGGAGGAGGAGGAGCTTCACTGAAGGAGGAGCTTTGATGAAGGAGGAGGAGCTTCACTGAAGAAGGTGAAGCAAATCTGACAAAATCAAGAAAAAATCACTTACTGAGTTTTTATTCTAATTCACACATTTTAAGTATTAAATGTAAATCTATCTAAAGTAAAATAACTTTTACGTAAATTAATTGCAAAGTGTTTTATACTTATTCATATTTTTACTTCTAAGAATTTCATCCACATACTTTATATACATTTATCTTACCTCTCATTAACATATAGGCAAATATATATGAAAAAAACAGAGTACAACAATTAACAGATATTGTAAAAATAAAAAGACAAAATAAACATAGAAAATTAAATATACAAATTTGCAAGAAACAAATAACCCACCAGTTGATTTTGACTAAACTACTTGTTTTTATATGGAGCATGGTTTTTCACAGATTCATTAAATGCTGTTATGAAACTGATCATACTGATCAACTGATCAGATGTCACAATAGCTGATCGTGTCGTTTGCTTAAATCTGTTGACAATAAAATGAGCTTAATGTGTGAATTTACAGATCTGAAGACATCAGCATAATGAATGAGGAGAAAACAGGATCTATTGACATGAAATAAAGAGGCTTTTCAGCTGCTCTGATAATAGTGATGAGCCATCGACTATCAATACTCATTCAACAAGCCATTCAGAATCAGCAGATCATCTCACTTTATTATTAGTATTTGCTGCTAGAAACAGATTGTTTGAGTCAGAATATCTGCTGAAAGCCTATAAAAGTGCTCTAATATTACTATTATTTCTCAAACGATGGTTCGATTGCCTAATAACTGCATTCATAACAAAAAAAGTATACAGTTCAGTAACATCTTACCGATGTATGTGATGAGAAAATAGGCAAATCATAAAATCGTTTTAGTTAGCAGACAAACAAAAAGCGCCGAACCCAAAGAAAACATTTTATAAATGACCATTTAAATGTTGCTTTAACTGTCTTACGACATATCGTGATTTATTTACCTCACAGAAGACTCCAGTCCACACTGACTGAACGAGGAGCGCGCGGTCGTCATGACATCATCACCACGCGACGAGATAAATTAAATTTTTTTTGCTTCCACAACACAAACAAACAAGGTACATAATCAAACCTCTGAATATAACAGCAATTGTTCAGCCTTAGGTTGAGCATATTTACTTACAAAACAGAAAAATCACAATAAAACAAACACAAATAATTAAATAAACCAAATAAATTTAATAATATGTATATTTATATGTATCCAAAAGAGAAATCAATTTAAGGGCTTTCTGGTTTTTAACCAATTGTAAAGATTTGCACAAGAGTTTAACCTCATTCATCTACTGATTTAAGTTGGGTTTAGTTTTACCAAACCCAATGAACTTCACAGTGAGGGGTGTGAGTTAAACCTCCATAGACCTTTACCAGTTCTGGACAGCTCTCCAAAAGGGTTGCACCACATCACAACAAAAGAAAACAAGCTCTACATATTCAACATTTATTTAACAATAAAACGCATCAAAATTATTCACATCAAAATTAAATTTCAATCTTAAAAAAATCATTGGTAGGATAAATGTAATATAAAATTTTGAAGTTCACCACCTAAGCTTTAGAAGGGAAGGGAAAATACTTCTTTTTTTTTTTAACTGTATTAAAATCTTTAAGCTCATATTCCCATCTAATAGGGTTTGGGTAATAAGCCTGTAAAATAAAATTTCTAATGACTCTATTTGTAAAAACAAATTATCACAAAAATCACAACCTTCTAATGAGAGCTGTCTCAGTTCTGGGGAGACTGGAGCACAAAATGTCTTCTTTAACCATTAATCTAAAAAGGCTAAAATTAGCCCAAATCCCTTTAGATTTCCATTCCTCGAAATATAAAGAGTCTCTGCCAAACTTTATATTTATATATATTATCCCAAACTGGAGTGTTGGGAGGCGTGAAGTTATGTTTGAACACTAGTTTCCAATAGAGCGGCACTTGCTGATGTAAGTTTGACTGGTAACAAGATACACTCAAAGTCACAACATAGCAAAAGTTTATTCCCCCCAGTTTTTTAAAGATTGCACTGGGGACAATAAACCAAAAAGAGTGGCACTTCTGAATGAAGGATTTTACAAGACCAATGATAGATGATCAAAAACGAGACAATTATGGTTTAAAACCGCAAAACAACTATAAAACAACCTTAAAAAAATAAGGGTAAAACAGTTAATGATGAGGACAGACAGTCGTCTCATTCCCTCTGTCATGTGTGAGGTGAAATATATTAGGCATTTATAGAGAAATTTAAACCATGGAAATCCCCAAACACAATGATATTTGATACGGAAGCCCTGAACCGCAACGTAAAAAAAAAAAACAATGCTATAATTTCCAGATTAAAGTTGAAATGTTCCGCGAATAAAGTTGAAATGTTTCGAGATTAAAGTCGAAATGTTTCGAGAATAAAGTCGAAATGTTTCGAGAATAAAGTTGAAATGTTCCGAGAATAAATTTGAAATGTTTCGAGATTAAAGTCGAAATGTTTCGAGAATAAAGTCGAAATGTTCCGAGAATAAATTTGAAATGTTTCGAGATTAAAGTCGAAATGTTTCGAGATTAAAGTCGAAATGTTTCGAGAATAAATTTGAAATGTTTCGAGATTAAAGTCGAAACATGAATTTTAAAGTCGAAACAGATTTTTTTTTTTTACGTTACGGTTCAGGGTTTCCGATAATTTCATGGGTTTAAGATGTGACGAAAATTGTTAAATGATTTATTCTCGATGCAAGAAGAATCAGCACACAATAAAACGGGACAATGTTTTTTTTTATAAAATTATTAATACTTGAAGCAAATAAAAAAACGAAAACAAATTAGACACGTTTCTCTCTTCATAGAGGTTATGCATTGACGTCACTTTCCCGCAGGAACACACTCCCCTTAGCCGGACTGAGTGTCGAAGAGCTTCTGCAGGACTGGATTTAATAGAGGAAACTGTGAAAACAAGAGTGAAACAAACGATTATCAGTTTAAACTAAAGGGAATAAAAGTGAAGGAGGCCAGTTGCAAAGCTTCATATCTTACACACAGTAGACAATATAAGACAGAATATCTTACATCTGCGCTTTCTAACTACACTAAGAATAACTAGTTGTTTTAAAAACAGCAAAGAACAAGTTAAAAAATAATCATAAATGTAACTTAAATGTAAAAGTGTGAACAAACAACAAGTAGTACATATGCAGTTTAAGAAAACTGAACATAAAACGAAACTCATAATAAAGCATAATGATATAATTTATATCAAGAATAAAACGTTTAGATATGCTCCATCTTTGAGTTGATGTGAATCTCACCGTTGAAAGAAACTGCTGGTCTTGAAGATGAACTTTATTCACCGTGACAAACTGAGATGATGTTTCTTCGTCCTTTTGCTCTCTGTGGCTGCCCAGCTGAAACAAACAAACCATCACAGAAGTTCTAATTGGTTTCCACCAAAAATTAGAGAATGTAGACCTGTATGATGCTTCTGATATAAGTCATTTGTAAATTTGTTAGTATGACTTTTCTTATACATCACGTAGCCTACAGTCTGTATAAGTGTATGATTTAAAGTCCCTGTAAAGTCAAAATTAAGTATGTGTTCGGAGTTTGTCACACCACAGGAAAAATGTGTTATTAGTCACCCAGCCAAATTTGAATGATAAAAAAGCTGGCAAGTACATAAAATAAGCGATCAAAATCTTGAAAAAAATGAGCATTAGTCTCTGCTCTCAAACGCTGGGGGCGTGTCCGCTGGCTGCGCTGAAACCACGCCCACTCGCGGGAAAGCTCGCTGCCGTTGCCACACTCAACTGTCACAGCTACAGCCGGAAAGGATGCTCCTAGCAGCTTAATTGGTTTTACAAAGCCATACATGTTCGAGCCTGGACTACCTACTATAATTATAACATAAGCACAAAAGGCAACTTACACTCATTGCACTGCCGATGATGGCACCAGTTGTCGGCACGACGGGAGGATGAACGCCGAGGCGGGAGATAGTCAGTTTGGCCCCATTCACCAGTAACAGCGGATTATCAGTAAATCCCAGTTGTCTCCGACGAAAGTTTATAAAACTATATCCCGTGTAAAATGATCACTACAGAGGCGGGTGTTGGCGGTGATCCTCAGCTCTCCATCAAGGTGGCTCTTCACAAAATTTATCCACCTCTTCTTGATGTGATAGTTTTTCGGAAATTTAAATAAGGACACCGATCTGTTTTGTACGTGATCGCATCCAGGTAGTACGCATTTCCGTGACGAAGGCATAGCAAGCAAAGTGTAGTAACTAATAGTACTAACAGTAACTCGCGATTGAGCGGCGAACTGATGTGAATGTGTTTTATTTATATTGTTAGGGGAGGGGCCAGCGTCAGGGGCTCCAGTGCGTCATCAAGTAGGGGCGTGTCCAGGAGCTCAGGGGCCCCGCCCAAAAAATCCGGAACACAGCAATGGTGAAAAACACTTTAATGGTCTAACTCCACAGTTCAGCACTTCACAGTTCACAGTCTTTGTAATATGTTTTAGCAATACATTTCTAATGTACATTTATAATGTCTTTAGATTTTTTTTTTTTTAGAATTGCCTTTACAGGGACTTTAACTTTTTCCGATGGTCTAGTGTAAAAAAAAAAAAGAAAAATTGCAATATCGATTCACAATACTTGTAGAATCGCAAATCTAAAAATAAAAAATAAATAAATAAAAATTGCAATACATATTGTATCGGCACCCAAGGATCGTGATAATATCAAATCGGGAGATAGGTGTATCGTTCCAGCCCTACTGTTTATGATTCCAACTAGTCATGCAGTTTCTCTCCAGTGTGGATCTTCACGTGATTCTTAAGGTGTCCTTGTTGTGCAAAACTCTTCCCACACTGATCACATGTGAAGGGTCTCTCTCCAGTGTGGATCCTCATGTGAACCGTGAAATGATGTTTGTGTGCGAAACTATTCCCACACTGATCACATGTGAACGGTTTCTCTCCAGTGTGGATCCTCATGTGAACCGTGAAATTATGTTTGCGTGTGAAACACTTTCCACACTGAACACATGTGAACAGATCCTTTCTAGTGTGGATCCTCATGTGAACCGTGAAATTATGTCTGCGTGTGAAACTCTTCCCACACTGATCACATGTGAACGGTTTCTCTCCAGTGTGGATCCTCATGTGAACCTTGAGACTCTGTTTGTGTGTGAAACTCTTTCCACACTGAGTGCAAGTGAAACATTTCTTGTCTCTTTTCAGTAAAGGAATACTCTCAGTCTGTGGGCAAGTTTCTTCTTCTGTTTTGACATGATATTTCTCCTCCTCTTCACTCTCCTCATTTTTCAGTATCACATCTGAAACGAAAGATTAAAAAATTACACTTTAATTAAACAAACCATCAACAGCTACACAAAATTATGATCATTTGATGCATTTTTTATTTTTTTTTGCATTGATCTTCTATTTATATTACTTTTAAAATGAAAATCCCATGTCTCTGTATTGAGAACTATTAAATATTAGATCAACTCCACAATTATCTAACATAATATTACCATTAAAAAGCTATACAATAATGCTACAGCTCTGACAGTCTCTCAGATGGATATTACATTTATTTTACTAAACTTAAATGTTGAAGTTAGCTAGGAAAGATGGTGCAGGTGTGCTTAGCTGGGCATCTGCTCCTTGACCTGTTTATTTGGTTTTTATTCCCTTTTGTTCTCTCAGAATATTTTTTTCTTTGATTCTTTATGACCGTCAAATGCTTTTGAATAAAGGGTCTGATGATAAGGGTCTGAATCTGTTGATGTTTCAAACATTCATGCATAGAAGGGGAATATAAAGGGAAAATAAAATTGGACCCAAGATAGAACCCTGAGGAACCCCACACACAAGAGGGGCAACAGTAGAAGAACAATCCCCTAAACTTGACTGAAAAAGTCCTATCTTTCAAATAGGAAGAGAACCATTTCAGGGCTAATTTATCATTTAGACTCTAGAATACTTTGGTTCATGGTCGACTCACTCTGGTCTAGTCTGTCCAAAGGACATTGTTCTAGGAGTCTTGTGGTTGGTTCAGATGCAACTTTGCAAACCAAAGCTGTGCTTCTTTTTAGAGAGAAGAGGCTTTCTCCTGGCAACCCTCCCAAAGAAGCCATACTTAAGTTTTTTTTCATTATACTGTCATGAACTTTAAAGGGATAGTTCACCCAAAAATGAAAATTCTGTCATCATTTACTCTACCTCAAGTTGTTCCAAACCTGTATGACTTACTTTCTTCTGCTGAACACAAAAGAAGATATTTTAAAGAAGGTTGGTAATTAAACAGTTGCTGGTCCCCATTGACATCCATAGTATTCATGACATCCACACTTCTTTTGTGTTCAGCAGAAGAAAGAAAGTCATACAGGTTTGGAACAACTTGAGGGTGAGTATATGATGACAGAATTTTCATTTTTGGGTGAACTATCCCTTTAACATGCTAACGATGGACTTTAAATTGTTTAGAAATGGTCTTGTAACCCTTCCTAGATTGATGGGCACACACAATTGCTTCTCTAAGGTCACTGACTAATTGCTGATGTCTTTAGTCTTTGGCATTGTTTTAACACAAACCTGAAGGCTCCCGACAAGCAAACTACCAAAAAATTTATTTGGTCACGCTGGCTGATGATCAATTAATCAAAAGCATTTGATTAGCAGGGCCTAACTGCTTCTTACCCTCTTATTTCCAATGGAAGCAGTAGGGCTGGGAGAGACAAAAACAATTGATTCACCTAGCTATCGCGATTTTTTTTTTTTTTTTTTTTTTACAATTCTAAAATCGTTTTTATTACAGAATCAATATTAATTCAAATTCAATTGCTTTATTTTTGTCCTTGCTTGTAGATGAGGTTGACAGAACTTAGCCACTTTCGTTCCAACAGAGGATGAAATGTGTCATTATCTTTGAGTGTTGAGTGACTTAAAGGAGAACTTGGTAACTTTTTTAACTTAATAAAACTGTCTAGAATTCATTTGGATGGTTAAACAACCTGTTCTGGTGATATTGGTGACTTTCCCCGCTCCCCCCAGCGTTCCCAGGCGGAAAACCAACCTTGCAACTTGGGGACTACCATCCCGGCAAGATAGAAATTGGAAGTCTCGTGAGAAGCGAGAACGAGAACGAGCGTGAAACACGAATTGCTTTACGGCAATTCGACATAAACACACACGCATGTATGATGTATTAACAGATTACCCACCTCGGTAGACATAGCTCAGAAGCTATGCGACATTTTTATCCGACACGTTTGTAGCTGCAGCTGTGGTAACTAGAGCAGAGCTGGCAACCCGGATGCCGAAACACTACTGACTTCGTGATTGGTAGATAGGTGGAGGGTGGGGCATCAGGCCAAAACACAACATCAACATCAGTTGAGGGCTGCAACTTCACTATTATAATGACAATATCCTGGCCGGACTACTGTTGTCAGTGATATAAGTATTTGACATGAACATGATTTATTAATGTCTAGTGACATATCAGGGCCATTTTATGATTAATTGAAATACATTTCTTACATACAGCTCCTTTAAGCAAAACAAAACGAATGGGCCGCCGATGTACGAGTTTTATGGGCCGTTAAGACAAAAAACAAAACAAAAAAGTATGAGATGTATCGGCCCAAAAAGCACTCCGGGAATCTCCCGGTAGTCCCGATGGCATTAGCCTACATGCCTGGATGTCACACAAAACAAAATCCTACCTGTAGCTTTTCACCATCCACTTATTTAGCTGCTGGCGCATCAATTGACATGCCATCTCCTTTCCCCTCTTTTTCTATTTTTAGCCCCCGACAGCTTTTTTGTGTGATCCATCTTTTTCGACGACAACTCACTTGTTCCTGCTCGCTCAGCGCTCAGGGTGCCCGCGCTCTTCATCTTCTATCATCCCGCCCCCTTCTATGTCAGAATAATGCCACTGGCAACATCGCTGTCTGTATCTGACAGGACAGTTAACATTGTAAGCTAACTTACCTCAGGCTTGCTTTCCGACGCGCGGTTCTTTGTTCTGCAGTGTGTCCAGTTGTCAGACTCACGGTGTAAAAGACTTTAAAAACAATTCTGTATGGGATGATTATAGTCTCAAAAAGATTAACACGTGTAAGCACACTTATCAATGAACTTGATACATGTTGCAGAAATGTTTTATCCATGCCTTTCAACTTGCGTTTGCAAAATTCAAAATTGAATGAATGTGAAGCAATTTGTACAAATAGAGACATTTTTGTGAATACAAATGTTTTCCTTTGTATTAGTGTATCATAGTTTGCGCATGCAACACAGAAGATGTGCATGTGTGGATCAGGTGACACGCGTGCATTCATTGACGTCTTTTCTGAGTCGATCTCATTTGATTCATTTGGATTTTGAGACTTTCTTTTCGCGGTTTTTAAGCATTTCACAACCCACACACAAACAACTACAAATGAATAGGCCTGGTGCTAATTATTAATGTGTGCACAACTATCCATCTATTTGACAAATTCACAAATGTGCGTCGCTACATTTAAACTAATACAATACAACTTGTGTGTGCAAAATCCAAAACCACATGAATGTGCAGCATTTTGTACAAATAGAGACATATTTGTTAATACAAAACCTCGATTTTGTATTAATGTGGGCCAGAATTTGTGCATGCAACAAGTAAGATGTGCATTTGTGGATCAGGTGACACGCGTGCATTCATTGACTCGTTTCTGAGTCGATCCTATTTGATTCATTTGGATTTTGAGACTTTCATTCCGCAGGTTTCGCCTTGCAAGATCCACACACAGCTGTCTGAGAAAACCTGCTACCACTAGATGGCAGTATTCTGCTAAAACAGACAACGGCAGCATAAAGCGTTCTTCACCATTTAAGACGCTTAATGAGAGTGATATTGAAGCACCAAATTTAGTACACAATATAGTCCTACCTTATTAATAAAGCATACTTTATAGAGGCAAACAGATTACATCAGATTATGAACAACACCCATAGAAAACCATTATAAAACGCTTAACGTGCAATCGCGCGTTGCATGTTCAATAAGGTGTAGGCCTATAGGCTACTGAGTTTAAATATCACCGTCTCACTGCATTGACGTTAAGCTTTTTCTTTATAATATGCTCTATGGGAGGAAAACTATAGAGCCTACAGACAAGAGCCTATGAACGCGACGCGCGGCGTTTCATGTTAATGGCATTTCCCTTCCTGTAAAAAAAAAAACAAAAAAAAAATGTTTAGCAGTTGCGTTCATATTATATGCTTATTTTTATCTGACTACACATAATATACATATTATACAAGCTTTGGAATTTGAAAATGTCTGTTTTTAAATGTTAAAGACGATTTTCACAGTACATTTGTTTTCCCTTGACCCTTAAGCCATTGTTATAGGCTAGTCTATAGCACGATTAGTTTTAACTATATGCAACCATTGTATATCGACATGAAATATTAATTGAAAATCAACTGGCCCTACGTGTGTATAGCTGCATATTTGTACATGAGAATGCTTTGACGCGCTAACCACGGCTCATGATGCACAAGGGAACGTCTGCCAATTCCACTGCGTTAAAACATATCATTTGTTTTCATTCAAATTACTTTTAATATTTAAAAACAGACATTTTCAAATTCCAAAGCTCGTAGAAGGTTCCTGTAAGACTGATTTACAAGTAAAATTTGGACAATACTTCCCTTAATTGCTATTTTTAAATCTAAATTGAAAACTTATTTTTATTCCCTGGCATTTTAATTATCTCCTGATGCTGTTTCTGCCTGTTCTGTTTGGTTGTTTCTATGTTTTATTCTATTTGTTTTTACTTTGTTCAGCACTTTCAGCACTTTGGATAGCCCTGCTATGTTTAAATGTGCTTTATAAATAAAATGTACTTAATTACTTTCTTACTTAACTTCATGTACTGTATGTAGCCTGTATTCTGCAGAAAAATACTGTAATTCACTAAAAGGGTTTTTTCATGTTCAAAATGGTTGTAGTATGTTCCTAGTGACTAGACTGGCTTACTACAGGTGAAATTGTCCAAATACCTCCCTTGCCTATTTACAGTAAACAATATTTTTTTTAAACAAAAATTACTGTAATTAACCAAACAGGTTTTTGGTGACTTACTACAGGTGAATAATGCAACATTTCACCTGACTATCACTAGGAACGTATACTACAACCTTTGGAACATGAATAGAAAAACAATTTACAGTAGGCTAATTTGAAAAATCGTACTGTTCAATCGGGATATTGGCTGGACATACACTAGGCTAAGTCAGTCTGCACACTAGGTATTTACCACAACCTTGGAAGTATTCATTTGAATGTATGACTGGACGTTTATATTTTTTGACTGTGAGTGGAATTTGCAGATGGTCCCTTTAGAAAATGCGGCGAATATCAAACCTAAAACTTACTTCACTGAGCTCTCGGACGGTTTCTCTCATACACATGCAAAGTTAAAAGCAACTGCATAATTTCATGTTAAGCTTTTTCTTTTTAACAGGCTCAGGAAGGGAAATGCCATTAACATGAAACGCCGCGCGTCGCGTTCATAGGCTCTTGTCTGTAGGCTCTATAGTTTTCCTCCCATAGAGCATATTATAAAGAAAAAGCTTAACGTCAATGCAGTGAGACGGTGATATTTAAACTCAGTAGCCTATAGGCCTACACCTTATTGAACATGCAACGCGCGATTGCACGTTAAGCGTTTTATAGTGGTTTTCTATGGGTGTTGTTCATAATCTGATGTAATCTGTTTGCCTCTATAAAGTATGCTTTATTAATAAGGTAGGACTATATTGTGTACTAAATTTGGTGCTTCAATATCACTCTCATTAAGCGTCTTAAATGGTGAAGAACGCTTTATTATGCTGCCGTTGTCTGTTTTAGCAGAATACTGCCATCTAGTGGTAGCAGGTTTTCTCAGACAGCTGTGTGTGGATCTTGCAAGGCGAAACCTGCGGAATGAAAGTCTCAAAATCCAAATGAATCAAATAGGATCGACTCAGAAACGAGTCAATGAATGCACGCGTGTCACCTGATCCACAAATGCACATCTTACTTGTTGCATGCACAAATTCTGGCCCACATTAATACAAAATCGAGGTTTTGTATTAACAAATATGTCTCTATTTGTACAAAATGCTGCACATTCATGTGGTTTTGGATTTTGCACACACAAGTTGTATTGTATTAGTTTAAATGTAGCGACGCACATTTGTGAATTTGTCAAATAGATGGATAGTTGTGCACACATTAATAATTAGCACCAGGCCTATTCATTTGTAGTTGTTTGTGTGTGGGTTGTGAAATGCTTAAAAACCGCGAAAAGAAAGTCTCAAAATCCAAATGAATCAAATGAGATCGACTCAGAGGAGACGTCAATGAATGCACGCATGTCACCTGATCCACACATGCACATCTTCTGTGTTGCATGCGCAAACTATGATACACTAATACAAAGGAAAACATTTGTATTCACAAAAATGTCTCTATTTGTACAAATTGCTTCACATTCATTCAATTTTGAATTTTGCACACGCAAGTTGAAAGGCATGGATAAAACATTTCTGCAACATGTATCAAGTTCATTGATAAGTGTGCTTACACGTGTTAATCTTTTTGAGACTATAATCATCCCATAATTCTGCCCTACTCTGACTCGGATTGGCTGTCAGGTTTCGGCATTAGGAATGATGATTGTTTTTTTAAAGTTGCGAAGATTATGGTAACTATTAGGTCTGGGCGATAAAACGATAACGATATGTATCGCGATAGACACGAAATCAATATCAATAAAAAATGCATTCGATAAAACGTTAGATAATTTTTTTTTTTTTTCGTCGGAAGAAACCAGCAAAGCAAGTTTGATTGCATGAACAAAGGCACTCACTCTCTATTAACCTAGCAACGTAGGAAGTGACACGCTAACAGCCAGTCAGTATGGTTGTGCAATATTGTCGTCTCGTGTTGGATTCTTCAGTAACAGAACCGGCGTTGAGTGATAAGTGGAAAATGAGTGCCGCAGCGATTGTTGATAAAACAGGTAGTCAGCTCGCCTGACTTAAAGTCTGACCGTAGTCAGACCAATGTCGTCTGCAGATCATGCAAGACCGTCGTCAGTTTCTCTGTTATTCGCGTGCTGATGCGCTGTTCTAGCGTGTGCGTTTCTCAGCGTGTACATGTGAAGATCACATGCACTAAAAGCCTGTCTACCAGCGCCTGGATACTGGACTAAGGTATCTTTCGAGTCTTATTGTGCTAATACTGTTATATACACACAAGGTTTACATAAACTAGTCGGATATGTCTAAAGTGAAAGCAAACTTGAGAAAATCTGCTTGTCAAATGCGTGTATAATAGACGCGTCGTGCGCAGCTCTTAAAGAGACAGTAGTAATAGTAAACACGCTGCCGCTTGTCCTTAAAGGGATAGTTCACCCAAAAATAAAAATTCTCATTATTTACGCACTCTAATGTTGTTCCAAACCTGTATTCATTTCCTTCTAATATTTTCTAATATTAATATTTTGAAGAATGTGGGTATCCAAACAGTAGCTGGTCCCCATTGACTTCCATAGGAGAAAAATATACTATGGAAGTCACTGGGGTACATCAACTCTGTTTGGTTACCCACATTCTTCCAAATAACTTTTATTTTCAACAGAAAAAAGAAACTTATTCGAGTTTAAAACAACGTGAGAGAGTAAATTCTGAAAATTAGAATTTTTAGGAGAACTATCCCTTTAATGTTAATAAAACAACAAAATGTAAAGAGAAAATCACTCACTGCTCTTGACTGATAACTTTATTAAAAGCTTTAATAAGTATCAATGTATAATTTATACAGTGAAGTCTGTTTTGTTTTATTTTCATATTTGTTCATTTAGTTACTTTCTGCAATGCTACTGTTAAACACACCTACTGTAGCTGAAAACATAAAGCACTGTTTATTTAATTTGTATATTAAGTTGTGTATGTGTAATGTGTATCTTTGATCTTAATATTTAATAACAAAGAAAATACTGAGAACATTTTATCTTCGCCCCTATCTGCCATTCTTTTTTATTTTATATTTTGTTACCTAAGGCTTTGTTTTTAAAATATGGACATTAGTTTGGCTGTAATGCTCAGTCACAAAATAGTAAAACCAACATAAAAAAGAATTGTGATAAAATCGTGAATCGTGATTTTCCTGAAAAAAATCGTAATATTATATTTTTGCCATATCGCCCACCCCTTTATAAAGCATTTCTTACGTATTCTTTAATTTTGCACCTTAATGTTAAGAGATAATTGTTAAGTGTTCATTGTGATTTTAGACTTTTGAGTTTTCCATGGTCGTGTTGACATTTCTGCCTTTATAACTCATGGGATTATAATCAGTGGTAGGTTAAGTTTAAAATAAAAAATCTTTAAATGTAATATATTTGTCTCCTGGACTGGTCCTTATTTTAAATGTCATAAAAAATATCAATAATTATCGATATCGACCGATATGAAACACTTATATCGTAATACAGTTTTCAGCCATATCTCCCAGCCCTAGTAACTATACAGATATAGCGGGTAAATGCTGGCCACGACCACAACCCCCCCACCCCCCAATGAATATTTTCTCATCGGATCTGCACAAATCACATAGGTGACCCATTTTGGTTTTAAAACGGCGAGTTTCGCCGAAAGGTGAGGAGTTTTAATGCCTGATATTGTATCGCCACCGACGTATCGTGATAGTATCGAATCGTAAGAGAGGTGTATCGTCCCAGCCCTGGGAAGCAGTAAGGGTGTACTAAGTTTTTCACTCATGGCTTCTCCATGTTGGCCTAGTTTTTGTTAAATAATGACCTACCTAATTTTAAGACCTGAAAAATCGATATATTTTTTATATACCGATATGTAAAACCATAGATTTCAAAAGGGTGTAACTTCTTTTTCACATGACTGTAGAAAAAGTCTATGTTTTGTCCTACTACATGCACAAAATCTGATGAACTGCTTTATAACCTTAATGTTCTTCAGCCTCACTAATGAAGAATCAGGAATAAACACCAACCTCTTTGTTCTTCAGTGTGTTTCATTCTGCAGTGTTCTGGATCTCTCATGTTCTCACTGTCCTTCAATAAACTCTGTCTTTGCAGATTTCAGCTCTTCCTGATGGTTTGATGCTCGTCTTCACTTGTAGCTGATGGGAATATTCCAGCATTTATTGGTGAATTGCAGCTTCACTGAAGGAGGAGATCTGGCAAAATCAAGAATAAATCAGTTTTTATACTATAGTATTAAAAATATTTAAGTATTTATGTTCATCTATCCATCTAGTAAAGTAACCTTTAAGTAAATAAAAGGCTAAGTATTTTATACATTTTTATTTCTAAGAATATAATCCACATACTTTATTCCTACATTTATCTAAGGGGACAATAAAGTATTTTGTATTGTATTGTATTGTATTGTATTTAAAGGAGAACTCGGCAACTCTAGCGAACTCTAGTCACTTCTTCGCTGATTTTCCCTTTTGTTGTCGCATGTTTTCCCCACGAGCTCCCCCTACAGCTGTGGTGGGGCGTATATTTCACAACACAGTCGTAAAAAACTCACTTGCGGCAGCCTCCTCCCCCTCTCTACCGCTGCTCATGTGCGTTTGTTTTGATCGGAGCAAGCCAACTGTATCGCGTGGAGCTATGTCTACTGAGGTGGGTAATCTGGTAATACATCATAAATGCGTGTGTGTTTATGTCGAATTGCCGTAAAGCAATTTGTGTTTCGCGCTCGTTCTCGTTCTCGCTTTCGCTTCTCACGAGACTTCCAATTTCTATCTTGCCGGGACGGTAGTGAACAAGTTGCAAGGTTGGTTTTCCGCCTGGGAACGCTGGGGGGAGCGGGGAAAGTCACCAATATCACCAGAACAGGTTGTTTAACCATCCAAATGATTTCTATGCTGCGTTCCAGTCCACTTTTAGACACGCACTTGCGAACTTCCCTAAGCACTTCCCCTCGGGGGAATCCCTGCCGCCATTTTGAAGTGCGTTCCACTTCGTGAAGTGGACGAGGGAAGTTTATATGGACAGACCCTCGTTCCCTCGATTTTGACCGAGGGAGCGAGTCTGCTTCAAATGTACACTTCAGGCACCTATATGTCCCACAATGCAACACGATTGTGACGTCACCGCATATCTCGTCTAATCACCACCACACAAACAACTCTATGATATATTAATTATAATTTTTTTTAAATTTAAAACAACCCAAACACACCTATAAACATTTGGATGCTGCATTAAACAAATTCTTAAAGGGAAAAAAATGTAAATAATAAATCAACTCCACAGCTGATTCCAAGTGATCAAGGGCTTAGGACGTTCCAGTTCAGCCCATTGCAGTTTCCGCCAGTAGTGGGCACTCGCAATGACGTACATCCGAGTGAACGAGACGAAGGGAAGTTAGCAAGTGAAGGGCATGACAATTTTGGACTGGAACGCAGCCCTAGACAGTTTTATTAAGTTAAAAAAGCTACCAAGTTCTCCTTTAACCTCTCATTAACATAAATGTTGTAGACAGAAAAGAGGGTACAACAATTAACAGATGCCAAATAAAAATGTATGAATAAATAAAATAAAAAATTTGAAAACAAACTTAGAAAAAAATGTGAACTTAGAAAAAATAATGCAGACTGAATTTAACTTGTTTTGGTTTTATTTGACACACGGTTTATCACAGATTAATTAAATAAATGATGTTATGAAACGTATTTATATCGCCAAAAGTGTAAGCGCGGAAAAATGGAAGTCATAAGAATACAGATCCTATTTATTTTGCGTTTCAGTTTCACAATACATGAATTACACTTACGAATAACAGTAAAATGCTGCAAATATTTTTTTTCCTATCTAATAAAAGTACATGGCGTCTCAAGTCGTGTCCATGTTTTAGTTCAATTCTCATTTCATCCCAAAGTCTGCTTGCCATGGTTCATAATGTTTGAACGAAACAACAACAGCGTAATGAGACCCATTAACCATAGTAACTTGTCCATATGAATCTAAATAACGTTATAGTTCCTAAAACTGCATTCATAACAAAGTAGATTGCTAATTTCTTACCATTTTTGTATATGAAGAGAAACGGGCAAATCATACAACCACCTTTAAAAATAACTATTTTAGTTAGCAGAGACACAAATAGCTCCTGTGAAAACCAGTCGTAAATGTTGCTTTAACAAACGGTCTTACCAACGAACTATCGAGAAATATTTACCTCAGAAGACTCGCTCTGACTGAACTGAAGGAGGAGCGCGCGCTGGTGATGTCGTCATCACCGCGAGACGAGAGCAAAACGCGCGAAATACTGTTTAAAACGGCAGAACATCTGTAGTATAAAACAACATGTAAACCAAAAATAAGGGTAAAATAGTTACTGGTGAAGACAGACTGTCTTATTCCCTCTGTCATGTGTGGCATTTTTCAAGAAATTAAAACATGGAAAGCTCCAACACAATGATTAATATTCCATGGCTTTTAGAAGTAACTACAATTATGAGATGATTTATTCTTGATGTAAGTAGCAGCAGCAGACAATAAAAAGGGCGAATGAATGTTTTTGATACAATTATTTATTGGCTACTTGAAGCAAAAAAAAAAAAAAAAATGAAAACGAATGAATTAATTTCTGTATTTATTGACTAACAAGATAGCAAAGCATCTCAAGAGAATAAAAGTGAAGGTCAGTTGCAAAGCTACATGACAGTATATCTTACATCTGTGTTTTTTAAAGGGGTCATATAATGGTACATGCACTTTTACAAATTGATTGTACTGAAATGTGTGTTGGCAGTGCCTGTACACAACCATCATAAAATGATAAAAATCCATCCAGTGTTTTTTTTTATTTCCTTATATGTTTGACCCTCTCTGAAATCAAGCCGTTTGATTTTGTGACGTCACAAAATCGACGCCCCTCCTACGATTGTTGAGTGCATTTGCTGGAGCAGAATGGCGTCTAAGCGATTGTGGTGTTCTGTTCTTGGGTGCAATAAGGAACACAGCAGTCATTTTGATGTTCCTAAATCCGAACCGCTGAAGATGCAGAGTTTTGTTTTCGAAGGGAATATTCCCAAAACATTGACGCGGGGATTCCCAACGATCAACGTTCATGCTTTCATGTTTGCGTGAATCATTTCACACCAGACAGCTTTCTGCTCCTGAAAAAAGGATCGGTACCAACTATTCGTGTCCCTGCTGCACCTCAAGGAGAACTGAAGTGAGTGTAACGTTTTATTAACCTTTATATTAATATTTATCTTTGCAAATCGCTTGCTGCACTATTCGCGATGAATGCGGCTGTTTACACTCAGGGTACATTACGGCATGTTTTCTATGTAAGACGTTCTCAATATAATTCATAATCCCACGTTTATAATAAATTAGTGTTTTCTTACAATACTAATGAGAATTTTTAATTAAAGTATATTACAAACTTTTAATTTAGACCCTAAAGAATCATATTAGCTTGTACAAAAATGCCATTATATGACCCCTTTAAATACACCAAGTGGAAGAATAATTAGTTCCCTAACCCCTACTTTTTTTTATATAAAAGTGTAAACAAACTACAAGTGAAAGTACAAGAAAACTGGACATGAAATTAAATTCATAATAAAGCATAATGATAAAATGTATATCATGAAGCAAATAGATATATAAGAATACAACTTTTAGATACTGTCCATCTTTGAGGTGATCTGAGTCTCACAGTTAAAGGAACCGTATGTAAGATTGTGGCCAAAACTGGTACTGCACTGCGGTGTAGCATTTTGGCTGTTCATTTACATGACAATGGTGTTTTGGGTGCCTTAAAACGTAAACTTTAGAAAACAGGTTTCAAAGTTCAAGTTCTTGAAAACAATACAGTTAGGCATATCTTATTGTAAACTATAAAAACGTGAATTTGTGAAAACCATGGATTGTAAATATACATGTTTACATTTTTAGTACATCTTTGTCGTGTAAACGTACCCTCATATTGAAGAGATTTTATTGCTCGACAGTACTATTGTCACATTTGGTGCAGATACGGCTTCACACTTGAAAGTGCTGGATCTGTAGATGATCTACTTGCTGTGATTGTTTTTTGTGTGACTGTGTAGAGAAAATGCTTGACTGAAGCTCTTTCCACATGCAGTGCAGTGATACGGTTTCTCTCCAGTGTGGATCCTCTCGTGTTGTTTCAGATGTCCTGACTGATTGAATCTCTTGTCGCAGTGTGAACACTTGTAAGGTTTCTCTCCAGTGTGAATTCTCTGGTGCCGTTTCAAATCTGCCGTTGTTATAAAACACTTCCCACATTCAAAGCACACATGTACTTTTTCACCAGTGTGTATTTTCTGATGAACCTTAAAATTTTGCAGATCATAAAAACTCTTTCCACACAAAGAACATGAATGTGGTTTCTCCTGTGAATGAACTGTCAGGTGTCTCTTTAGGGCTGAAGTCCTCAGAAATGTTTTGCCACATTGATCACATTTATGCAGTTTCTTTCCAGTGTGGATGATCATGTGTGTCTTAAGGGTTCCCTTTTCTACAAAACTCTTCCCGCACTGATCACATGTGAACGGTTTCTCTCCAGTGTGAATCCTCATGTGAACCTTGAAATTCTTTTGGTGTGTGAAACTCTTCCCACACTGATTACATGTGAAAGGTTTCTCACCAGTGTGGATCCTCATGTGAATTTTGAGACTCTTTTGGTGTGCAAAACTCTTCCCACACTGATCACATGTGAACGGTTTCTCTCCAGTGTGAATCCTCATGTGAACCTCGAGACTTTGTTTATATTTAAAACTCTTTCCACACAAAGAACATGAATGTGGTTTCTCCTGTGAATGAACTAACATGTGGCTCGACAGGCCTGTAGCCCTCGAAAATATTCTGCCACATTGATCACAATCGTACGGTTTCTCTCCAGTGTGGATCTTCATGTGTTCCTTAAGGTGCACCTGTTGTGTGAAACTCTTCCCACACTGATCACATGTGAACGGTTTCTCTCCAGTGTGGATCCTCATGTGAACCTTCAGACTCTTTTTGAATGTGAAACTCTTTCCACACTGATGGCAGGTGAAACATTTATTTTCTCTTTTCAGTAAAGAAATACTTTCAGCCTGTGGCCAAGTTTTTTCTTCAGTTTTGACATGATGATATTTCTCCTCCTCTTCGCTCTCCTCATTCTTCAGCATCACGACTGAAATGAAAGCAAAAAGTTACATTTTAAAGTCATGTCACATGTTCTTAACTATTTTCATGAAGTTTTGAGTTGTTTCCAAATGATAGGCTTTTGGGTGGACTTGTCCATGCCTATTTTCTAAATGGCCCAGCTATAGCTATCCAAAGGCCAAAGTTAATTTTTCTTTGATAATTATTGACCAAGAGAGTCCAGAGAATTGTGCCGCAGTGGCTTTATTGAGGTTGAGAGCTAAAATCTAGAGCTAGTTTGCGAAAGTTGCTTTTTGAAATACTCTCCAATATTTAACAAACGATTTGATTGACAGCGGCAGCTCTAAAGGCAAAGTCGCTCAGAATGAAGAGTTCAACCATGCGGTATGAATGTTGTGGGCGTGTGCCAAAAATCGTTTGGTATACAATCCTTTACGTACATGTAAAATGTGACTGGTTTGGTTCCGATTGGGCCAAAAACCTAGGTCTAGTTTGCAAAAGTAGGTTTTCCAAAAAATCACAAATACCCCAAAAATTTAGATTGTATCCAAGGCAACGATATAAAGACACTTGAGCCTACGCCTGACACTTTAGGAGTTTTGACGCTGTAGCGCCCCCGTCAGGCCGATCGGGGTGAGCATTGGTGACGTTATAGACGGTGTGAGTACTACCAGCCCTCAAAGTTTCAAGTCTCTATGACTTACGGTTTGGTCTGACCGATCAGTTTTAGGTGAAAATGCTGATCGTTGGAAATTTTAACAATTACAGTCGGGTTTCAGCGCTACGTAGGGCTGTGCCGGTAAACTTGACAACCACATCACCGTCAAAACACTTTTCTTTTTTTATGTGAATGCTCTTTTACATGAATATTATGACAGGAGTGACGCAGAAAGCTTTGTTTACAAAAGAAATAATAGGTTAGCGATTAAATGTTACAACGCAGCCATGGAAACGTTTGGATCCATGACGAATGAGTTGTGCGTGAGTCCATAATTTAAGCTTTGTCGGCTTTGTATTCTGTTTTGCGATCTGGTCACCCGATTATCAGCGAATTTAACAATATTCCATTAGTTATTCCATTGGACATGGACTCTCTCGTTTCTTTTCTTAGGCCTATTATATTCCCGTTCTTTACGTTCTTTGTTCTTTTAAGTAGAAAAACGCTGTAGGACAGATAGCCTACCTTTTTACTTGCACGTCAAATTCTTTTTAGCACGCTTTGTGCTTGTTATTATACTTGGTAAGGCGCGTGAAGTTTATTTTTAAAGCGTTTCACATGCGTGGGTGATTTTTAGTTTGGCTTTCTCTGGCAGCGCAAAATCAAACATAGCTAAAATGTCTGTGGAACATAAAATTCGCTCTTCAGACCTTTTACAACAAGTAGAAAACCTGAAGATATTAGAAAAGGGATGGTCTTTCTGCTCGTGTCCCACATCCCTGATCCCTCTCAAAGCGCAGAGTGGTAGGTTATATCACGCGTCGTTGCAAATGTTTTTTTAAATATTTAACTTTATTATATTATTTAAGCTCTACCGCCGGTGGTTGGCCCATTACCACCGCAGTAAAAAAAAAAAACACGCGCTACGCCCCTAATAAATCATAAGTGAAAGTAGACAAGAAATTATAATAATTTTCATGCATTTTCATGAACAAAGTACACTGACCTTCCAGTTATTACTTTTAGAAAACATTATCAGCACAAATCCCATGTTTCTTTAGTGAGAACTATTATTATTACTACTATTAGTACATTATTTATTGGTTTAACTATGTTTTTTCCTACTACAAACACTAAAACTGATAAACTGCTTTCTATCCGTATTGTTCCTCATCCTCACTAATGAAGAATCAGGAATAAACACCAACCTCTTTGTTCTTCAGTGTGTTTCATTCTGCAGTGTTCTGGATCTCTCATGTTCTCACTGTCCTTCAATAAACTCTGTCTTTGCAGATTTCAGCTCTTCCTGATGGTTTGATGCTCGTCTTCACGTGTAGCTGATGGGAATATTCCAGCATTTATTGGAGAATTGCAGTGGGAGGAGTTTCACTGAAGGAGGAGGAGCTTACCTGAAGGAGGAGGAGCGTCACCAAAGGAGGAGGAGCTTCACTGACGGAGGAGGAGCAGATCTAACAAAATCAATAAGAAAACTATTACTGAGTTTATGTTCGTCTGCAAAAAAAGATAAAAAAAGGCAAGATTAGGGGCTTTTGCATCAGAGGAATCTTTTCATAGTTCCAAAAACTTTTTGCGGAAGTTCCCCAGATTTTGGCTTGTTCGTGCCGCAGGAACTAGGAACGATTTTAGTTCTAGGAACTCCTTTTGGATGAACTAATTTACTCCTACTTCAGAGTCGGTCTAAACCAGCACTACAGGAACTATCCGTGACGTTAGTGTTCGCTGATTGGCCGAACGCACGCGAAACACCAGCACCCGCCATTTTAACACACAGATTATAGCCTATATATTAACTCCAGAACATGTAAAACAGTGATAGATGAAGCTCTCAACCTTTACACTGAGGAGAAAATCCAATGTGACTCTAAGGGGACCAAGAGAAACATTATAATGTATTTCTGCTGAGCAACACTGGACATCAAAGACACACTAATACTTTTCATATACAATTCACTTTCTTTGTATAACAGTTTCGCAATTTCAATCATCATACAATAACCAGCCACAAACCCACCAAAATGTATATCAGATTCACAGCAGTGTGGAGAATAGAAGTGTTTGTTATGATTATTAATATTGATTAGATAATCATCAAGTAGGGGGATTATCGTTATATTGAGATATTACAATATAAAAATGTGACAATACGTAGCGTTGATGTAAACGAGATGATTTGTAAAATAGAATTAGTTTTATTCAAGGCTCAGCTTACTGTATAAGGTATATTTCAACTAAAAATGTAAATCATGCCATGTACTCACCCTCATGTCGTTTCAAACTTCCAAAAACAAATAAAAAAAATAATGTATGAAACCTTAAGGATTTCTGTCCCTCCATTTAAAGTCCATTCCTCTAAAACTTGTATAATGTTGAATATAATGTATAATAATGGAATGGGGTGATATGTGTGTATCCTGATAATAATATAAAATAACAATAATATTATTTTAATAAAAAGTAATTAAAAAAAACTCTTTATTTTGGCTTAAAATAAGTATTGTGAGTTCTGTATCACATTTTGTATCGAATCGTGACACAAGTGTATTGTTACAACCCTATCATCAAGTGTTCGAAAATAAAAACAAATAAAGTGTAAGAGTATACATACAATATATGTGCCTTTGTGTAGACTAAAGATGGCAATCTTTAAACATGACTGTTTGGATCATTTGTTAATTTCAACATTTACTACTACATTACATTTTAAAGATTTATCAATTAGCCTAACATTAATGAATGGACTATGAAACATGAAGGATCAAGGTATAATTAATATTTAAAAAGTACAGTACATTTTCATGGTTCAGTATACTGTTTGGCAATTTTTGTAATAAAGTTTAGCAATATTTTATGCGTCATGTTTGTTTTCATTCAGTGTGCATTTTGGAAACTATTTAAAAATCCAATATAGGTCGACCTCTAATAAACGCTGTTATGAAGCTTACAATATCCTGCAGATGTCACAACACCGAATTGTGTCGTTTGCTCAAATCTGTTGACAATAAAATGAGCTTAATGTGTGAATTTACAGATCTGAAGACATCAGCATAATGAATGAGAAACAGGATCTATTGAGATGAAATAAAGAGGCTTTTCAGCTGCTCTGATAATAGTGATGAGCCATAGACTATCAATTCTCATTCAACAATATAGAGAATACAATAATGATACAGAAAATATATAACACCAGTATAACACAATATAAATGTAAATATAAAGACAGCAACTTATGACATTATCAACCCTTGTAATTTGTCCATTGAATCCGATTCCCTAATAACTTCATAACAACAAAGTAGTTCGCTAACATCTTACCGTTTTGTATGGGAAAAGAAACAGACACACGATGAAAACCTTTCTGAAAAGACCCCGTAAAATGTTCAGTAAACCGTGTAAACTTTATAGTGCAGTTACGGGATTTAACGTGTGAACTGTTTACCTCAAAAGACTCAGGAGACGCGCGACGGTGAGAGTGGTGACGTCATCACCGCGAGACGAAATAAATGATAGATTATCAAAAACTAATTTTTAAGCATAACTTTTCTCCACTCAACTCTGTGATTTGGAACCAAAAATATGCATATTACGACGTTTAAAAATAAATACTTATTTTACAGAAACTGGTACAATAACGGTATAATTTTGGTCAGATAGTTATTTAAGAATAATGAACATCTCTTTACTGTGAATTCCTTAATCATTATAGGATCGCTGTAACTACTAAAGAGTTTGCTGTAGTATTTAATGCCATTCACAGTGGCCTTATTCAACTTTTATCAGGCATGATTTTAAAAGTCTCTTCTGCTCACAAAGGCTGCATTAAAAGAAAAAACAGTAATGTTGTGAAATGTTATTACAATTTAAAAAAAAAAAAATATATATATATATAGTAAAGTATAATTTGTTCCTGTGACCAAAGCTGAATTTGAGCATCATTACTCCAGTCTTCAGTGTCACATGATCCTTCAGAAATCATTCTAATATGATGATTTGATGCTCAAAAAAACAAAACATGGCCCACACCGGACCGAACTCTATCAATTCAGCAGCTCGCCGCGTCGTTCAAGGAGGGCTCCAGTGTGCCCCACCGGACGTTTCAGAGGGTCTTGGGCCTTATGGCTTCGGCATCTTCAGTACTCCAACTAGACCTACTGCGTATGCGACCTCTTCAGCTGTGGCTATCACCTCAAGTACCACCCCATGCGTGGCGCTCGGGCCGCGTAAACATCAGGGTGGACCAGTGCTGTATCAGAGCCCTGGACCCCTGGAAAGACACCAGCTGGTACCAGCAGAGTGAGAGCATGGGTCTGGTTTCAGAAATGAGGGTTATCTCAACAGACGCTTCCAACTTCGGTTGGGGAGCCCTGTGCGAGGGCAGGCCTGCCTCTGACCTCTGGTCGAGCTCGGAGAAACGCCAAGACATCAACTGCCTCGAGATGAGAGCAGGTTTTCCAGCCCTAAAAAAACATCTCCCATATCTGGCGGGACACCATGTCTTGGTCTGTACGAACAACATGTCGGTGGTCTCCTACATAAATTGCCAGGGCGGCCTCAGGTCTCCCATAGCCACACAGATACTGTTATGGGCTCAGGCCAGCCTGCACTCACTCAGGGCAGCTCACGTGCCGGGCACGATGAACCTAGGGGCAGACATGCTATCTCAGGGCAACGTTCCCCCAGAGGAATGGTCGCTCCACTCCCGGACGGTTCACTTGTTGTGGAAAGTCTTAGGCAAGGCAGAGGTCGATCTCTTCGCCTCAGAAGACAACTGTCATTGTCCTATCTTCTTTTCAAAGAGCAGGGTTGCGCTGGCCCACAAATGGCCCAGCCTTCCCCTTTATGCGTTCCCCCCAGTCTCGATGCTCCCCCAGGCCATCGAACGGATCAGGAACGCTAAACGAGCAGTCCTTCTTGTGGCCCCCCTCTGGCGAACCCAGATTTGGTTCCCAGAGATGATGTCTACGACAGCTCTGTGGCCGATTCCGCATTTGCAAGATTTTAGAACCTAGAGCAGTGGTTCTCAAACTTTTTTGGTCGCGCCCCCCTTTAAACCTTTAAAAAAAATCTGACGCCCCCCCCCTCCCAAAAAAATGTAATAATATATATATATGCGGAATAATAAACCAGAACTTTAACTTTTAATTTATAATTAAAAGTTAATATATAGCAGCTTTGGAGAGTGCCTCACGAGCTCAGCTTCTGGTTGGTCTTCTCACCAGAGCGCGCACAACAGCGGAGTGCCGCGTTCACTATAGCAGCTCGTGATTCGGTCCGCTGAAGAGGTTTTTTTCTTTGGCGAGCAACTTCTATGTTGTGCTTGTTCCAACGGTCTGAAGAAGAACAATTCATTGCCGTTCGTTGCCGCTTTATAAAAGAAGAGCGCTATCACTACCGCTTTCACGCACTTGAACGTCGTAGTAATGTAACGGCTGTATTTTTATTTATTTATTTATTGCTGATCTCCCGCGCCCCCCCTGCAGTAACCTTGCGCCCCCCCTGGGGGGTGCGCCCCACACTTTGAGAACCACTGACCTAGAGGTTCCCGCTCTGCAGGCAGGAGTTCTCTCTATCTGAGATCCTGGCTCTTCGGACCCAGGCCCGTGTATGACTCAGACGCATCCTGCAGTGGCTTCGCACTTTCTATGTGTGTATGATATTCTAGGTCCCTGGCTCTGTCGACCGAGGCCTATGTATGACCCTTGTGCCATACTGAACTTGTGATTGATAAGACATCTCTTCATTTACTGCTACAAACTGATAACGGTCAGATAAGTATGATTTAAACCATGATAATGCAATTCCACTAATGCCAACATAATTTGAGTCTATTTAAAAGAACGTTGTGGTCGATTGTGTCAAATGCAGCACTTAGATCGAGTAACACTAATAGAGAGACACAACCACGATCGGATGATAAGAGCAAATCATTTGTGACTCTAATGAGAGCTGTCTCAGTACTATGGTACGGTCTAAATCCTGACTGAAAATCCTCGCAGATATCATTTCTTTCTAAAAATGAACATAGTTGTGAAGATACTGCCTTTTCTAGTATCTTCGACAGAAAAGGTAGATTCGAGATCGGCCTGTAATTGACCTTTCGCCGGCCCCTCCCCCAAAACGGCCATTGTCCAATCACACATCATAGCAACTGTTACTATGTGAGCAGGTCCGACAAACATTAGCAAGATGGTGAAGCGTGTGCCCATGGCGTTTGTAAATCGGACACTACAAACCCAGAGAGATTGTCTGGAGGAGTTGTGTTCTTTCCATTCCCAAAGCCGAAAACACAACGTGAGCGGTGCCTATGGATAAAACAGTGTGGACGGCCCCAATCCCAGTTAAATGTGTCGAACATTACGAGGCATAAATACGTCTGCTGGCTGTGGTATCGATGGCTAAGTTACTTAAAGTTTTTTTTGTTTTGTTTTTCTGATCTGAAAAACTCCTATCTGTAACTCAAAAAACATAATATTGTCTGAACCGCGAGTTTTATGACCCGTTGCCCCACTAATAAATATTATGGTCTCAACCGCGATTTTTGTGATCTGTTGTCCCCCTAATAAATATTATGGTAAGTGCATTATGAAAGACAATCAATGAAAGTTATTTAGATGCAAATTAAGGCTATGTCTGGTTAAACAGTTATTGTGTGATTTCGTTTATTGTGCTTTGTCAACTTGAAGCATGAATTTGAGAAAGAAAATCATTTTTGGAAGAAAATGCACCACATACTTTTGTCAATGACATAAGTTATAGCTAAAAGATTGTAAAAGCTTTCAGTTCACCCTGCCTAATTGTAGTTGAAAAGTCAAATTAAGCTTGATTAATGATATACTGTGACTGATCAAATAAACTACAGCATCTGGAATATAACTCCCATGTGTTTTGCAGCATTTAAAATTTTAGTCGTGTTATGCGAAAAAACACACATAAGAAATTATTGCTGACAGCACTTTTATTTTCAGAGACATTTTTTTCTTTCACACAAAAACACTACAGTAAGTGTCTTACAATGCTTTTAAACACTTGTTTCCTTGTTCTTTTTCATAATCACAAATGATGTGTATGAACACCGGTAACGTTAAGCATTAGCCTCGATAGAGACGTAGATAGTAGTCGTGTCTCCTTCATTGCGTATTTTTATATTATAATATATCCCTCCACTGCATACTGTAACCCTTTTTGCCTCGATCTGGAGGATATCGTGGAGGTATTGCTCCAAAAAAGGTCAATGACACGCACGGGTATACCTCTTTCCGTCATGGCAATCTGTCGCGCTGGTCGTGTTTGACCATTTGTTTGTCGGACGTAGCAACAGTAACTAGGGGGGGCGGGGCTCGGCGAAAGGTCAATTGACTAATTCTGTAGGATCAGATTGCGTATTTTTTAAAAGCGGTTTAATCTTAGCCAGCTTTAAAGTTTTTGGTACGTATCCTAATGACAAAGATGAATTAATGATATTAAGAAGACGATCTATGACCTCTGGAAGCATCTCTTTCAGTAGCTTAGTCGGTATAGGGTCTAACATACGTTATTGATTTAGATGATTTAACGAGTTTAGTAAATTCTTCCTCTCCTTTAGCAAAGAATGAATCAAATTTTTCCTCCGGGAGAATACAATGCACTGCCTGATGCGATACTGTAGTAGACGGTTGAATAGTTATAATTTTCTCCCTGATATTATCAGTCTTATAAGTAGAGAAGTTCATAAAGTCATTACTGCTGTGTTGCTTGGAAACTTCTGGGGTTGAAGCTTTATTTTTCATTAATTTAGTCACTGTTTCAAATAAATACCTAGGATTATGTTTATTTTCTTCTAATAGGGTTGAAAAATAAGCAGATCTAGCAGCTTTTAAAGCCTCTCTGTATGCAATCGAGCTCTCTTTCCCTGAAATGCGAAATACCTCTAGTTTTGTTTTCTTCCAATTGCGCTCCATTTTTCTGTCTGTTCTCTTAAGGGCCTGAGTGTGCTCTTTGTACCACGGTGTCGGACTATTTTCTTGAATCTTCTTTAAAGGGACACTCCACCCATTTGCATTAAGCTTTGCATTGTTAGAAACCCAGTCATACTATTGAATGGTCGTGCAACACTCTCTCATTTTCCCTAAAATTATTCAATAAATAAATAAATTAATAAATATGCCGTGAGTTTACCCCCCCCCCAATGGTAGACCCAAAGTTACGCTCTTGTTCATCACAATAAATTATTTTAATAATCACAGATTATTGAAATAAAAGCCATTATAAAACTTACCTATATCTTGCAGATGTCACAACAGCTGATCGTGTCGTTTGCTCAAATCTGTTGACAATAAAATGAGCTTAATGTGTGAATTTACAGATCTGAAGACATCAGCATAATGAATGAGGAGAAAACAGGATCTATACATAGTTCCCACATGACGTCACAACATACGGGCATTTGCCGACCCGGCGCCATTTCTGAGGGCAGAACACAACATTCTTAAAAACATTCTGTAAAACTCATAGACAGTATGGTAAAACATTGTAAACACAGCAGCTTTTGCCCTCAAAGATGGCGTCTCCGGGGAGGTCACGTGACATTAATTGGCCTGTGGGAACTATGTATTGACATGAAATAAAGAGGCTTTTCAGCTGCTCTGATAATAGTGATGAGCCATAGACTATCAATACTCATTCAACAAGAATATAGAGAATACAAGAATGATACAGTAAAATATAACAACAGTAATATAAATGTAAATATAAAGACACCCGCTGATGACATTATCAACCCTTGTAATTTGTCGATATGAATCCGATACCCTAATAACTTCATAACAACAAAGTAGTTCGCTAACATCTTACCGTTTTGTATGGGAAAAGAAACAGACACAAGATGAAAAGCTTTCTGAAAATACCCCGTAATATGTTGTGTAAACTTTATAGTGCAGTTACGAGATTCAACGTGTGAACTGTTTACCTCAAAAGACTCAGGAGACACGCGACGGCGAAAGTTTTGACGTCATCAACGCGAGACGAATTTGCATACTATCGGTCCTAATAGTATGCAAAACTAGAATTAGTACGTCCCAAATCGTAGCATGTTGAAAAGAGTATTCCAAAGATACCCGGATGGTCTACTATTTCCGGTTAGAATTCGAAGTGCAGATCAATGCACACTCTAACGGCTAATATTGCCCACAACCCATTGCGTGCGGGAGGGAGGAGCTTTGCGGTGATGATGGTGATGTAAACCTGGCAGTCGGATGCAGCAACGGAGATGCACCCTCAGTTTTTAAGTGTAAGAATTCAAATGTTTAACCCTAATTAAAGTTATATTTTATTGTCGCGTAATATTAATGGGTTTATGTTGTGCCAAAAAAGTACCGTGTTTATCTTGTAGGGTCCGATGCAGATACTGAGCGCCTCATTGCAGGCTACAAAACAATAAATAAAAAGGCTCTAGTACAGTGTCATGCAAGTGTCTTTTTTATGTATTTATTTTGATGCTTCTGTCTGACTTATTTGTAGTAATACTGTGGCTGTACAAATATTAACTTTTGTCAGTCCAACCAAAAAAACATGGTTACTACACTTTTACTACATTTACATTTACATTTATTCATTTAGCTGACGCTTTTATCCAAAGCGACATACAATTGCTATATATGTCAGAGGTCGCACGCCTCTGGAGCAACTAGGGGTTAAGTGTCTTGCTCAGGGACACATTGGTGTCTCACAGTGGATTCGAACCCGGGTCTCTCACACCAAAGGCATGTGTCTTATCCACTGCGCCACACCACCCCCTACTATAGTAAAAGCATGGTTCATTTTCATCGGGGTATTTTTAAGTATTATACATAAGTATAATATACATTAAACAATAGTTACACTTTAAACTTTAAATATTTTAACTCAGAAAATAAGTAGCTTTCGTTACACACATTTGCACATGAACGTCAGAACCAGCCGCCTCACAAACGACCTGCGTTTGGTTGATCTACGACCACGCCCTGCTTCACTCCTCAATTTGGTAAAACACATTGTAAATGTATTGGGGAAAAAAAGATGGGAATATTAAATAAAATTATATTGGACATATAAGAATGAATGAAATGTAAAATGTTTTGTTAACAGTCGAGGTGTGCGTAACTAGGCAACCACGTTCAAGTTCACGTTGCATGACGTCATCGAAGTATGTCCCAGAACGTGCATACTCTTTTTCCTACACACTCAAAAGTATGTACTTTTTCCTCACAAAAAAAGTACATACTTTTAGGTCGTAGTATAAGTAGGCGAACTGGGACTCAGCAATAGATTATCAAATACTAATTTTTAAGCATGACATTTCTCCACTCAACTCTATTATTTGGAACAAAAAAAAATATATTACGTTTAAAAATAAATATTTACTTTACAGAAACTGGTACAATAACGGTATCATTTTGGTCAGACAGTTATTTAAGAATAATGAACATCTCTTTACTGTGAATTCCTTAATCATTATAAGATCCCTGTAACTACTAAAGAGTTTGCAGTAGTATTTGATGCCATTCCCAGTAGCAACTTTTATCAGGCATGTTTTTTAAAAGTATATTCTGCTCGCCAAGGCTGCATTTAAAAAACAGAAATATTGTGAAATTTTATTACAATAAAAAAAAAATCTATGTTATTTTATAGTAAAGTCTTATTTGTTCCTGTGACCAAAGCTGAATTTTAGCATCATTACTCCAGTCTTCAGTGTCACATGATCCTTCAGAAATCATTCAAATATGATGATTTGATGCTCAATTTTCTTTTTCTTTTTTGATTAATAGAAAGTTCAAAAGAACAGAAATATAAATCTTTTGTAATATTAATCACTACCGTTCAAAAGTTTGGGATCAGTAAGAAATTTTATTTATTTTTTGGCGGGGGAAAGAAATAAAATAAATCAATAATTTTATTCAAGGATGAATTAAATTGATCAAAAGTTACAGTAAAGACATTTCTAATATTACAAAAGATTCTGTTTCTAATAAATGCTGTTCTTTCTATTTAGATATCTAAAATGGGATCATCAACATGTGAAAAACTACTCAAACCCAAAATCGTATCAATTTATTTAGAGTTTATTTCTGTAACTTATCCAACCATACACGAAACAGATCAGACATCCAAGAAATGCATGCTTACTCAAAATGACATTGCACTAAATGTTAACATGTTATTTCCCCTTTACACTGTTCATTACGGTATAAGGTGCTTCTACACTGTTGTATACGGTACAGTGTGTTGGTGAGCGCGGAGATATGAAGTGTTGGTTGTTGTGTGATACTTTGCCGTGCACGGAATAAAGTTGGAAGAGTTAAAAACGTCGTGTTTATTTTGAGTAACATGGTAGCAGAGGATGGTTAAAGGATGGCAGCTAGTTATAAAGTTCCGCCGAAGTTTGATGAAGCCAGGCCATACGAGTGTTGGAAGAATTAATATCTGGACGCGGGTTACCGATCTCGATAAAAAGAAGCAAGCCCTTGCTGTCGCCTTGGGGCTTGAAGGGAGAGCCCGTGAAAAGGCGATGGAAATACCTGCGGAAGATTTGGACAGTGATAACGGCATGGCAACGTTGATGGCAAAGCTGGATGGCGTCTTCCTTAAAGAGGAAAAAGATTGTGCGTATGAAGCCTATTCATATTTTGATGGCATAACAAAGAATAGTTCCGTTTCCATGGAGGACTACATAATTGACTTCGAACAGCGATACAACCGGATGAAAAAGTATAATATGACACTTCCTGATGCTGTACTGGCTTTTAAGCTGTTAGACACGGCTTGTCTCGACGATAAAAGCAGACAGCTAGCATTGACGGCCTGCACCGAGTTGACGTTCTCCTCCATGAAGTCAGCTCTTAAAAGGATTTTCGGGGGGAAAACGACAGGTTCGTCGAACGGAATTCAAGTCAACCAGGACGTGGCATTTTTCAGAGAACAAAGACCACAAGGCAGAGGAAAACGGAGCACAACTTTCCAAAGTGGACAACTAAAGCAGCCATTAACAGGGACGAATCCGCTGGATAAGTTCGGTAAGAGATCCAGATGTGCTATTTGCCAGTGTACATTTCATTGGGCTAAAGACTGTCCCCATAAGAAAACTGAACAAGTAAGAGTAACTGAAGATGCAAATGTAGAGGAATGTAACATTACGTTGTTTACAAAGGCCGCCATCTCAGATGCAGAGATATTTATGACTGAATCATTGGGATCAGCGATTATTGACACTGCTTGTTCCCATACTGTGTGTGGGGAGAAATGGCTGGAAAGCTTTATTGATGATCTCACCCAAGATCAAGTGAAACTGTTGATGCAAACAGAGACTCCCAGTTGCAGACCATTTCGATTTGGAGATGGGAATGTGGTATATTCCACCCTACCAGCTAAAATCAGATTGACAAAATGCCAAATTGAAACTGAAGTTGTCAAGGTTGACATTCCACTTCTGCTAAGTAAAACATCCCTGAAGAAGGCAGGGACCATTTTGAACATGGAAAAGGACAGTGCAGTGATGTTCAAACAATCCATTCCTCTTGAATTTACTAGTTCTGAACATTACTGTGTCGATATCAGAGACAAAGAAAACAAAAAAGGTCAAACTGAAGAGGAAGTCCTAACTGTGACAGAAAATATGTCTCCAGATGAGAAACGCAAAATTCTTCTGAAGCTCCACAAACAGTTTGGTCACGCTTCTGCAGACAGGCTACAGAGACTCATTCACAGTTCGGGAAACAACGACAAAGAATGCTTCACTATTTTACAACAAATAGTATCCGACTGTGAAATATGCCAGAAGTACAAAAAGACAAAGCCAAAGCCTGCTGTGGGGCTGCCCTTAGCTTCGGGAATATAATGAGACAGTGGTGGTGGATCTGCACGAGTTGGAGCTAGGTGTGTGGTATCTTCACATTATCGACCACTTCACACGTTTCAGCGCTGGAAACATTGTTAAAACAAAAAAGTCATCTGAAATTGTCAACTCCTTTATTCACACTTGGATAAGTGTCCATGGCGCCCCCCAGAGGCTATACAGTGACAATGGTGGAGAATTCAACAATGAAGAGATCAGAGACATGGCTGAAAACTTTTAACATTGAGACGAGAACAACAGCAGGATGCAGTCCCTGGAGCAACAGACTACTTGAGAGACATAATCAAACGCTCACTGAAATAATCCAGAAGGTCAAACGAGAAAATGGATGTGACTGGCACACTGAGATGGTCCTCAATGCAGAACATGAAATCCATGGGGAGGAGTCGGATCCAGATCCAACTCCTCCCACCTTACATACCTAAACCTACCAATCTCCACCCCCTGATCCCTAAACCCACCCCTAAACCTACCCATCTCCACCCCTAAACCTACCCATCTCCACCCCTAAACCTACCAATCTCCACCCCTTATACAAGATCCGACTCCTCCCCCCGGATCTTGTGTACTGCATTGAGGTGCTACTGGGCACACTGCCCTTGACTGGACCCTCATGGCTAAGAACAGTATGTTGAATGTTCATGGCTACAGCCCATATCAATTAGTGTTTGGACAGAATCCTAACCTTCCTTCTGTGTTAGCTGACAAACTACCTGCTCTAGAAGGCACCACTATGAGTGCTAAAGTTGGAGAACACATTTCTGCTTTACATGCTTCTAGGAAAGCATTCACTGAAGCAGAGTATTCTGAGCGGATAAGAAGGGCACTACGTAAACAGCTCAGGCCCACAGACGACATGTATGTGACAGGAGACAAGGTCTATTACAAAAGAGCAGACTGTCCTGAGTGGAAGGGACCAGGGGTAGTTATCGGTTGTATTGTATATAGCTGTTGTATTTGTAAGACATGGGGGGACTCTTGTTAGAGTGCATCAATCCAGGCTCTGCAAGATAAACACACAGGATCAGGAATCTGCTAAACAAACTGTGCAAGATAACAGCGAGACAGCAAGTGAAAAATGCATCTTAAACAATGAAGCAGAGAGCTCAGATGGTGAAGAAAACACAGTCAGCGAACAGGAAAACATCAGCGAAAAAGAGGTGAATTCAGGAGAAGTCGTTAATCCTAGAACGGCACAAACTGACAATCACAATGTTTGTGGTAACCCTGTCTCTTCTGCTGTTGTGAAACTAAGAACTGGACAGACCGTAACATTTATGAAACAGGATGGTGATGGTCTACAGAGAGCCAGGGTTTTAGGCAGAGCAGGCAAAGCCTCAGGAAAATACAAACACTGGTTTAATTTGCAACATATTGAACCTGATGAGGCAGTGATGGTCTAAAGGAGCGTGTATATGTGGTGCATATCCACAGTGTCATGTGTTGATAATCTTAACATTGAATAAATTGATAGTGAGACTGATGTACTCATAACAAAAGGCATTTCATTTGATGCAGCCAAACAGGATGAAATTTAGCCTAGAAATCTAGACACAGCCTAGCGGCAGCAAAATGTATTTCGCAGCCAGGTGGGTCTAGCAACTCTCAATAGACCCTCTAGCTGCAAAAACCTAAATTGGGTCAGGCCAATCACGTCGTGTATAGAGTAGGCGGGGGCGGGCTTAACATATGACGACAGAGTTGCGACGGCTGCCACTTGAAAACAAAGAATGGCGGCTGCTGATGGAGAACAACGGTCTTTTAAATCGGCTTTGGCCGCGACTCTGGAGGACTTGGAGTTAAGTTTTTCTTTGAGAAAAGAGCAAAGAACGGCACTTAAGTCATTCTTAAAAAAGGAAGATGTGTTTGTAGTTTTGCCGGCCAGATATGGCAAAAGTTGAACCTATCAACTAACGTTAGCTCCGCTGTTGGGAAAATGCTCTGGTTGGTTGAAGCTCTGTCCTATTGCGTGCAGAGGGAATTTGAAAGACAGTGTTTATCCCGCCCCTCGGATTAAACCGCGTCTATGGTGAGTTTCCAGACCTAACATCTTGATGTAGGTCTGGCTTGCCAGGCTAGATGAAATTATGAATTGGAACAAAAACAATGTTTTTGAGGAAGTCGATGATGTAGGTCAAACATGTGTCTCTACCAGATGGGTCTGTAGTCTCAAAGAAACTCCCTGTGGTATTGTGCCCAAAGCACGACTCGTAGCCAGAGGCTTTGAAGAGCTCAATATTCACGAGCTGCAGAAAAACTCCCCAACCTGTGCTTCCGACTCGCTGAGGCTATTATTATCAGTAATCTGTCAAAATAAGTGGCATGTCCATTCTATGGACATCAAATCTGCTTTCTTACAGGGCATGCAGTTGTCCAGAGAAATCTATGTCCGACCACCTCCTGAAGCTGGAAAAGAAGATAATCTGTGGAAACTAAATAAGTGTGTTTATGGCCTTGCAGATGCATCACTATATTGGTACAACAAGGTGAAAGAAATCATGCTGAATACAGGTGGTAGAGTGTCTCTAGTAGATCCAGCAGTGTTTTATTGGTTGGATGAACAGTGTAAGGTTACTGGAGTACTTGCATGTCATGTTGATGATTTTCTTTGGGCAGGCTCAGAAAACTTCTCAACAGGTGTGATTCCCACACTAAAGTCTGCATTCCATGTTGGACGTGAAGAACATGAAAATTTCTGCTATGTGGGAATGGACTTTGTCACTATTAATGGTGTAGTTCATGTTCATCAGCATACTTACATTGAAAGCCTACAGCCTATTCGACTGGAAGCAGCACGTGCAGTGCAGAGAGATGCCTCGCTTAATGAGACTGAAAAAGAGCAGCTCAGGTCAAAAATAGGACAGATACTGTGGGTTGCAAAACAAACAAGACCAGACATTATGTTTGATGCAAGCAGCTTAACGTCAAATATAAAAGATGCCACAGTCCAGTCTATTCACGAGACAAATAAGGTCATTAGGAAGATTAAATCTGAAAAGGTGACTCAAGTTTCAGCATTTGGGAAGCAATGATACTCTGAACTTTATCGTTTTCAGTGATGCTTCCCTTGGAAATCTCCCTGATGGGGGCACACAAGGGGGAACACTGATTGGTCTAATTGGAGAAGGAGGGCAGTTTTCTCCTCTCTGTTGGCAATCTAAGAGAATTCGACGTGTGATGAGGAGTACTCTGGCAGGGGAAACACTGGCCCTGTCAGATGGAATAGATAATGCTGTTTTTCTGGCTACCCTCTTTTCTGAGCTCACAACTGGAAATACGCCTCCCTTGATCTGTGTTACGGACAATCACTCTCTGTTTGATGCCCTTAAGGGATCAACGATACCATTGATCAGCATTACCAAACGTGGACGTTCCACTAGAAACAAACATTGATGTATTGTTTTAATTTATTACTGAGAAGCTGCTTTGATACAACCTATGTTGTGAAAAGCGCTATATAAATAAACTTGACTTGACTTAAGTCAACAAAACAGGTCTCTGAGAAACGACTTCGACTGGAAATAAGCAGTATAAAAGAGCTAATACAGAGTAAAAGGATAAAACAGGTACTCTGGTCAGACACAAAAACTCAACTCGCTGACTGTCTTACCAAAAAGAGAGCGTCTGCTCTGGTGTTATTGAAAGCACTCAGCTAAGGACTGTGGATAATAAGCTTAAATAAGGGTACATAAAAAAAAACACTTTTCAATTGCATGTGCATGTGCAACAACTGTTTTGTTTGTGATAACTGTGGACTTTGTTGTATAATATTTTTATTTATAATTTTCTTGTTTCTTTGTTTAAAGTATAGGGAGATTGTTAACATGTTATTTCCCCTTTACATTGTTCATTAAGGTATAAGGTGCTTCTACACTGTTGTATACGGTACAGTGTATTGGTGAGCGCGGAGATATGAAGTGACGGTGTTGGTTGTTGTATGATACTTTGCCGTGCACGGAATAAAGTTGGAAGAGTTAAAAACGTCGTGTTTATTTTAAATAACACTAAACATGATGCAAGTAGTTTTACATTTTGTTTACCCAGAAAACTAACATATCTAGCATGAAGTTTTGTTCTAACATTAACCTTACCTAAAGTTTTCATAGCCATACTTGCACCACTTAAATCATTGTCAAGGACACAGCCAAGATAATTAACACTATTTCTGTTTGATATTACACAATCCCCTACCTTGACACACAGGTTAGGAACCTTGTTCAGTCTACTTTTAGACTCACATAACATGATCCCGTTTCTTACCTAAATGCAATAAGAGTTTATTTTAAGAGAGCCAGTCTCCTACTTTATATAACTCCTCATATCACTTGTATTTGACTGACATCCTTGTCTGAAACCAGTAAAGCAGAGAACAAATTACATTCACAAACTGCTTGCATATCATTTATGTTTAGGAGGAATAAAAGGGGGCCTAAGACACTTCCCTGGGTAACTCCATTATTAATAATCGTTTATTCAGAGAGAAACACATCAATTTCTACACTTTGAATTCTCCCAGTTTAATAAAAGTTCAACCAGGCTGGTTAAGACAAGTTAATAGGAAAGAGAGGTGGCATCGCACTTGAAAGTGCTGGAACTGAAGATAAGCTACTTAATGTGAGTTTTTGTATGACTGTGTAGAGCAGATGAACGAGTGAAGCTCTTCCCACATGCAGTGCAGTGATACGGTTTCTCTCCAGTGTGGATCCTCTTGTGTGATTTCAGGGTTCCTGACTGACTGAATCTCTTGTCGCAGTGTGAACACTTGTAAGGTTTCTCTCCAGTGTGGATCCTCTCATGCATTTTCAAATCTGCAGCTGTAATAAAAGTCTTCTCACACTCAAAGCACATATGATTTCTTACACCAGTGTGTATTTTCTGATGAACTTTTAAATCCTGCAGAAGTGAATAACTCTTTCCACACAAAGAACATGAATGTGGTTTCTCCTGTGAATGAACTGTCAGGTGTCTCTTCAGGTCTGAAACCCTCAAAAATGTTTTACCACATTGATCACATTCATGCAGTTTCTCTCCAGTGTGGATGATCATGTGAGACTTAAGGGTTCCTTGTCGTGCAAAACTCTTTCCACATTGATCACATGTGAACGGTTTCTCTCCAGTGTGGATCTTTATGTGTTTCTGAAGGGTTCCTTGTTGTGTAAAACTCTTTCCACATTGATCACATTCGTGCAGTTTCTCTCCAGTGTGGATCTTCATGTGTTTCTGAAGGGTTCCTTGTTGTGTAAAACTCTTCCCACACTGATCACATGAGAACGGTTTCTCTCCAGTGTGGATCCTCATGTGAACCTTGAGATTCAGTTTGTATGTGAAACTCTTTCCACACTGATCACATGTGAACGGTTTCTCTCCAGTGTGGATCCTCATGTGAACCTTGAGATTCTGTTTGTATGTGAAATTCTTTCCACACTGAGTGCAAGTGAAAGATTTCTGAGATCTTCTTTGATGTTTCTCCACTTCATTCACTTCTTCATTCTCATCCATCGGGCCTGAAATTAAAGTAAAAAAAGTGCTCAGTAAATCAATTCACTAGTTCACACTTACAAATAAGTTAGATAGAATAAATGCGTATTTGGCGTGCTGTCCGAGGAGAGGGCTCCGGGCTCGGTATTCGGCCCGAACCCAGAGTACTCCCCCCGTATTCCTGGCTGTAAAGATTAAGCCAAGAGTGAGGAGTTGGGGTGGTGGAGGGATGCTGAAAAACTGTCAAGGAATATTAGGTGAGTTGACAGTGTGGATATATATATACTTCTTGTCATGCTGATTAGGGTAGACATAATTGTTTGATGACGAGTAGATTGGATTGCTTATTTGAACGTGCTCCTCCCGAACTTTGTTTATAAAACATCATTTCACTAGTTCACACTTACAAATAAGTTAGATAGAATAAATGCGTATTTGGCGTGCTGTCCGAGGAGAGGGCTCCGGGCTCGGTATTCGGCCCGAACCCAGAGTACTCCCCCCAAAAGCTGCAAATAAAGCCGGACAGCCGCCATGATGTTGGTGACCCCCCAAAACTTGCAGAGTGCAAAGCTAGCATGGCGTCGGAAGGGTGTGCCTCTAAGGTGGTAGGCTGGAGATGGTCATAAGTGATATACTTCTGCGGAAGTGGAGTAGAAAGGAATAACCGCTGCAGTGAAAGCAAGTTGATGGAGAACTAGCTCTAGAAATGACACTGCTGCGGCAGTGGATCAAATAATTTTGGCTTGCTGACCAACTAGCTGATAGCAAAGGGACGGAAGAGTAAACACTGCTACGGGGAACGGAACTTTATCTCCGAATTATCTGGACACGGAACTAAGCTCCTGCGGGAGCAGAGTAGATGGCACTGCTGCGGCAGTGGACCAAACTTGCTACGACTTGCTTTTAAATATCTGAACCAATTTGGACATAGAACTGAGCTTCTGCGGGAGCGGAGAAGATGACACTGCTGCGGCAGTGAAGCAAGTTTGGATGGAGTAATGGAGCTCCTGCGGGAGCAGAGAAGATGACACTGCTGCGGCAGTGGACCGAACTTGCTTTGACTTGCTTTTAAAAATCCAAACCGATTTTGGACATAGAAACTGAGCTCTTGTGGGAGCGGAGTAGATGACACTGCTGCGGCAGTGGAGCAAGTTTAGATGGAGTAATGTAGCTCCTGTGGGAGTGGAGTAGATGACACTGCTGCGGTAGTGGAGCAAGTTTAGATGGAGTAATGTAGCTCCTGTGGGAGCGGAGTAAATGACACTGCTGCGGCAGTGGAGCAAGTTTGGATGGAGTAATGGAGCTCCTGCGGGAGCAGAGAAGATGACACTGCTGCGGCAGTGGACCGAACTTGCTTTGACTTGCTTTTAAAAATCCGAACCGATTTTGGACATAGAAACTGAGCTCTTGTGGGAGCGGAGTAGATGACACTGCTGCGGCAGTGGAGCAAGTTTAGATGGAGTAATGTAGCTCCTGTGGGAGCGGAGTAAATGACACTGCTGCGGCAGTGGAGCAAGTTTAGATGGAGTAATGGAGCTCCTGTGGGAGTGGAGTAGATGACACTGCTGCGGTAGTGGAGCAAGTTTAGCTGGAGTAATGTAGCTCCTGTGGGAGCGGAGTAGATGACACTGCTGCGGCAGTGGAGCAAGTTTAGATGGAGTAATGGAGCTCCTGTGGGAGCGGAGTAGATGACACTGCTGCGGCAGTGGAGCAAGTTTAGATGGAGTAATGGAGCTCCTGTGGGAGCGGAGTAGATGACACTGCTGCGGCAGTGGAGCAAGTTTAGATGGAGTAATGGAGCTCCTGTGGGAGTGGAGTAGATGACACTGCTGCGGCAGTGGACCAAACTTGCTTCGACTTGCTTTTTAAATATCCAAACCGATTTTGGACATGGAGACTGTGCTCCTGCGGGAGCGAAATAGAAGACACTGCTGCAGAAGTGAAATAAGTTTGGAACGGAGTGACAGAAATTCTGCGGGAGTGAAGTAGATTAGCTGAGGTGGACTTGGTGTTTGGAAATGACTTGCTTCAAAGTGAATGAGGATTTGTAAGAATTTAGCTGATGAGGGTTCGTTGGGCTTCTTTGATATGGAAGCGGTTTGAGCGGATGTAACTTTTGAAGGCTTCCGATGACCAACGGCCAAGTGATTGGATCTGCTGCTGAGAGAGGCCTTTTTGAGCAGCTGTTGTTGCTGCGCCTATGCGAAAAGAGTGGCTGGAAAAGTGGTCTGCTGGGATGCCTGAAAGGAGCAAGACGGATTTGAGGTGTTTTTGGAACCAGAAACGTGTAACAGGGCGGTTGGAGTCGTCTACGAAAAGTGGGTCAGAAGGGGATTTAGACTGTGAATTCCTGAAGAGCAAGTAGGCTGAGAGAGTTTGGTATGGTTGGATTGGTGATGAGAGATTGAAAATATATATGAAATGGCCTTTCCTGGTTTGATCGGTCTTACTTTGCTTAATGAAGTAGGAGATGGTTTCGTTGTCTAGCACTGATAGATCTGTTGTTGTGGGGTGGATTTTTGGGTTGAAGCTGGAAGTTATAGTGAGTTCTGAGCATCTCAGAAAGCCGAAAAAAGCCAAAATGAACATTGCGTCCAGTGTGCGGGCTGTGTTGGTGGAATAGTAACCTCTGCGGAGGGTGGAGATGCATTTAGTAAGTATGTCTAAAGTTATAGGTTTCCTGGCATCTGGGCGGGTGGGTTGGGTTTTTTGAATACCTTTGATGAGCATTGATGTCTGAGAATTTGCAATCTCTGTGGAGGGTGAACCAAAAAGGAGTTTGTGGAAGAATTGGATTCCGCTTAGATAACCCTTGATGGAGCCGGCTTTGAGGTTCTTGATGCTGTCGAGATAGGTTATGAATGAAGTGATGGTGAGCAGAGAAAAATTTGGAAAAGGCAGCTTGTATGTGAAGTGAAAAGACTGAAAACACTTCCATGCGGTTAAGTAGGAGTGGAGGGTGCTGGTTGAAACGGCTTGAAGAATGGAATTAAGAGAGGCATCGAGAAGTGGTTTCAATGGGTGGTTTATGGGAATATCAACTCTGAATAGTGAGGTACTGGGGTTGGAAAAGGGTCCGCATCTGGTGCCAGCAGCCTGAATTTCTGGAAAGAAAAACGAGAGAGAGAGTCAGCTATTTGATTTCTGGAACCTGGAACATGTTTGGCAGTTAAAATGAATTGATCGCAAGCCGCGATCCAAATGAGGCGTCTTAGGAAAGGCATTAGTGCGGGGGAATTTGAGCGGCCTTTATTGATGCAATGCACAGTTGCTTCGTTATCGCAGTGCACCATTATGCTGTTAGTTGACCATTCTTTTCCCCACAGGAAAGCTGCTACCACTAGAGGATACAACTCGAACAGCGCTGAGGATGTTAGTGACTGCGGTGAGTCTGACAGCTGGGCGGGCCATGTAGACGCGAACCAACGGCCTTGGTAATACCCTCCAAAACCAATGGAGGGAGCTGCGTCAGTAAACAGTTGGATATCCTCAGGGAGAGAAATCAGATCATTATAGAAAAAAGACAGGCCGTTCCATTGTTTAAGGAAAGTTATCCATAAACTGAGCTCATTGCAACATGAAGTAGTTAGGGAGATTTGGTCCTCTAGCGCGTGCGCTGATGAAGCGAGGAAGAGGAGATGTGAGATGAAAGGGCGGCCTTGCGGGATGATGCGCATTGCAAAGTTTAGGTGGCCGAGTAGAGAAAGTAGCTCTCGTTTGGAACAATGTGGATTTTCTAGGAGGGCGGATGCAACCAGAATAATCCTGTCGATTTTCTCCTTGGGTAGTGAGGCCTGGAAGTTAACTGAGTCCAAATTAATGCCCAGAAATTCAATGGATGTGGCTGGACCCAGAGTTTTATCTTGGGCTATTGGAATCCCGAGCTCAGCGAAGACTTTTTGGACTGTGAGAAGATGCGCGGCTGGGACAAGGTCAGGCGGTGAGATGATTAGGAAATCATCTAGTAGATGGATTAAGTAGGGTATTGAGTAGTTATTGGAGAGAATCCAACAAATTGCTTCTGATAGCATGTCAAAAATCTTGGGGCTGCTTTTGCAGCCAAAAGTTAAACGGACGGCGAAGTAAAATTTTCCTTGCCAGCGTACGCCAAACAAATGCCATGAATCTGGGTGAATGGGCATTACTTTGAAAGCAGAGGTGATGTCGACTTTAGCAAGCCAAGCGCCGTAACCTGCGTCTTTAATCAAGGTTATGGCTTGGTCAATGGTGTGGTAATTAAGAGAAAATTGTTCCAGAGAAATAAGGCTGTTTATGCTTGGAAACGGGGAGTTGTGTGGGGCTGAGAGATCGATTATTAAACGTTTTTTGCCTGAAAATTTTCTGGTAGCCACCCCAATGGGGCTGATGCGGAAACACTCGAAAGGAGGATTGTTGAAAGGACCAATCATAAAGCCTGATTCGATTTCTTTTTTAATCAGGCTGTCGACTGCGTCGGGTTCGGCGAGCGCGGACTGGAGATTATCACATATGATACTTTGAGAGGGGAGGCTTTCAACGCCGGGTTTGAAACCGTGCTCGAGACCAGACAGTAAATAGTTGGTGAAATCAGTGTTGGGGTGGTGAGACAATTCAGAAGACAGACGAGAAATATTCACAGGAGTCGACAAGTAATTTTTTGACTCTTTATTTACGGACCTTTTAACAGGGCATATGGTGCGGGCATGAGCGCCGCCACAATAGCTGCACACATGCAAATAACGGCAGCGTTGACGTGAGCAGCGTCCTGAGTTGAAGTTATTGCAAACTTGACTGTTGGATGTGAAATTTCTTCTTTTGGAATCGGAGTCGTTGAAATTGGTGTTTGCTGGCCGTGGGACGTAACTGGTTGATTTTTCAGCTGGTGGTGGATCTGGGCGGGGAGGATTAATCAAGGGACAAGCTGTGGTGGAGTGAGAAACGGATCTGCAAACCGCGCAGGATATGTTACGGCAGCCTAGGAACACTCTATTGTGTAGCTCTGTGTCTAGAGCGCCCCAGTAAGGGCACTGGTTCCACTGGGCTACTCGGACGGCGCACTTTGCAGAGAACAATTTATGGTAAGTGTAAAAATGGGTTCCTCCGTATGATAGCGCGAGTTCTGCGATTATCGCGAGATAATCGTTTAACTCTCTTCTCCTGTGGGGTAGTGCGGCACAAATTATTTCACTATAACGGCTGAAAGCAATAGCAAATTCAGAGAACGAAAGAATGCGGGATGAATTATTAACCGGGTTTTTGAGGGTGACTTCAAAATCGCCGCAGTCGATTTGACGGTTTGACACAGAGGGAGGAAGTAAAGAGAGAAGGGAAGATAAATCGATGTCCGCACCTGTGAGGATCTGAGCTCTGATGTTACTGGCAACAGGGGGCGGTTCCATAGCTGTAGCGTTCGGCGGGATGGGCATCGGCGTTGCGGAAAACAAAGTGAAAGGAGAACGATTTTGAGGAAAAGTGTTAGGAGGAAAAGTCCCCGGGGCCGGGGCCGTTTGTGGAGGCAACCTCACACTTGGGTCGACCCCTGGAGCTTGTGGAGGAACAGAAAAAGTGGGAAGGGAAGGGAGCTGGGGAGGTAGAAATGGTGTCTGGGCCTGCGACTCTAGCTGAGGCAGCCTCGCGCTAGAGTCTGGAGGTGGGGCTGCAGGCCACTGACAGGGGAACGGGTTGGAAAAAGAGACAGGAAAATTATATGGTGGCTGAGCCTGCGCCATTGGAAGCATACTCACACTACCGCCTGTCTCAATTAGAAATGGCGTTGAGACGGGGGGCGCGGAGCTGGAGAAAGCTGCGGTCTGTAGCTCGGCGGAGCGGAGAGGAGACTGGGGCCTGGCAGCGGCGGCTGAATCTGGGGCGCGGCTCAGGCTAGCAGAAGGCCTACTGCGGCCTGACGCTCGCGGAAAACTAGGCCCTGCGCGAGAGGGAGTAGGAGTTAACTGGGAACGTGCCTTTCTTCCGG